>NC_141991.1:37467840-37827018 GCF_049901715.1 Pseudonaja textilis | reverse complement strand
ACCTGAATACATGATTCCAAATGTAGCCCAGTTAATATTGGGATACAGCCTCTTCAAACCTTATATTCTTCAGCAGTGTAACACTAATCCAATTTAGAATCACAGTCATCAAGACTTTATGTTAAACCACTCCAGTGCTGTTTTGCTTTGTCAAACATCAACCTCCAAGGTTGAAATGTATTAGGTTAGATTATTTTTTCTAAATATAAGAAAATTTGGGGCTTCAGCTAACTGATACCCACTATCATTTGAAAAACAACCACAAAATCTTTCTCTTTCATTGAGTACCTCTTGAACAAAAAATGAGAATTAAACCCTCCAATTTTACTTTGAATGAAGAGCTGTATGAGATGATTAAAAAAAACCCCACCCATACATCTTTATATAACTTTATCTGATTTTTAATTGCCCTAGTTATGTACAATAGAAATGTGGGGGGGTATTTTGCCAGTAATTTTTGCAAGGAAAAAAATTGTACCTGTCACAATGAATTCCACATTTTTTTTAAATAATAATTTCAATATGTCACATAACACATGCAACTAATGGCCTAACTTTTTTCTTTCTCCTTTTGTCCTTATATAACCTTGGAAAAGTTTAGTGAAATAGAAAGATGAGATTGCCTGCCCTTGATCCTCACTGTAGCTACAGCTATACTTTAGTACATTTACTGATGTACAAAATTATACTGTAAGAAGCCGCCCTTGGCACTAATTTATTATTGAGGTATAAACACTTGATTTCACTCTAAATTAGAGGATTGAATTTAAATTCAAATATATTTTCTATGCCATTAATTAAAGGTATGATGAAGCATTTTTTAGTTATTCTGAAAAGTTTTATTATGGCTGTTTATACTTATCATGCAAGTTATCAGTATTTTACCTGAAGCTGTCAGAGACTATGATATAGGTGCAGTCAGAAAAACCATTGATTTACTCAATTGATTGATATCTGACCTAGGTAAATTATTTCACTTTTCTGGGTCAAGGTTTGCTCATTTCAAATGATGAGTGTAATGATGCTCTAACTATTACTGACTCTGAAGAGGCCAAGTTAATTAATTTTTAAGAGCTGTATAACTTTACGATGAAAGGTATAAGAGTACATTGCTGCAAAAGGTTTATACTGTACTCATGTGAAGTTGAATCCTCTTTTGACTAGAAACTCTTATTTTCTCTTGTTCTCAGCCACATTGGATAGATCAGGTCAGGAAATAGACTCCAAAAGAAAGCTAAAACTACTTTTATTGACATTGGCTATAATAACAAAACGTTGCAAGTCTGATTGTCCTCCTCTTCCTCCCTCCCTTCCTCCTCCTCCCTACTTCACCCACTTCCACATATTATCTTGTTAGTCTGGATTTAAAACCAGTTTCAGCCCCTTTTGCCTAGGTTAACATTTTCTGCATATTTCCATCAAACTTCTCTAGATGACTTATTTAAGTTACTTTTGTTATAAAGTCAACTCAAAAATTCTTGACTTTGCAGCAAGTACTCTTATTATTCCTCAGATATTTCCTGGACTGAAATAGATCATCCTTGATTAAAATCTCTGTATAAAGATATCTCTCTGTGAAAATAATAATTGCCAGTTGCAGCTTGAACAGTAAAAAATTAGCATTTACTTTGGCTGATATAGGAGTTATTCTAAATTTTCAGATGTGTCACTGTAGGAGTTCAGAGAAAGAAAGAAATTAAACTTAATACAACCAGCCACTCATGTGATGTTGCTGACTATGGATGTTTTGTTCAGAAACACTAATTGAATAATTTCGTCACCTAATTCACTATTGCAAAATAAGCTCTGCCCCTTCCATATGTATGTGCAAAGTCATAACACATTCGCAAAATAGGCAAAGCAGGACTGTGATGAGGAGTGGAGGAGGAATAAAAATATTCATGGTTTACTAGAAACAAATTCTCAGCCTATCATGTGAACAGACTAGGGGGAAAAAAGCAAATCCTTTTAAAAGATCCCCAGGTTAACGAATTCAGTAATAAAGTAGGGCTGGAGACTCATATTCCTTATTAATTAGTTTTAATAAGATTTCTTAGTATTTTACTATTGCATTTAGAATAGTTTATAAATTTTATTTTGTTTACTTCTGTTGGATTGAGAAACTACTACATTTTAATTTGAATGTTGCGGTATTTACCATCAGCTATTCCTAGAGCATAAAACATTTTCTTCTTGCTGTTGTCTTTTCTTAAGAGGAGTTATTAAATTGACAGCAGCTGGAATTCAAATGCCAACTTTATTTCATGGCTTCATATTTTCTTTTGTCTGAAAGTTATTAAGCTGACAGCATCAACCTGGTTCCTGGTTCATACTTAAGGGGAAACTGATAAACTCCAGTTTCCTTGCTTCTTTTTCTCTTTCTATTATGATCCTGTTAATGTCCGCATATACTTTGCTAAAATTATTCCCAACCTTCTATAAAATATTTTCATAGAGGTTTTTTTGGTTAAAAAAGATCTATGAAAATATTTTATAGAAAGTTGGGAATTATTTTTGAATGTTACACCTCTTGTAACAGTAACAAATTTATATAGGATATAAGAGAGTAGTTAGTCTTACTGAAAAATTCTTTGGTTAGATCATGGTTTCTGGCAAGCTTAAAAATCAAACTATGACTGGATATTACAAAACACTCCCAATAGCTTACAGCCAATTTCTGCTTTAATTTACCATCTCCTCAGGTAGTGTAATTCTGGATTTTTATTACACCATATTTAACAAACTAAGTATAGTTGTCAAACTATGGGTATCCTAAAAAAAAAATGCATTTCATTGCTTGCCAGTCAGAAAATATAATTTGCCAAAATACATTCAGCATCCTTAGCCATGTTTTACCTTACTATTTAATAGTGATTCTGATGAATAATGCAATTTGGAAGATATTTGATTATAGGTCTTCAATATTTGATTATAGGTCTTCAATCTTAATGATTTTAATTTGATTTTCTAGTATGATGCAGCCTAGGAGTCACAGTAAAGTTGGTACAGGCAGGAAATATTAAAGTTGTTGAACTAAATAACTGAATTTCAAGATAAAGGGAGCAATAACTGAGAGCAAGACTGTCCTTCCTATAAGATATAATATTCCATATTATAGTTTAAATTTCCTAAGTAGGTCAAATAACAGGAGTGAGGGGTTAAATGTAGGGAAAAGAAAAAAAAGGCAGGGAATTAGCTTAGAAGCATATGAAAACTGCATATTTAAAGATATCAATGCATGACCAAAACAAAAACATGGAATGAAATCATTTGGTTGACAAGAACTTCTAGTATATTGAATTATATTCTTTGATAACCAAGTTATCAAAATAATTCAGTGATCAGAACTACAGAAATAATTCAGTGATCAGAACTACAGATATTAAGGGAAATTGTGTGTGGATTAGCTATTCGTGTGAAAATCATATACTCACAAGTCATAGCAATAGCACTTAGACTTATATGCCACTTCACTGTGCTTTTCAGCCCTCTCTGAGTGGTTTACAGTCAGCATATTGCCCCCAACAATCTGGGTCCTTATTTTATCGACCTCAAAAGGATGGAAGGCCAAGTCAACCTTGAGCCAGTGAGACTTGAACTGTCAGCAGAAGTAAGCCCAACTGAATTGGGTAGGATGCGGTTCTTAGTAGATATGTTTACCTGGATTACATGATGAATTTGTATTCGAAGGTATCTGCTGCACATTCTATAGCAACATTTATTTTGCAAAAGAAAACAAATGCCACTGAGTAACTTTTTTTGGAAATATCTAATGGTGTAATGGATTGATTTTTTTTTTTAATTTCTAAAAAGTACTTATTTATTTCTGGTAATACTTAATAGTTTTTAATGTCTTTTTTACAATGTTTAATTGTTAAGAGAGATACAAGGGAAACCAAATGGAAAGGAGGATTGCACACTTATGTCATTAGTATTTTTGATAATTTCTCCTGGATCGCTATTGACTAATAAGGAGAGGTGAAAAATTAGAGACCAGTTAATAGAAAATGGGGTGAGGTATGGAATGAAGAGGTATTTGGTTGTATTTCAAGAAACAATAAGTTGTTAATGTTGAATATACTTGATGGGGATAAAGGGAGAAGCTTATTCTTATATTTCATATTTCTTTTTTTTAGGGAGGTTTTCACTTTTTAATTTTCTTCTTTATTCTTTATGCATTATTGTAATAGCTTTTTGTATTTCTGTTATATGTTTAATATAATCCTTAATAAAATTATGTTATTGTAAAAGAAACAAGGGCCACTATGCATGAACAATTCTTTATACATATTTAAAGAGGCTTGCTGTACAAGAACTTATACATTCATGCTTGAACTACTCCATTCTTATGTATTCCAACTGTATTATAAATTGAGTTCCTTATATTCTTATATGCTTAAATAGCAGATAATTATACATCATGTTAGTACCCTAAGAGAGAAAACTGAGATAGATCAATTCTTTACACATTGTTAAATCCAGATTTATGAAAGCAAACATGATTAATATTCTGCCTTACAGCAAAAATATTAGATATTATTACCCTGCTATTTCTAATTCAAAATTTGTCGCATGAGATACAAGTGGTTTATAATTGGAATAATATACAATGGAATTATAATCTCAAAAGAGCAATATTCTCTAATACCAGAGATCTTGGAGTTATAAAAATCTTCCATGAAAGATTGTTTCCTCTAATTAAAAAAAAAAGTTTTTGACTCTGATGTTGAGAAGTGATAGAAACTTACCTGTGTAAGTAAACCTAGAGGGTGTATCTGAAGTTTATTCTAATAAAAATAATTATTTTACTGAAGTGTACAGATTTATATATAAGCTATAGTGGAACAATTAAGAAAACCACGAGCAAATCAGCTGACTTTCTGTTTCTTAAGATCTTAATTGGTGTTCAGTCAGAGATGTCCGAAAGTTGATTTTAAAGATACTGGAAAAGCTTGCAATTTTGAAACTAGCCCTAAGATTTGGTTAACCCTTAAGTTGTAGGAAAGTCTACATTCAACAGAGGTAAAGGAAGATGCATCTACTATTGACCTCACCCCTTTCCTAAGAGGTCTGTAGGGGGCACACATAAGCGCACCAATGTGCCTACCGTCCTTGTCCTATTGTTTCTTTTTATTTTTCTTATATGTATCCATTTCATGTATTCATAACTGTGTTATACTTATACCTGTTATCTTATAATCACTTGACAAAAACAAATAAAATAAATAAATAAATAAATGTTCATTTATAATCCTCTGTCCCTGGATATGAGGTAGAATGAGATAACTGATGAAAATGTATGTTACAAAATGATCTCAAAATTACACTCCCCCGCTTCTTGACAGCATCAGGAAAACTGTTATACAACCTAGAATAGGGGTGTCAAACTCATGTCATCATGGTGGCATCATGTTACGTATCACGACTTTTCCCCCCTATGCTAAATCGGGTGGGTGCATGGCTGGCATGTGACGTATCCAGGCTGCATGTTTGACAGCCCTGACTTAGAAACTTCCTGCTTATTTAAGCCATTTGACAGCAAATATATTTGCCTTTTTGTGGAACTATGCATATATATAAAAGGGTGCTGGGCAACAGAAGTAATAACAGAAGTTATTACTGGTCCATGAACATTGCTGGTGATGTATATATGCTGTGTGGTGTGGAAGTCTAGGCATAACAGGGTAAGGGATCTGCAGCTGAATCAAGAAGGATTTGAAAGACAGCTGTGCAGAGAAACTCCTAGTAGATAAAGGTGACAGCATTTGGAAATCACAGACTGGACAAACAAACAAACGAACAAACAAAGTTGTTTTCTTTTCTGTTTTTTTCTTTTCTCTAGGTCAAAAACAAGTCTGAGTAATGAAAGTATTGTAAGTATCAAAGAGAGGGAACATATCAAAGTTGAGATAGAGAGCACCTGTATGAATCAGAAGGAAAAGAGGGTGATAGTTTAGCCAAGTCCTTGTGGAAAAAAATCTGTATAGAAATCTTTGTGCAGCTTCTTAAGCTAAGTTTACTGTATATATTACAAGGGACGCAGTGGCTCAGTGGCTAAGATGCTGAACTTGTTGATCAGAAAGGTCAGCAGGTTGGCGGTTTGAATCTGTAGTGCCTCATAATGGAGTGAGCTCCAGTTACTTGTCCCAGCTTCTGACAACCTAGCAGTTTGAAAGCATGTAAAAGTGCAAGTGGAAAAATAGGGACCACTTTAGTAGGTAACAGCATTCCATTTGCTTTTGATGGTTAGTCATGCCGGCCACATGACCATGGAGACGTCTTTGGACAGCGCTGGCTCTTCAGCTTTGTAACGGAGATGAGCACCACCCCCTAGATCCGGAAACGACTGGCACGTATGTGCGAGGGGAACCTTTACGTTTACTGTATATATTGTCAACAAACACAACTTAATTTACACAAAAAAAGCATTGTAACTAAAAAAAAAAAACCCAAACCACTGAAATTTAAAGAACACCATGTGCGTGTCTAAAAAGACTCTTTCCTTTTTTTTCCCTGCTCTTTGACATATTAAAAGGAATTAGGATAAAATTACTAATCACATGGGATGGGGCAGGAAGTTGAATCACACACTACACTAAGCAAAGGTTTGTTTAAAAGAATTTCTGGCTCCAGAAAATCTGCTGAAATATAAACCACAACTTCCAAATTCTAAGAACGGACACATTAATAAGTAATAAGTTATGTGAACAACATATTAACTTTAGCAAAGGTAAATTGACACATTCACATAATCGCTCACCTAAATACATAATAGCACTATTGAAGATTAACTTGTAATAGACTTAATGAAAAGAACATTGTCTCTGCAAAGGATATTACCCAAAGGGTCTGATTTTATTATTAACATAAAGCACTTCTCAAGTTAATTTACTGGCCTAATTTTTCCAAACTCTATGGAAGTTTTCACTAATATTTGAAAAGAAACATACATTTGGAACATTGTAATTTGTACATACAGAATTGTATCATTTGCATGTTCTATTGTTATTTGCAGTTTAAATTATCTAGATTTAGAGAAAGAGAGAATACCAGTTTGGTGTACATATAGTCCTCATTTAGCAATCAATTATGACAAACACCTTTGTCATTAAGTGAAGTGTTTACTAAGTCAAACCGTGATTGTAACCTTATGATCTTACTTCAGATTTTCTTTGCTTTACATACTTCAAAGATCACATATGTGAGAATTGATCATAAAGTTACTTTTTCACCACCATGGTAACTACAAACAAACAATACAGTTGCAAAAAGAAGGGCTATCTATATTGGCACCTGGTCAGAATCCCAGAGGCTGTGAATTCTAGTTCTGACTTAAGTACAAAACCAGCTGGCTGACCCTGGAATTCTTATCTCTGAATTAAAGACACTTTTGTGAGAGGATTTTTGTCAAAGATTTTTTTGAGCGTCCAAAGTCTATTGGGATCATTTTTGTACACATACTTGATGAAACTCTAAAAATGTCTAGAAAGTTTGTAAAATATGATGTACCATTGAAAACATACATTGATTCTTTTTCAAGAAAGCTTTCTCTTCAACATGTAATTATTTTCTCATTAATAACACTTTTTATCATTTTATCCATAACAGATGTTGTACCATCTGGCCTATAATTTCCTGGATCTCTGTTGATTTCCCCCTTCTATCAGTATTACTATTTTTAATGGTTATATCTCGGTCCTCAGAAGCATTATTTTTGTCAGAAAATCACTAATAGTCAGATTCTTGAATTTAAAAAAATATATATTATGTTCAGCAGACCTATAACTTCATCTTAATGCTATTTATCTAAGTTTAGTTAATTCATCTCCTGAACAAGCTAGCTCATATATTAATGTCTGCCCTATGAACATGAAGTATTAATTCATGTTCTTTTCAGTCTCCCTAATTTTTAGCACACTTTAAAAAACATTATCAATTGGCCAGACATTCCTGTGATTAGTTTTCTATTTTCAAGGGATTGCATTTATTTTATTTTATTACATAACATCTCCATCTGTCAATTATAAAATGCTATGCAGTTTGGATCTGGACATATTCTACATCAATATATTCTGACATCCAAGATTCTTAGGAAGAGCTCAATGCATAATGAAGGCCAATACCAGCTTAAGAACTGGCAGGTGTGATTTTGCATTGTTGTAAACAGATAATAAATATAATAATAATTTATTAAAGTTGAATATATGATACCCAACTCTCAATAACTGTTGGCAGCTCTGGAAATTGCCCACTTGTGCTCCACCTCACTTTTGGAAATTATTTATCATGAATTACTTTTCCACTATTAAGAATTCTTGATCCACAAGTTTTGTAACTGCACTGGTTGAAATTCCTTTAATATTTTTTTAAAAAATAAAGATAAATTTAAGGACATTAAAATTATTTTATAGATTCATTTCTATATGCATTTCTTTTTACAGATATTAAAATCAAGTAATAAATAATATAGTTGCATTAAATAATTAAAACCAGATAATATATATGTAGAAACCAGAAGCTCTATATTTAATCTCTGGAAGATTTCTTTGATTTACTTTATTACTGGGGATGTAAGTTTATCTCAGTTTCAGTTGATTGAATGGGAAATTCTATCCACATTAAGCAAATGTACATATTTTCCCCTAAGAATGGGAAAATAGAATACCAAGGTATCAAAATTAGATCCAATGCCCCTTCATTTCTTAATTTCACAGTTATATATTTAAAGCATTTTCTTGTTTTATAATCTTTTCTATGATATTTTGTGGGTATTTCTTATATGTGTTATCAATAAAATTAGCCAGTAAAGATAATGAAATATAAAAACTGAAATATTGCTTATGCAGGAAGGTACTTGTGTGATATATGGTACACCAAATTATACATGATGTCTTCTCAGCAACCATATTGCCAGTCGCCAGCCTGTTAGATATCACCATACCAAATTTTCCAAGAGTTTTGATGCTGGCATGCTATAATGCTCTGCAAAGTGTTTGTCACTCTAATTTAGGAGTCATTGAAACAACACCCCACAGGCTTCTTCCCTGTCAATCTTGTTGGAATCTGCAGGTCAAATGTATTTTATTGACTCAATAACCAGGCCAGACTGACTCTTTTTACCTCAACTATCTTTCATATGATCAGAATGATGTATTCTCTTATGGTGTTGCTAGATTCTGTTTAATTGCCAAAAGATTTAAAGATAGTTTATGATGACATTTGTCCAAATTAAGTAATAACCATAAACGTTAACTTTCCTGTTTATCTATTTCTAGCTATAATATATGATGGTTTCATCACAGGAAACTTAATCCTAATAATCTCAATATTCAAAATGGTTTACTTGGAATAATATTTCACCTGAACTAGTCATTTTCAATTCATCTTTCTCTATTTCATTTTGTTTCATTTATCTTATAATCTTATTTTATTTTTGTGTTTCATAGAAATATTTTACTTTCCTCATTTATTGGATGATGTATGTCAATTTAAAAACCAAAAAAGCCTACAAAGATAAATTAAATACATTCTGTTTGAGATAAAATCTATGTCCCACATGGATTTATTGAAACCCTGGAAAACAGAATTTACTGTTGCCAAGAAAACTGCATGAATGTGTTCGTGTACTCACCTGGAGTCAAGCTTGACTCAAGGTGTTTATTACTTTTTAATACAAGAACAAGGATTTCTTTATCACAAAACAGCAATGGTAGAATGAGGACATTCTCCACAGAACCTTTGCTGAGTAGGAAGAGACAAAGAGATTCTGCATTAGTCTGATTAGAAATAGAGAAGTTGTTAACCAGAATGTAGAAAGAACATCAGTGCCAAATCTGTATTGAGATAACCCTTTGAATTCTAGTGTATAACTTGCCTTCAGGTCATGGCTGACTACAATTACATAAAAATACAATTAAAACTATTAGAAAACAGTAGGATTTATAAAGAGAACAGAGTTAAATTTTAAAAAACCTAACATCATAAATATAAATACTTGAGAAAAAATGATTATCTACTGGAAATTACCTTCCTTGCCTTATCAAAAAAGTTGAAACTGACAGGACATGACATAAGAATCCATAGACATGTCAAGAATCCAGAGATGCAATGAATATAATATTGTATAATAATTATGTAAATTATTTCCCAAGGTCTTTCCTTTTCAAGTCTTTACACAATTCTTATTGTGTAATGCAATGAATTAGAAACAGCCTAAAAATTGTCTTCATCTTTAACTCCTTGTCCTTTCTTTGTTTAGGCTTTGAATTTTAGACTGATGTTTTAAATAAGCTCATTCCTGAACTACATTTTCCATGTCCAGTCCTTTCTGAGTGGTTCAAAAGTGCAAAGTAAAAATCTCTGATATTATTTTAAAATGTATTTTTTTCACTGATTACCAATAAACTTCACACTGATTTAAATAGTTACACTCAAGTTTAGGTTTTCAAATGTCATACAAACAAAAATAATATTATCAATATGTTTCTGTTTCAGAGAAAAATTAACTACAAATTTTGGTACAAGTTGTGGAAAATCTACTTCCCCAAGTCCTGCTCTGCTGTCTCATTGTGGTAATGAGAGAGTTCATAATAGGGATAAGCAAAGAATGCCTCAGAAGGGGGGAAAAACCAGGAATCATCTACAACATACAGTGTAAAGCCTGCAACAGCCACTAAATAGAACAAACATGAACATCAACTAGCAGTTCAGAAGAATGAATGATGAAAATTCTTTAATTTTACAACATATAGATAGACTTAACCATATTTTCAAACGGGTAGATAGATAGACTTAACCATATAGATAGACTTAACCATATTTTCAAACTTGATCCTAGACCAAGCCATGTCCAAAAACTCTAAAAAATTCCTGGAAGCTTGGAACTCAGACTAATAAACACAGATATAAACAACATCTCTGGGTGATGCAAAAGAGACAATCAACAAGCTAGAAAGGAAACAAAAACACCAAAACAGCTCCCACTAGCAATCAACTCTCAAATGAGCATAGATTAACACCAAGATTAACATCAATCCAACAATCAAGAAGTAAACAATGCCCCATTCAAGGAACTGCCAAACAAGCTATCAGTAAACAACCCTTCAAAGAATCACCAAGATCGTTCCCATCAATACTAACTGGGCAAGTCATTAGAATATAAAATGAAAGCAAACCACACTCTCTATCAGCACTGATGATATTACTTAGTTTGGATAATGAAATGTCTGCAAGTAAACAAACACTTTAGAGGGCACAAGGACACCTTATTTCAACCCTGAGTAAGAAATATTCCACTTTATCGATTTTGGGAGTATATGACACGAATACAGAATTCCAGCAGATAGGAGCCTAACTAAAATAGGAAGGAACCTAAATCAGACAACAAAGAAATAAGAACATGGTAGACAAAGGTGATCACTGTAGCCAAAAACTTCATTTCATACTCCATGGGAGAATTCATGGGAGAAAGCAATAATAAGTGACTCCTGTATTTTACCAAGAAAACCATATGGATAAAACAAATAAAACAACTGATGATATAATATTGGATGGTGGGCCCCTACAGTTGGATGGCCCTTAATATGGTACTGAGAAGGAGCTAAGACCTTTTAGATTATTAATGATATTTATGGCATGGATGAGTTAAAGCTTTTAGGATGCCTAGTTACTGATGTTGCTATAGGAAAAAACTGAAACTGGAAAGAGAATTACTACGGGAAGAAACATGAAAATAGGAAAGCTCAGCAGAGTGAAGATGGATCAACTACAAATGGACATCTTACATATGAGCAGATTGAAATGGATCGAACTGAATACTTTCAAAAAGAAAATCATACTGCTTACTACTTGTGCATTAAAATTGAAGAAGGAATATACTGCTTTTATAGTCAGGAAGGATATAGCAAGGACAATAGTTAGGCATAGTGCAACCAATTACCAAATAATATTAGCTGAACACTGTGAACAACCAATTATCCAAATTGATGCTCCAACCACTAATGCAGAAGGAGATATGACTTTTATATAGTCAACTTAAATCTGAAATTCACAGGATGTTTAAGAAAGATGTACAGCTTATGATGGGAGATTGGAATTGCAAATCTGATGATATTAAAAGGGAAAACATAATTGGACTGTATGCAGGGGTGGGATTCTACCGGTTTGGACTGGTTCATCATACCCATGGCCCATCAGTTGGCAACCACTGATGTAGATAATAAAGTCAAAAAATGGTGAACAACATTTTTACAGAACTATAAAGTTGAGGCTGGGTGTGACAACGAATGGCTGGGAGGGAAGGGGCCAGGCAAGGCACTCCTTGATGTGAGTGACATTGAGTTGGTCACGCCCACACAATTACATGACCACCAAGCTACACCCAGCCAGCAAGCCACACCCACAAATTAAGCCATGCCCACAGAACCGGTTGTTAAGAAATTTGAATCCCACCCCTGACTGTATGAACTAGGAAATCAAAATGAAGCATCACAGTGATTTATCAGTTTTTTCAAGCCAATAATTCTACATTCACTGATAATGTTACACAGTTGGGTAATGAAAGGTCTTCAAGCAAATAACTAAGCTCAGACAGCATACACACACACACACACACACACACACACTTAAATTATATAAATTAAACTTGTTTCTTATTGAATATGAATTGAGCTCACAAAGATTCTTCATATACATAGCCACATTACTTACATACTATTTTAAAAGCAAGACTCTCATATGTTTTTCCTTGCTCATGTCCTAGTGTGTACAACTTAATACTTTATATAAAAGATGTGCAAAATATTTCACACCTCAAACAGAGGCTTCATGGTTGAAACAGGTTGTTCCAATCTCACTGGAGATGTTTTGACATTGTTTTAACTTTAATGGAAGGGTTCCAAGCTAAAAATGGCTTTTCTAGTACTCAGTGGAACCAGAACAACTTGTTCTGAATTTGAAATATTTTACACATCTCTTCTTTCCTTAGGTATTTTGTAGTGTTAACAGTTGACAATGAAATAGACCCCTGAGGAAAGAAAGACCTGCCAAGGTTTTAGTGCAATCAACCAATTACACTCAAATTGAACCCAGTAGGCAACTGGATTTTGAAACGCTTTATCCCAATCTCTAGCTGAGCCTAAAAGCTTTGTTCAAATACAAGGTTAAATATGTGGTGAACTAAATCCATCTTTTTCTATAAGTGATGGCAATTTGTTTAACTGAAAATTTCAGCAGAATCCCATGTTACAAAAAATAAATAAATAAAAATAAACCATTTGTATAAAGTAAACTTTCTTCCAAGACAAGCTTGACTTCTGGTAAATTTATGAGCACATTCCCGCAGAGGTTTTTTTTTTTCTTGGCAAGAATATGGATGTGGTTTGCCATGGATTTCTCCTGGGATATTTTATCAGTACCCATTCTACAGGAATTTCCTGGAAATCTCCCACTGAATTACTAAGCAAATCTAAACTCACTATCAGACTACCATCAGGCTACATTTTAGATATGTATTAAAAAAAGAAAAATAGTATGTTGGAGTAAAAATAAGAAAACCTATTTTGGGAGATTTGTTAACTTCAATTACATGGATAACAGTTCCAATATCCAAAGTAACTAAGAATAAGTCTTACACCCACCTTTATTTGTTCCCAAATATATTTGTTAATTGAGAAAATGTATTAGCAATTGCTATACCAAAATTAATTAATTTGGTCATCCCCCAAACCCTACAAAGTCCTGAAAGTCAGTATTTTTATAAAAAATCAAATGACAAATCTGTTTCTACTAAATAAGTGCAAGAAAGCAAGCAGAAATAGCCAAAGGCAATGGAAATCTTAGAGTGCTTTGATTAATTTTCTTTGAGGGAATATTAGTTGATAAAGGCAGGAACGGTGAAAACCCTCTGAGGAATTCCTTTCTTTGAGGTTAAATATAAAGTATAAATACAGAAGCAGTGATCATTCTGTTTTGTGGTTCCTGATAGCCCCCATAAGTTTCATCATGATTGGTATGACTTGGGAGCAGCATGGCTCTCTGGTCTTGGGAGGGAAAGCATGGGTCATGGAAACAGTTTCATGCATGTATCTGACATCAGTACACTTGAGTGGGTTCAGAATTATTTCATGAAAAAAGTCTTGCACTCCTCTGTACACAATATAATTCCTTCTGCTGCTAGACTCAAAATTCTCGATTTGGATAATTTAGAATTATGTCACTTGCAGTAAAACCTAATGTTTTACCTATAAATGACATTTTTCTGTTTTAATCGCAATACTATGTGCACTAACAACCGCTTTGAACTCAATATAAATTGTTCCAAACTTGATTGTAAAAAAAATATGATTTCTGTAATAGAGTAGTCAAAGTCTGGAATGCTCTACCTGATTCAGTTGTTTCAACTACAAATTTTCAGAGTTCAAGTCACAAATTGACTTCTGTGGACCCTACATCATTCTTAAGTGGTTAGTAGAGGGGGCGTGCATAAGTGCACTAATGTGCCTATCAACCCTGTAATTGTATTTTTATTCATTTATTCTTGTTCTCATTTTTGACAAATTCTAATAAATAAATAAATATGAACACGTGCGCATCCTCAACCTGATTCCAGAACACTATGAAGGCACTATGAAGGCAGACACCTCTTTCTTGCTATTGCTTAGAAAATGAGATTATTTTTTCAATTTCCAAAGGGGGCCTGGCTATTGATTGTCAGGGCCATTTGCTCTTTGACAGCAAATGAATTGTAAATAACATTACCACAGTCTACAGACCCACGAGTCTTCTTCTAACCCTCCTCCCCTGGCAGAATGGGACAACTTGCCATAGCCAACTTTCTGCGTCCAACTTATCAGAGCCGCCAATTCACCATGGCCAACTTGCTGTGGGACAACTTGACATGGCCAAGTCACCATGGGATAATTGTTGTCCTTGTTGCAGGACAAGTTAACAATTGAATTTAATTATTTCAATTAAATTCAATTGTATATAAAAGTTAATATATATTAATTTTTGTCATGCACATTTCATTGTCCCTCCTTTTGCATTCTTTTTTAATGATTCTATTTCACCATTTCCTTGGTATTAGTGTAACTGTTGTCTCGCAGTGAGTAGTCCCATGGTGAGTTGGCCAGAATGAATTGTCATAGACCTCCTCCCTGAAGCCATTGGCAGTTCTTCCTATGCCTATACATGCCAGTTTTCCAATTCCATTGTGTGAATTCTCTGATCCATGGTGGGATCAGATAATTGACAGCTAAAACCTACTTATCCTATTCTCCATTGCAAGAAAAGTATAGGGCAATATATTTTTTTTCTCTGCCATTTTTTTTTTTTTGCTATGGGTAGAAAATTAAATTTAGGGAGAAAAGTGGGAGAAACTTTTAGTATAAATCCTTTGATTCCACGACATGAACACACAATGTGATTGGAAAGGAAACAGGAGAAATCACCCAGGTTTTCTGCTGTCAGTTACCGGAACCAAAGGAGGCATCCCCCTATTCTGTCTTTCTCCTCTGCAATTTCTCACACAGATAAAACTTCTACTTAGCTTCATAGCAGAGACAGAGTGCAGGTTGAAACTATAGTCAGCATTTTTCAATGCTACATTTTTATGCAGACTCCCAGACAAGCCAATGACCCTTTTCTGCTGCCTTGTGAAAGAGACGTTAGTCTTAAATTTGTTTGTCAAATTTTCTGATTGGAGTTAAATTTTCACAAAGCTAAAGTTGTGATTTTTACAGAGAGAAAGACATAAATCACATTGTTGTTTTTTTGTGGGTTTTTTTTTTTTTTTTGGATAACCATGCACACCAAAATACTTCAAGTATTTGCAGCTTTGCTTTTATGATACTGGACAAAGAAATCCCATTTAGGCTATGTATCTCAAATAGCACATATAAACACAATGACAATTCATTCCCATTACCAGTTTAAAATTGATAGTTTATTCCTGCAATCCCTGAAATTATTTGAAACAAAACTATAACACATATTATATAGCTCTTGACCAGTTCCATATATAAACGAATTCAGCAGAAATGCTACAATCAAAGTTTCATTGGGCAATTTTATAATACAAATAGCCAAATGTGTTTCTAGTACAAATTTGAGACTGGAGGTTAGGTTTGAAAAAACAAAACTCAGTTATGGCCTTAAACTTCAGTTATTGGCTTAATTTATTTTTTTCAGAGATGAGTTAATCATCATGATTTTACTAGATAATTCTCACATTCAATGTGCATGCACTTTCCAAATTAGCAGATTACTTTTAATATTAGAGTGTATTTATATGGTTAGTTATGATGCCCAACCTTTTGCTATATTTGAAAGGAGATACTATATATGAGAATGCCATATTCTGAATGTTACTTTGGGGCAAGAACTGTAGGGAACATCAATCCATTCCGCTCATGCTACAACTTTAATTTTGAGAGCAGCTTTTTGAAATTTTGGAAATAATCTTGAACAAAGGGGATGTTACATGCTTTGCTTATTCTAATCTGAATGTTGCATACAAAATACCTAAATTCAATTTAATAGAGATGCATGTTTGACATGGTTGTTGTAGTCACCATTATGAATGCAGTGGTTTTTACTTTTACATACTGAACTTTATTATTATATATGGCTCAATGACCTTGCAGAAAAGTATGCATATAGTGTTGGATAAGGAATTCAACCATTTATGGAAACAATGACAAGAGGAGATTAGGGAAAAAACCAAGATTTTCCCACTTTGATACTTTTGGTATAAAGGAGGAGAGTAAGAGCCTCCGTTGGTCTTTCAAGATTCTTTTATTATACCCTGAATAATAAAATGTTAAGATTACATATCTCTACATAAATGAAAATTATATTTTCAATATGGTGGAATATGCCAATATCGTTGAAAAGAGTAGAGAAAACACATTTCTCTTTTGCATTATAATGACATGTCACATAAAATTACTATGATTATTCCAAAGTGATCCTCAACAGCAATATATATCATTGCAATTGCGCAGTTTAGAAATCAACTTATGGAACAGCATAAATGTTCTCCTGATTTCCAGTTGTCCGTGAAATGCTTTTAAGGGAAATAATGAAAAAAAAAAACAGGAAAACTTTTGTTGATCAGAATGGTAACTTTGAAATATAGAGAATTACAGAATATTATAGGGACATCTGAAGGATTTAATGTTCTTAAGTTTAATGCAGAGTGTAGGTCATATTTATTGTATGTGAAAGGGATTTATAAATACACAGTTTGAAGGGGAAGAAGATGTTCCTTTCTTTCCTGTACCCTTTTCCGAAATGCTGTCATCTGATGGGGCTTAAGAAATGTGTCTTCTCTGTGGATGACCTGTGTCTCCTAAGTTTTGGAGACCTTCTATACTTTTTGCCTTCTAGAAGTCATGAAGGCCCAAGCAAATGAGCAATGTCATGATGTCATTGTGGTAAATGTGATGCTGTTTTGTGGATCTATTGTTTTATCTGTATATTTTTATTGAATAGGCCACATGTAACTCTCATAAATACATAAACACATACTTTCAGTTCACATTTTGGTGACTGTTGAAAAACTGCAGATTAATTCATGAACAGGAAGAAATGTTCTTTTGTCTGAGGACACTCAAAATTGATTTAGCCCAGTAATTATCCAATTCTTAATTAAGAGTACCCTGCGCCATTTGTTGACCTAACATCTTAACCTCAGGAGTTCTGACTGCAAAATAGGCCAGTGATATTATCTCCACATTCTGTATTAAGAAGAATAAAGCTGAATCTGACTGAATACTAATTGGAATATTATAGTGAAATTAATTTTATAGGCAAAACCTACTGATTGTGCATCACCTAAAAATACAGTTTGTCCCTTTGTTGCACATACTCTTTAGAACCACATGGGATTCTTTTCATGGCAGAGATGGGAGATATGCTACCGACAGTACAGCTGAGATCAAGTTTCTCTGTTTTTGCCCTTCTTTGTAGTAGAACAAAAGGCTTCAGATGTTAATTTTCTTTTCTTTTTTTTTTCAACTTGCCTTTTCCCAATCTCCTCTGTAAACTCTTTAAAAGGCTTTCAGCAGCAAAACAAAACTTTGCCTTGTCTGCCTGTTTCTATCAAGCCTGTTTGTGATAGTGTGTAATCCCTGATGTTATGCATTGCTAACAACACAGGTCTCTCTTGGCATTATGCTATTAACTAAGTGTTAGTTTTGGACTCCTGGAATTCCCAAAGCAGCTGATTTCCAAGCACAATTCATTCTCACATGTTCTTTACAACTCCTTAGCTGTTCACATTTCACCTGTGCCATCTGTGCTACCATGAGCTTTGTCTTTCTCTGCATTTAATCTTCAAAATGCCTGTGTGATGATACATGAATAATGAATGAATCCTGAATAAATGTTTCCTAGACAACACTGAGAAAAAAAAATCTTGGGATAAAACTATATTTTCCCCAATCTTGATTTCATTTTACAGTTTGCAGCAAGCAATTTTTGGAAAGGCTCAGAGGGACTTGATCCTTCAAATGATTTACGACAGCACCCTATCGCAAGGGACAAACCTTTTTTTGGAAGAGTTGTATCATGTTTTACATTTTAATGGAGGTTAAAGAACTTCATTAAACTACAAAATTGTACCTGAACATCTGGGGAGGTGTTTTGTAAGGTTATATAAAGACATTAGACAGGACCCCTATTTATCTATATTTATTTGGAATTAAATTAGTCGGCTTTGCTCTACTGTTGTGGGTCTAATTTTCAGGACATGAAATAGGTGGGTATCATCTTCTGTCTTAACCAGTTGGACTAAGGGACATTTGCCAAGGAAAACATATATGTAGCAAATAAAGCTCTGTAAAAGTTCAATATATTCTACCTACTTACAGAATAACAGAGTTGGAAAGGACCTTGGAGGTCTTCTAGTCCAATCTCCTGCTCAAGCAGGAAATTCTGTACCATTTCAGACAAATTGCTGTCTAATCTCTTAAAAATCTCCAGTGTTAGAGCACCCACAACTTCTGGATGCAACATGTTCCACTGATTAATTGTTTTGTCAGGAAATTTCTCCTTTCTTCTAGGTTGGTTTTCTTCTTGATTGGTTTCCATGCTCAATGCTATGTTTATTTCTCAGGGACTGTTCTGACCAAGGCTTCCTGAGACAGTAACAAACACACGCTGTTCCCCAAAACCTTTTGTTTTATTTCAGCAGCTGTGAATTATATGCATTCACAGCTGGTAATGAGTCCCAAACAGTTTATGAATAGTCCAACAGAAGACTGCCACAGTCTTTCGGGATAAGGCTGATAAGCACCCACCTTTATCTCCCTTGAAATGCCGCCAAAGACTAAATTGCCAATTAGCTGTACAAGGCCAAATGGAGCACAAAGTCAACACAGAGCTTCAGAGATTAAATTGACTAGAATGAAAAAGTTGCTTCCTGCAAAGGCTCATGTCCCTTTGCTCCTCCTTTATGTCTTATGAGAGGGGCCAATCATCTCCAAGCCTTACTCCTGAGTTGCCCCTTTTGATTTAAATGTTCTTGCCTTCTACCAGCTTTGCGCAAGCATGCACTGGGAACAGGCTTCCCCTGTTCCTCTGCCTCACTGATGTCAGATTCTGGAGGTTCCGGAGTCAGCACATAACTCTCAGATGGCCCTGGCCCTATTTCTGTGTCAGATACAGATCCCTCCCCACTCTCTGACTCTGCTGCCAGCTCTGCAGGCCGCTGGTGGACCACAACAGGGCCAAAGAAGCTCTGCTTTAGTCATTTAACATTATAGAATGATTATACCAGGATGGCAGTCAAATTGCCTTAGCATAGTTTAGTCCCAAATATGCTTTTTCAAGAGGCAACTGGACTTTTTCTTTCCTTGAAGACAACAAATCCAAGACACTTCTTCAGTTTTGACTGAATGGTGAGGAATGGAAGAATTTATATTCTTTGTAGTCATCTGATTGTTAGCACTCTATAAATCCTTTCATTCCGCACCATTCAGTCAGAACTGAAGAAGCTTCTTGAATGTGAAGCGAAACATCTTCAAGGAAAAACAAAGTCCAGTTGCTTCTCGAAAAAGCACCTTTGCACAACCATGACCTGGATGATTGAGAATCTCCAGACATTTAATACAGTTTAGTAGTTTAGATGATTTGTAATGTTTTCTTTTCTCTTTAGAAATAAGCATTAATGTATGATTTATAGCAATAGCATTTAGACCTACTGTATATACCATGACACAGTACTTTACATCCTTCTCTAAGCAATTTACAGAGTCAGCATACTGCCTCCAACAATTTGGGTCTTCATTTTACCCACCTCAGAAGGATAGAGGGCTGAGTCAACCTTGAGCCTGGCGAGATTTGAACTGCCAAACTGCTGGCAGCTGGCAGTCAGCAGAATTAGTCTGCAGTACTGCATTCTAATCATTGTACCACCATGACTCTTATAACAGTGGGAGTAAAAAAAAACAGGGTCCCAATGAAGATAATCTATTGAATGTAACCAACCAACCAACCAACTTATTATTTACATGCCTGTGGCATGGTAACCAAGATGAGGAAAACAGCCCAACAGTTCTAGGAAGTCCATAATTCATGGTCCATGATATTAAGATGAACCAATATCTATGGTTACAATTCATAATGAATAGAAGAAACTAACTTATGTTGTCTATTAGTTAGAGGAACAAGCTGAAACTCTATGTCAGGGATTTCAAACTGGATTTCTTCAAGGGCCAGATCAGCATTGTAGTTCTCTTCTGGGTGGTGGGCAGGGAGGATGGGATGGACAGGAGGGATGTCTCTTGCAGCACTCAAAAACAGGCCACAGGAGCAACGCACAGCCCCCCTGTGCCCCATTTTGGCTGGCTGAGGCACCACGGCCAATCCTTTGATATTTCCAGTCTGGTCCCGTGAGCCAGATCTAAGCACCTTGAGTTTGACACCTCTATTCTAGGACAAGAGTGATTAGCTCAACATATTCTGCCTTCTTCTCAATGCTACATTTATTTCTTGGAGCCAAAGAAGCAAAAGAATCAATTCAGTGATACAGAAAAAGAGAAACTTGCTAGCAGTTACAAAAGTTTATTATCTGTTGTGCCAGGCTAAATAAAAGACATTTTAAAAATCCAGTTCATACTTGTGTTTTTATATAATGCCTCAGTTTAAAGAAAATAGAGAAATTGTGAAAGGAGCAGCAACAAAGTGGTTCTTTCGGCAAAATGCAAGTAACTTATGATCTTTTTCTCCTCTAACCCTTCCTTTTCCTTGGTGATGTATTCAGAGTGGTTTTACATTGTGCAACAGACAAAGGACATGTAAATTACTGCATGAAAGAAAATGTGTTTTTAAATGTCCACAAAACTCCCCCTGCCTTTCAATATATTTCTAAACAGCAGGATAAATATTCTCTCCATGGTCTCTCACTGGTTTTTGAGGTCAGTCCTGGAAATATTTTTCATACCTGCTCTGAAGATACTGGGCTTTCAGCCAGAAATATTTGAATGAATGAATGAATGAATATATCTGGGAAGTTTATTCATTATTCAGATTCTCAGACTGATTCTTCTACTTTTATTGATTTTTTTTTTGTAATAATCAGTGAAACTTTGTGTGCTGGTCTTGACAAGCCCCTGCCTACAATGATTATTTTGCAATATTTTTATTTAGTTTTGAGATTTCTATAGTTAGAGGAAATATACAAACAACCTTCTTGACAAAAATGATTATAAAAAATCTTTTTCTTCTTCTCTTTCTCTTTCATAATCCATTGGAGACCACACCTCTTAAAATTTGCTGCCACTGAGAAACTTTGTTTATGTTTTCATTGGCCTTTTACTCTGTCTTTTGTTTTGTTTCTACAATCAATCCTCAATTTCTTCCTTAATTCTGACACAAGTCTTCCTAGGTCCCAAGGTGTTCTGCTACTCTTACTCTTTGTTCATAACTATTATTTGTCCAATGATTGATCATTATAAGTTCCAATTTCACCTCAAATTAATGTCTTTGACCCAGTTATGAAACTGTTGCTACCACATCAAATAGGTAAGAGTTTTACACCTTTTCCCATCTTGCTTGATCGCGTCAGCTTTTTATTCTACCTGAGGGTCTTTTTGAAAACAACAGCAACAACAAAAAGAAATACGTGTTTCAAATATATTTCCATTGTGGATTCCCGCCCCCCCCACACACGCTTTTTTTAACAATACTGTGAAACAAGAGTTAATTGTGTTTTTCTAACAATGCAAGTAACTCTCTTTTTATCAAATTTAAGAAATGATCTGATTTTCAGAAAATAATTGATTTGTCCAGAGGCTTCTTAGAGGCTTTCCTCCTTTTCAACATAAATATCTTATCAAAACAAGAATAATCCATTCAGACTCTGTTTGTTAATGCAGTGTGTTATTTTTTATCAGCATATCACTTTTGATGCATTGAGTTATTTAAGAGGTTTTTTTTTTTTCAGATTAAATCAAGCTAAACAAAATTATTCTTGTAAGTACAGCAAACTGTCTTGACTAACTTATTGGTAGAATAGAAATTGACATGGCAATAATGGTAATAGTAGTAGTCACATTGTGCAGAAGTATATAAGCTGCTCTATTCCTGACCATACTGACTTGCATAGTCCAGGCTGTTTGGATTTCCCAGTCACTTCCATTTATACACGGAGATGTCACATTTTATTATATTCCCTAGAGAAGGAGGGAGAAGAATCATAGCCTTTTAATTACCATGTGTATGTGGGAATTTAGATGCAAGCTGCCCTTTACTCAGCATTCATAATGATGCTATAGCTCGGGGCTTACAGAAATGATTTTTGAGATGCTATGGAGACCAATGGATAATTCATAAATACAGTTGATAAATAGAAATTGAGCAAGTGACAAATGCTGGTAGGTCACAAAAGGTCAAATTGCTGAGTATATCTGACCATTGAGATACAGAAAGAGATTACTGGCACAAGCAATGAAACATGTATAGTGCCATAAATTAACTTCTGTGAAAAAACGCGAATTTATGAATGCCTTCTGTTCACAAAAGTTATTATTTGACTTGAACCCTTATTTACTGCACAATGCTGCTTCTACACATGATTCTTTTGAGTTTAATATTAACTGAGCATGGTTTTATTTGAAAAGAACACTATCCCAGATAAAAGCACTTAACCGTTTATTTTTTTTCTTATCCATAATAACTGTCTGTATTAACTAATGAAAAAGGAAATGAGTAATTATAACAGCAGTAATTAGCTAAACCTTATTTGCAAGTATGATCTTCCTTTTCAGTTGAATGGAAACTTGAGTCTATACTACGTATTGTTGTTGCTGTGAAACAGGAATATTGTCAGAACTGGCTTGCAAAATTAAGAATTAAATAAATTGTTTAGTTTGGCCTGGTACTTAAGGCTCCAGGATAAAAAACAGAAGATTGTGAGGTCTAGTCCTGCCTTAGGCATGAAAGTCTTGGCTGCATGACTTTGGACCAGTCACTTTCTCTCAGCTCACCTCATAGGTTGTTGTTGTGAGGAAAATAGGAAGAGGAAGGAGTAATCATACTTAATTCACCACATTTAGTTACTTGAAGATAGATAGATGGATGGATGGATGGATGGATGGATGGATGGATGGATGGATGGATGGATGGATGGATGGACGGATGGATGGATAGACAGACAGATAGATTTTAGATGCTGGATCATATCTGTAATGCATTGGTCTTATTTATGGTATAGTTGGCTATATTGCTGCATGCACCACTACTAGGAAGAGCAAGTTAACAGGTGAAAATATTAAAAACTTAAATTGGATGAATATCATTTGAACAGTCACTTAAATGCTGTCAACATAAGCTTGGGACAGCTCACATTTCAAGAGAGTGAACAGAAATTGGTGCAAAGGTATCTCAATTAATTAGCAGAAGTCTGTTCATACATTTTGATTTGATTACATTTCTTAATCTTATTCTTCTAGTTAATTTCCTATTACATTACAATTATTACATATTACTTTTCCTATTAAGTCACTAGTTCTTATTCCATATTTATACCACTCATTACATAATATATTTTCTGTTGATTCTACATTCAGTATATATAATTTAATATCCTTTACTTAATTACAGTACTACTTTCCTCCCTAGATACCAGGTGTCCCAGACTGAGTAATATATCGATTCCTCTTATCTTTTAATTCTAAGGTCAGCCTGCCATTTCTGTGCAATCTAATATTTTCTTTATCACTGCTCCCTCTTATGGTGTATCTCCCTGTTTCCAGTGTTGTGCATATGAGATCCTAGCAGCAGTTATTATATGTAGAATGATATATCTATCGGTTTTACTATATTTTCCTTTTATTATGCCCAATAAAAATAATTCTGGTTGAAATTCAATTTTTTGTTTTATTATTTCTTCCAGCCAAATTTGAATCTTATTCCGATATTTTTAAACTTCCAGGCAGGTCCACCACACATGAAAGTATGTATCCCTTTCTTTCTTGCATTTCCAGCATTCCAGATTTTGATTTACAAACATTTTTTGCCAGTCTGGCGGGGGATAGATGCCACCTATGCCCTAATTTGGTGCCTTTAAAAATAGCATGTTGTTTATTTTTCCCTTCCCATAAAAAACTATGCCACCCTCTTTGCAGATCATGTCCTTCTATTAATAGTATTCTTTTGTTCTCTAAATTGATCCAATCTTTTATCCATACCATAGCTTCCGCCTGATAATACGTTTCCCAATCTTGAAGTCCAAAACCACCCCTCTTTCTTTTATCTGGCAACATTTTCATTTTAATTCTAGCTTTTCCCCAGCCCAAACAAATTTAGCTATTATTTTATCCAATTCCCCCCCCCAAATTATCTAATTTTACCAGTACAGTTTGGAATAGATATAATATTTTTTGTAGTATAGACATTTTAACTGCTGCAATTCTTGCCATTAATGAAATTTGAAGTTTTCCCCATATTTCCAATTCCTTTTTTTTTTGTATCATTAATTTGTTATAGTTATTTTCTTTAATTGAGGAACATCTTGATGTTAGCCAAATACCAAGATATTTTACTTTTTTAACTATTTGCATTCCCAATCTTTCTTCTAATTCCTTTTTTTGTTTATCTGTCATATTTTTAGTTAATATCTTTGTTTTGTTTTTATTTATTTTAAGCCCCACTATAATGCCAAATTCTTCTATTTCTTTTATTAACACAATCCCAGTTTCATCTGGTTCCTCTAAGAAAAATACTATATCATCAGCAAATGCTTATACAAGCAAGTTTTTATTACAATAGTTATTATAACATTTAAGAGAGATTGCAAAACATACCACACAGATCCAAACTACACTATATTTTCTCTGAAGCTACTCTCAATCTTCAGAGACAAACAAATGATGAATAACCTGAGGAAAAACACCTTTCTCCATTCTCCTTTTTCTTTTGGATATTCACATACAAGGCAAATACAGTATATTCCAAATAAAGCCATTGCGTACTTTTATATTTAGAATTTATTTGATTTATCAATCGCTTAGAAGATACAGCTTTAAGAATAAACATAGTTTTGAATACATGAGATAGATACTTATAAGAAAAATAAAAAGAAACAATAGGACAGGGACGGTAGGCACAATTGCTGCGCTTATGCATGCCCCCTATAGGCCCCCTCTTAGGAAGGGGATGAGGTCAGTACTAGACAGTCTAAGGTTAAAGTTTTTGGGGTTTGAAGAAGAAACCACAGAGTCAGGTAGAGTATTCCAGACATTGACCACTCTGTTTCTGAAGTTGTATTTTCTGCAGTCAAGTTTGGTTCGGTTAACCTTGAGTTTGTATCTATTGTGTGCTCTTGTATTGTTATGATTGAAGCTGAAGTCTTCAGTTGCAGGTAGGACATTGCAATGTATGATTTTGTATACTATATTTAGATCCGACCGGAGGTGGCGTACTTCTAGGTTTATTAGGTCTAGAGTTTCAAGTCTGGTGGCATAAGGTATTCTGCAATGAGTAGAGGAGCGGAGAACTCTTCTTGTGAAATATTTCTGGACTTTTTCAATTGAGTTAATATCAGATACATGATATGGGTTCCATACTGATGAGCTGTACTGGAGTATAGGTCTAGCAAAAGTTTTGTATGCTCTAGTTAGTAGTGTGATATTAACAGAGAAGAAGCTACGTAGGATTGGATTAACAAGTCTTAATGCCTTTTTGGCTATGTAGTTACAGCGGGCTCTAGCACTTAGATCATGAGAGATGAGTACTCCAAGATCCTTGACAAAGTTTGGATCCTCAACAAGGTCTTGCTTATTTAGCTTGTATTTTATTTTCTGATTTTTTTTTGCCAATATGTAAGACAGAGCATTTATTTGTTGAGATTTGAAGTTGCCATTTGATTGACCATTCTGATACATAGTCAAGGTCTTTTTGGAGAGTAGTAGTATTGTCTGTGGTGTTGAATAGCTTTACATCATCAGCGAAGAGAACGCAGTTGCTCTTAATGTGATCACAGAGGTCATTTATGTAGAGTATGAAGAGAGTTGGTCCTAGAACACTGCCTTGGGGACAGCACTGTTGACAGGTACAGAATTTGATATGTATTTTGATTATGAAATAATCTCTGGAGTAAATGTGAAAATAACTGGCAAGTAGATATTTCCTCCAATGATCAATATATTTAAAAAGGACATTGTCTTAATTAGGGTCACAATATAAGCATAAATAGCAGGGAATTGTTATTAAAAGTCATCTTTACCACTTTCCATAGTTATTGTCTACAAATGCATGAGGATAACACGGTTAATTTTATTTCAATGAAATAATTGTTCCAGAATAGAGTAGAGTAGAACAGAACCGGAAGGGAACTTGGGGTCTTCTACTCCACACTCCTGCTCAAGCAGGAGATCCTATACCATTTCAGACAAGTGATTATCTACTCTCTTCTTAAAAACCTCCAGTGATGAAGCAAGCACCCACAATGTCTGAAGGCAAGCTGTTTCACTGGTTAATTGTCCTTGGTTTGTCCTTAATAATCTTGTCCTTAATAACCTTGGTTTGTTTCATATAGTATTTCATCCTAAACCGAAGAAGCTAGTTCAAATCACTTCAAATAACCTTGTTGCTAAACTTTTCACCAGGAGAGAACTTCTCTCCTCCCTGAATTTAATACTGTAATAAAAGTATAAGACTTTGGTTAGCGATAGATAGAAAGAGGCTCACTTTATTGCACACTGACACAATAACCATACAACTGCTCAGACTTAAAACAGCACAACTGTAGGACAGAACTCAAGTGAAATGAACTCCACTGTCCTGACAGGCTAGCTAACAAATCAGTTTCCCTCTCCCCTCACTCACAAACAAACATACACACACCAGCTGGAAAGGTTCCTTAAAAATGTACTTCAAAAAAGCAATTCAACTCTTTCCCTTTCCTACCTTGCATTGTCATGGGCCAGGTTCTACTATCTATCTTCGGCCCGATCCATCAAAATCCCATCTGCTCCACAGTCTATTTTTAGCCAACACACCCTGCAGTGGTGGGATTCATTTTTTTAAAATTCTGGTTCTGTGGGTGTGGCTTGGTGGGTGTGGCAGGGGAAGGATACTGTAAAATCTCCAGTCAGAGGTGATATTTACCAGTTCTCCAAACTACTCAAAATTTGCTCTACCGGTTCTCCAGAACTGGTCAGAACCTGCTGAATACCACCTCTGACATCCTACTTCTTTTTATCAATGAAACTTCCAGTACCTCATGCTTTACACTGGCAATTCTAACGAAGTTTTGCTTTTTATGTCTTACTCAGCAGTAGTCCATTCTCTTTCTCTGTTTAAAGTAGTCATTCTCTTACCTATTACCTCTCTAACTCTTCTGATTTTGTCTCTTACTCATGAGTGAGATTTCTGTTTCTCTCTTAGCTTGATATTTCAATTACTACTTCTAGGCTATCCATTTCTTTTTCTTTCTCCTTTGCCAAGCTATTGCTTCCACACCAATTTCTGCTTTTTCTTTTTACCTATATATTTATGAATGTCCCCTGGATATACCTTGTTTCATAGTTTTCATACACTTTCCCAAACTCTCCAATTGGAAATTTCTCTTAACTACTGCAGGGCACTTTTCTTCCTTCTCTTCTGGAGGTCCCTTGATTCTTTTTTTAGGCTACTCACTCACTCAATATAAGAGAATATCTGTAGCTCAGGATTGAAGTGTGGAATCCCTGGTTCTTTTAACTTGGTTATTTGATGTTTCATTATCAAATGCCAAACACACTGATGATGTTACCTAGTTGACTAATGAAACATCCACAAGCAAACAACCACTTAGAAAATACCAAGGACTCCACAGTTCTTGCACTATCTTCCTCACAGTCTATTTAGCCTTATTATTTCCTTATATTTGCAACAATCTTGTTTCCCCTATTCCTAATTCTTTCCATTTATTACACTGAATGTCCACATTTCTAACATATGAATTAATTTCTTAGCTCTTCATGGCAAATCTTGTCAGTTTGCAATAAATTTATCTTTCTCCAAGGCTACATAATAATGTGGGGATGGAGTTGTTTCCTATAAAAACTGTTTTGGTGAACCCTTTGCTTATCAACTGCATTTGTAATTTGCAAAATGTTCCTAGATCAGTTATTTAGCCTTTGAAACATGCTAGTTCCAGAGAACAGTACTTCAAAAAGTTCAGTAGCTTTTTCAATCAAGTCTCTCAAACAATGACAGCTCAATAAACAGTGATGAACAAAATTTTGCACTGACAACATTCATCAGATAAAACAAATAAGCCAATGTCAATCATCCACAATAATAAAAATTTTCAAAAGAAATCATTAGATGAATCAATACTAGCATTTCAGTAGTCCTACCAAGTTTGTGATACTTTGTCTTTGAATCAGGATATTTTTTTCATTATGTATGGATGAACTATCTTATAGTTTAAAGCAAAGTGCATTGTTGGCTGTTATTTTCTTCTCTGCATGGGTGTGCCTGTTTTTAAAGTAAGAATGTAGAAATCATTTTTTCTCCAATTAGCTTTTTATTTAGACTACTAAATTATCATTTGTATCAGCATTTTGTTCTTCCTGGGCATTCTGTTCCAAGTGTAATTCAAGTTTCTTAATATCTAGTTTATATATATATATATGTGTGTGTGTGTGTGTCTGTGTGTGTGTGTCTGTGTGTGTGTCTCTGTGTGTGTGTGTGTTCATTATACTGTAGTTAAAGTTATAGTTATATAGTTTATTATAGTTATATATAGTTTTCTTAAGTTTTCGCGGGTGTTTACATGTATGGTATTCAGCTTTCTTCAGGTATTTTCCCATGTCATTATAGTTGTGCTTTTAAAGTTGTAGCGATATTGTCTGTGAGTCAGACGAACAGACGAACACAATACAGAAGCCTGATGATGGCAGATGAGATTCTGCCGAAACGTTGCTACAACTTTAAAAGCACAACTATAATGATGTGGGAAAATACCCGAACAAAGCTAAATGCCATACATACATACGTACAGTTATACAGTTATATAGTTATATAGTTAGTTATATAGTTAGTTATATAGTTATATATAGTCAGGAGTGGGATTCAATTTTTTTAACTGGTTCTGTGGGCGTGGCTTAGTTGGTGGGCATGGCTTGGTGGTCATGTGACTGGGTGGACATGGCTTGGTGGTCATGTTATTGGCTGGGCATGGCCAACTCAATATCACTCACATCGAGGCACGCATCTCCCCGCCTGGCCTCTCATGACTGTGGGGATGCTGCAACAGTGTGAAAAATGGTCATAAGTCACTTTTTTCAGTGCCATTGTAACTTTGAATGGTCACTCCACACAAGCAAAGTACCAGCAAAGGAAGGGAAAAAAACTCCAGAGACGTTCCAGAGACAGGAAGTCTAGTCCTGCCAAGAATGTAAGAAGGGTTAACGGAGAGGCAGTTTCTGTAAGCAACACCAGAATGTTTCCTTCCTGCCTTCCTTACAGGATTAGGCCAGTAATTTCTTGTAACGATTGGTTCTCCGAACTGCTTAGAATGGTAACAACCGGTTCTAGCGAATAGGTGTGAACTGGTAGAATCCCACCCCTGTATATAGTTATATATAGTTGTGTGTGTGTGTGTGTATTCTGGAAAATCTGCCAATAAATTTAAACCAACAACTTCCTTTTGTAATTAAAAAAAATCAAACTTTAAACACACTAGACTAGAACCCAGGAAACTGAATTATAATCCCCCTTTAGTTGCAAAGCCAGCTCAGTGACCTTGAGCCAGTCACTCTCTTTCAGCTTTAGGAAGAAAGCAGTGGCAAATCACTTCTGAAGTCCCAAAAGATTGCAAGGACTTTTTCAGGCAGACACATAAACACAGTCTATATCTAACCTCATATGTTTCTAAACAAACACTGCCAGTTGATGAATAATCCCCCTAGAATAGGAGTGTCAAACTCAATTTCATTGAGGGCCACATCAGGGTTTGTGTTTGACCTTGGTGGGGCAAGGGTAGGCATGGCCAGCTCAACGTCACTCATGTTAGGGGCTCTGTGGTTGCCCAAGTGCCCTGCCATAAAAAATGAGCTCCCAAGCTCCGTTTTCAACTGTGACGGTCTCCTGCAACCCTCTGCCAGTGAAAATAGAGCTTGGGAAGGTTGCATGTAGCCCTCCAAAGCTCCATTTTTACTGGCAGAGGCCCTGTGGGCCAGTCCTTTGCTGTTTCCAATGTGGCCCTGTGGGCCAGATCTAAGCACCCTGTGGGCCGAATCCGGCCCCTGGGCCTTGAGTTTGACATACTTGCCCTACAATAAAGCCAACAATTATAGGGCTATAGAGAAATTGTGCTGCAATACCAACAGGCTGTATTCACTCTCACAACAGGTAAAAGGCCAAGCCAAAGAGAATAGTTGTATGCCAGTTCAAAGAGCATGAATCAGCTAAAACATTAAATTAGCATAAATCTTGCTTCAAATATGCTAACAATACTTTATGTCTATAAATTTATTTATTTTACTTAGCATATGGCAAATACATGGAGTTATAGTGGTTCAAATGTTAATGTCCAGTCCACCCAGCCATTCAAGGGCAGGGCGGTCTGTGTTGAAAAAAATCAGACTTTGGGCCAGTGTCTATGTCTACAGTGATTCTCTATAGATTGGTCTATACATAGGGGCCAAGTCTATAGAGATTTTCAACCACCCAGATCATAGTTGTTCCAAAGGTGCTTTTTCAAAATTTGTTTTGGAGAAACAAAGAACTGAAGAAGCTTCTTGGATGAGAAGTGAGCCATCTTGAAGGAAGCAAAGTCCATTTGCCCTTTGAAAAAGCACCTTTGAGACAACAATGCTTTAGCATGAACTTAACTGAATCCCTGTCCAGTATAACTATACAGTTTAAAATAGTTACAATATGTTAAAATGCATTGTCAGGCAGTATGTTTTTCAGGATCAGACAAATATGCACAATTGTCAGTATGCACATCAGGAACTCTGGTCTATAATAATGCAGAAAATGATACAAAGAAAAGAGGCAAATCAAAATTGCATAGTTCTTTACAAGAACGAATTTGCTACTCGGTTTTCTGCAGGGGTGGGATTCAAATTTCTTAACAACCGGTTCTGTGGGTGTGGCCTAATTTGTGAATGTGGCTTGGTGGTCATGTGACTTGTTGGCCATGGCTTCTATGTAAATATTATAAATATTTATGTAAATATTGATTTTTTTTTTGTTTTAAAAAAGCAGCTTTTACCCAAAATCAGGCAAAGCAGGCAGGCAGATTGAATTGCTCACGGAATCTCAGATTCACTTAGAGATCTATCTTTCTCCAATTGGCTACCTGAGTCTGTCACATAAAATTTGCAAGCAACCAAACTCACAAATTAACTCACTACACACCATATATGTAAATATTGATTTTTTTTTTTATTAAAATAAGCAACTTTTACCCAAAACCAGGCAAAGCAGGCAGGCAGTTTGAGTTGCTCCCAGAATCACAGATTCACTTAGAGATCTATCTATCTCTAATCGGCTACCTGAGTTTGCACTGCAAAGTAGAAGCTTCAGTCCTAAGGAAGGTTTGCTCTGCTTTTAGATTAGCTAGAAAGCAAGAAATCCAAGGATCTCCTGCTTTCTAGCTAATCTATATCTCCTGGCAGAGCAGAACAGCTGATGGTTAGGAAAACAAAAGGAAAAATAGCAGCTTACCAAACTAGGCAAGTTGGATGGCTGGCATGCCAGGTGAGGAATGAGTGGGCAGGGAGGGGAGGGGCCATCCAGTGGAGCGATTTTCCGGTTCTCCGAACTATGTGTGTGTGCAGCCTTTGCAAGAAATCAGTTGTGCTGCCTGGACAGCTGACAAGCGCTCCACGCGGATGCACAGTGTTTGAAAATCCTCTTGTTTCCTCCTTCTTCAACCTCAGCTGTGCTGTGAAAAGCAGCTGAGGAGGGAAAAGCAGGGAATAAAGGATAGCCTAGAGCCTGGGCAGGTGGGTGGGCCAAACACTGAACTGGTTCGGTGTCAGCTGCTCTTTGCAGCTGCCGGTTCTATAGAACTGGGCCGAACCAGTAGCATCCCACCCCTGGTTTTCTGTGTATAATTTATAGTTCCAGCAATCATCTTACTATATAAGGTGGACAGTACATAACTCAGAACAAATGAAGTTCAGTCCATTTTGACTTGCTGTTAGCCTGGGTTTTAAGCAGTCCACTTGTATGCATAATTTATCTAGGTTTTATTTCTGAAATACAGTAGTTAACCCAACTAAAAATAATGCTTTTATGTTTTAGATTCTCAGTAAACATCAAACCAATGAATTAGATATGAATTCTTTTTTCCATGTACTTCTGATTAGCAATAGTATTTTTAGCACAGCAAGAAATACTAGACCTTTTTACTTTCAAATTCATAGGTAATTCATTACTTTTTCATTACAAAAAGTAATTCATACTTTTTGCATATAACTTTTTTTTGCTATCAACTTTTTATTTTTATTCAGAAAGTTAAAATACAAAACTCAACAAAAAGAAAGAAAGAAAGGAAAATGCATTATAACATTTGATTCTATTTTAAAGGGCAACTATCATGTCAAGCAGCAATGGAAAAAAAAACATTGTTAGGACGTGGCAACAACTTGGAGGCAGAAATTTAGCATTTGCACTAACATTAGTTTGTAACCTGAACATATATCAGGAATAGATTGCTAAGCTATTCTGATTTCTTTGCAAACTTAAACAGATGCTTCAGAATGTCACGTTTCCCAGCAATGGAGAACCATAGCAGCAAACAATCTGGATTGAACACTTGACAAGTTGCTGCCAAAGCATTTCAATCAAAATAGAATTTTCTTAGGCTGGTTTGACGCCAGCCATCATGGAGGTGGGACAGCAACAGTTTAAAAGGCACAGTGTCAATATGCCAAATGAAACCCTTGCCTTCAAAATGGAACCATTTAGTCTTAGGGGGAGAAAATAACAAAAAAGCACTGATTCTAAGCCAAAACGAATTCTTATTTTTCAAACTTCATCGATAAACTAAGTCATGGTGGAAACAATGCCTGACTGTTTCAATAGGTCAGGGTTGATTAACAACAGCCAGTGAAGATCATTCTGAGTAGCAGTAAAAGAATTCAGTGTTTTTGTAAAAATAGAAATAAAAATCCATAGACAGTTATTAAAGATAAACAACATTGTCAAAACTATTTCAAGCTAACCGTAGGAAGTCATAGTGTCCTATTTCAAGCTAACAGTAGGAAATCACAGGCATCCAAGTTCGGCAAATAACAAAACGTACAAGCATGATATCACAATACAAAGTCCATGATTTCAGTAATTGTACCTAGCAACGGGATGCAGTATTAAAGGCTGACTTTTGCATTGTGACACAAATTTCATTATTTTTCCATTTTACAATTTGTACTGGATGCCTTTATGGGAAGGGTTTGGGTTTCCTCAGTGCTAAGCCTGTAAAATTGCAGTTCTGCAAGGAAAAACTTTCCCTTTAGAAGTCAGCTTCGACTTGCAGTGCCTTCTCCAAAACATCACTTACAGCTGATTTCATTTTAGTAATGTTGGTTATACCTAGCTTGTGAGTCAGTGAGCAAAGGATGCATTATGAGACCTTATTACCTTTGCTTTTTAAAAGCAAAACGTATGAAATACATGCAGTCCATATAGAATGCTTCAAACATTTCTCTTGCTACCTTGATGTTATCCCATTTTTGCTTTTTCTTGGAGGAAGGAACAGAGCAAACTTCAAAAGAGTTATTTATCTCCCCCGTACTAATTTAAATCAAGATGTAAATAATGTGTTACTTTGGTTAAATGTTTTGTTGGTCATAAGAGTTGCCACTTGCTACTTCATTACTAGGAAACTAAAATATTGTTGCTTATAAAAGACAATTTTCTTAATTAAAATAAAATTAAACAGTAGATATTTGGTCAGCTATCAGAGATCTTGGACTAAAACAGTACCACAGTTAAGAATAAGAGAGACTTCAGTGAGCAGTGCTCACAAATTAAAACAAGCTTAGCTTCCAACTCTGTGATTTCTGTCATAAGGCAGTTAGCAGCCTGACATCATCAAGCAAGGAAGAAAGTAAACAAAATAGGTCTCTTCACCAGAAAGTGCCAGCCTTGAAGCTGCAGTATTAATGTTATAAGGTTATCTTCTTCATAAAATTATTTTTTACCAAGGACAAATTAAAGTATATCATTCAGAAACCATGTAATAAACCAGCCATGTCTCAAGGGAAATCTGCAACTTTATGAATTCTCCACAACTACCCAGATCTTTAGGCTGCAATCCTATAACTTCCAAGCAGAGGGGCAATCAAGTCAAAAACAGGAATCTTGCCCAGTGAGTCCTAACCCTGATTAAAGCATCTCAGACAGACAGTTGTTCAGTGTCAACTTGAACACAGACAATAAAGGGTTCAATGGGTAACTGGTTCCACTTAATGAATGCTCTTATTATTAGAAAAAAAAATCCCTAATATCCAATCACAATCTGTTTTCCTTCAGTTTAAATCCATTGTTCCATTACCTGGGCTCTGAAACAAAATTGAAATGGTCTTGACCTTTTCTGTATGAGGTATTTGAAAAGTGCTATCTGAATCATCTTTTCTCAAGGCTAAGCATTACCAGATCCTTCAGTCTCATTTAGTTTCATAGAATGTGTGTAAGATGAAAAAGATGTGTCCTTTTGTAAATCTGTCAGATGAACCTGAAGCTCCAAAGGTGATAGTGCCATAATAACTTTTATTTTCTGTTACCCTGAAGGGAGAATAGATTACTAGACCTAAGGACTTTGCATACCCCAATTCTGCCCTTTCTCCTTTCTCTAGGGAGCAAAGCCTCCCAAAAATGAAAGGACGCAAAGATCACAAAATTTACATGCAATCAGAAGATGCACTGATGATCTTCTCTTGTCTTCCTCCTCAGATGTAGCTACTATTTTAGATTACTTCTTCCTTTTTCTAGAAAAAATACCTGGCTCCTCACATGAAGCTGTTTATCTATGTTTATTTATTTCAATAAATAGTTAAGGAAATTATTTAAAAATGAAATGATAGGCTAATTATTAAGTTAATATAATTCATGCAGTATGAGAATTGCTTCCATTCACTTTGACAGACTTAGAGGAATGTTGGGTGCACCACTGGAAGTCCAGAAAGATTAGGCTAGGACAGATCATCATGGAAAAAATCGATCTATGTTATCACTAAAATTCAGTACTGACTTGATGGCACATAATCAATCAATCAATCAATTAATCATATCACATAGTGATTATTGAGAGCAATTTCAGCATAAGAATATATAAGCACAGGAAGTATAATGCCTCCAAACATTTACCAGCAGTGAAACAATTGTGTAAAATTGATTTTAGCATATTTTCATCATCAAAATGTATGAAAAAAGATCCTTAGTCATTCTGGGCATCTGGTGGGTTGGTTTTAGCTAAGCTTCTTTTTCTTTAATAAAATATAGAAAAAAAATAAATTGTGTGATTTTTATGCCTTAAAATACTATAAAAAGATGAACTGTTATGGTTAGTCACAGTTAGCCAGATGTTTAGACCAGATTTAAATGATACAACAGTGATTTGTCTTATCTGAGACACCGATGAATCCGCATATAGATAGGAGGTTGTACAACTTGCCTCGTGGTGTAACTGGAACAATCTGGAACTGAACACACTCAAAACCGTAGAAATGGTGGTAGACTTTAGAAGAAACTCTCCCATATTACCACCTCTTAGACAACACAGTATCAACAGTACAGACCTTCAAATTTTTAGGTTCTATTATATCACATGACCTAAAATGGACACCTAACATCAAAAACATTATCAAAAAAGCACAAAAAAGAATGTTCTTTCTGCGCCAATTCAGAAAGCTCAAACTACCCAAGGAGCTGCTGATACAGTTCTACAGAGGAATTATTGAGTATGTCATCTGCACCTCTATAACTGTCTGGTTTGGTAGAAAAAACAATTACCACCAATCTGCCTTCTATTGAGGACCTGTACATTAAACGAGTCAAAAAGAGGGCTGTGAAAATATTTACAGACCCCTCACATCCTGGACATAAACTGTTTCAATTCCTACCCTCAAAATGACACTACAGAGCACTGCACACCAGAACTAGACACAAGAACAGTTTTTTCCCTGAATGCTATCACTCTGCTAAACAAATAATTCCCTCAACACTGTCAAAATAGTGTTAGTAAACACTATTTACTAAGTCTGCACTACTATTAGTATTAATCTTCTCATCATTCCTTATCACCCATCCCTTTCCACTTGTGACCGTATGACTGTAACTTTTTCGCTTGTATCCTTATGATTTATATTGTTTCCTAGTATGATTTGCTTGCTTATTGTCCCCGATGACTATTATTAAGTGTTGTACTTTATGATTCTTGATTCTTGACTCTTGACTAATGAATCTTTTCTTTTATGTACAATCAGAGCATTTGCACAAAGACAAATTTCTTGTGTGTCCAATCACTTGACCAATAAAGAATTCTATTCTATTGTATTCTATTTGGCATTTTTATTCACTTATTCAGTCCATCCTTAGGGCCTGGGATAAGCAGAATTATTATTTGGTGTTTAAAGGTATTGTTGCATGATGCAAGCTGTTCTGAATAAAGCTACCATTTGCAAATTGACTGATGGTGATTTTGTCAATGCCAATGGTGTTCAGGTGGTATTCCAGAAGTTTTTGGATTGCACCCAAGACACCTATTACTATTGGTATTAATTTTGCTTTCTTTTGTTCTACTTCTATTTGCAAGTATTTGTATTTTGTGATTTTCTCCAGGTCCTTCTCTTCTATTCTGATGTCTCCAAGTACTGTAAAGTCCACCATACATGCTTTTTGCCTTTCTTATCAACACCTGGGATGTTATGTGGAAAGTGCTTGTTTGTTTTCTGAAGTCCAAGAGCATTTTAGTTGCTGCTTCTTCTTCTCCTTTTCCTCTTCTAGCAAGGTCTTAGAATTTGTGCTCAAACCACATCAACACTATGCAAATGGTGCCTCAGATATTTATTATTTTAAAATTACTAAATGGCTAGGTTAACACAACACTAAACTGTAAATGGTATAAGAAGATTCAATTATTGTATTCATATAATTTGTATCTAACAAATCTATTGCAGCTTAATGTGATATAATGAATCTCTACAACATTCTGAATCTGAACCTATCTAAAATTCTACTTAATAGAGATAGCATTGATTAATTTGCTCTCCTTGAAGTATAAAACAAGACATTTCATTACACTATCTGTATTGTTCTATTTACTGGGCATATCTCCTGAACATATTATTTAATTCCATACCTCTAAACTTGATTCGACATTTAAAAAAACAGCCTCTTTTGATTCCTATTTCCTCACTGAAAATCAACCCAGTATTCATAGTTCAATGCTTTTCTTTGTTTTTCTTACTTTATTAAATATTTATGTATCCCATTTCCTCTGTAAGTTGATTATATCTATCCCCTATAATATAATTACACCTTGGGACAGCAGAGAAGACATTTGAAAGAGATAACCTTTAAGTGACTTACTAAAGGCCCAAATTATTATCACTGAATTGTTGGTAATTTTATGAAGTATTGTGTAAATTGAGAGGGGGGAGAGAAAGAGAGAGAGAGAGCACTCATGTACATTTGAATTCTTCAGAAGCTTAAGAAGATGTTAAACAGTACAAGCTTATCAGATCTATAGTGATAGATTTTTCTTCTTTTCTACCCAACTAAAAAAATTACCAACATTTACTACTCTTTTAGCCAAAATAAAACCTATCAAAATATATTTCTGAACCAATTTAAGAATTTATTCTCCAAATCAGGACACATTCTAAATAAAATAACAAATATTATTCCAACATAGCTAATGTTATAGTTTTTCCCAATATTATGTTATAATAAAGCAGTATATGACTATTATATAATTTCTACTTACAAGCAAATTGCAGTTTAGCTTCTTGGCTAACAATTGTTCCAAATGAATTTGTTGCTATGCACTGGTATGTTCCAGCATCTTGAGTTTTATTGGGATTATTGATCAACAAGCTGCCTTCAACCACACTGTAGCGGTAATCCATACCAATGTCAACAATGGTTCCATTTAACTTCCACCTATATTCCAAAAGAGACGGTAATTTATTCACTTAAATATTTGTTTGTGTATTCAAAATGAAGACATACAACAAAAATGCCTTTTTTATTTCCTAACAAGCAGGCAATTATGATTTCCTAAAATCTAAAATGTTACACATTACAATAGCTGAAATATTATTTACACCACTGTTGTACCATTCTAGAACTAAATATCCTAGCCCAATAGCACATATTAAGAAATAAATTCTTTATATCTACTATCTCATTATGTTGTCATTTACATACATTTGTTTTATTTAAAATCTAGTTTGTCCCTTTCACATTAGTGTCTAAAATCCTGCCATTAGTACATGACTTCAGCAAAAGAATAAAACACTATATAGGATCAAAATTGTGCATATAAGACATGGAAACAAGGAAAGGTGCAAATTTGCGGATGCTCAGTTAATCCTGGTATCTACTCCTACCAGCAGGAGCTACTTAAGTAATAGAATCTCTCTTGATTACTATAGAACAGAAATGAGCAAACTTTTCTTATCAACTGGAAACTTGATGCTAGTCAACTGTAAAATACCTCAATGGGTTGGGAAAATCTGGGCACACTTCCAACTGATAGCTATTATTGAACTCTTGAGATATTGTGTGAGACTGACAAAATGTCATTGAATTCCAGCAGTCATAGGAGTTGTTGTCATTTCTGTGAATCTCTTATGGCATTTCATAGTAACATAAGATTTCAGGTTTTATTTTATAAAAAGTAGGATTGTATAAAAAATAGGGCTGCTTCATGGAGGCCTGATTGGCACAGACACATTATTGGATGCTGTAGGATATTGACAAAATTGTTGATAAAGTCACAGTTTACCTTATGGTTGGCTTAGGATTTCCTTTTACTTCGCAGTTCAGTTTAACTTTTTTTTCCTCAGAGTCAAGTGCAAAAATCACGCTGCTTGGTTCCTGGATAAAAACTGGTCCATGCAGTATGTTATCATCTACAATAAACAGAGTACTGACATTTAGATTTTATGGACTTAAAGCATAAGTACTACTGCTTATTATGCAAATAACTATAAATAAAACAATTGCACCCTTCAGATTTAGACAACTTTTGGGTTCCAACATTTAGGTGTAGTAAAACAATATACTGTATTTCTTATAAATCACAATTAATTCATGGTGTACAAAAGACACATTTTCAGAGTAAATTGTTTGAAAGAAATCAGACATGGCTTTGAGCACATCCAAAGTAAAATATAGTAAACTGACACATTCAGTCTGACCTACTCAGGAACCTAATTGTGATTGATTCTGGAATATGAAACTTCTCTTCTTGTTTCCCAGGGATTATTAAAAAAAACCAAAAGACTAGAACAAACTCTTTCCTGGTTATTTAATCTCAAGGGAAAGAAGGAGTTAGGTTTTGTTCAGGAATGGAGTCAAATGTTCCTTCTGTATCAGAGGAGAAGATATTAGGTTATAGTTATTGGTGTGTACATTGCGATCTACTGAGGACCACTTGAGATTTGCCTGTCTAGAAGCATCCATAACAGATGGCTGACTGTATCAGAAAAGCACAGTAATAAAAATGAATATTTCTTGCTTTTGTCAACTAGTTGTAGAGGAAATGCCCAGAGGGCTGTCATAACTGGAATAAGGCAATATTTGCAAAATAGAAGAAAAAGGGATCCATTGGAGAAAGGTTTTATATCATTTTTCTTTATAGTTTCTTTTTTTTCTTTTTTTGCTGCAATGAACTGAGAGTTTCAGGATAAAATCAAGATATTATTTTTATGCATAACAACAGCATACCATTATTAGAACAGACAATTATTTTAAAAATAAGATAATTCCCTAGCTTTGCACACAAATATCAGGTTGTGTATCAGTTGCATGTAGCATATTACAATTGGTGAATTATAACAGTAACACTTATCTAATGGAGACCAAATTTCACTTGAAAGACATAGCAGAAATTGTTTCAAATCTGAATACTATAGACATACCGTAGATAAAAGATTTAGGATTCAAAAAAAATATTGGCAGTTGTGACAAAGATACTCATCATGAACATAAATAGCTAAAAAAGAGGAAAAATTAAAATAATCAAACTCATTTGAGTCTGACATATTAGCAGATTAGCCATTAAAATACCACTGACGCATACCCTTTTAAAAAACAACAGAATTATTTTCTTAATATAGAAAGAACCTATTACTTTGTTTTAAGCAAACAAACTGCATCATCTAACATATATGAAAAATCCTACAGCAGCTGTTAGAATAAAGGAAAAAGGAAAAAGAGGATAAATGATAACAATGTCCAATTAGCATTATTTAATTGATTATTCTTCTCCTTTTCCCAGCCTCTCTAATTACTACCACTGTGTGTTTGAGATAACCAAGTTCATAATTTGTTTAATCGGCAGCCATACAGTCCTTTTGCAAGAAAAGCTGGTAAATTATTCTATCTATTTGGGGATTTAAAAATCTCAGATGGTGAGAATCAGTATTAAACATAAAATCTTACACGGCATGCACCTGTTAGCCATCTGGCGTGATGAAGTCAAAACATCACATATGAATGAATTATGTAAAATTGCTCTGTGGATTCCACACAAAGATAAAGAATGAGAGAAATTGTAATTTTTTTCAGTTCTTTAAAACATTAATTCATAGCTAAGACATGGATACACACATATTCATGAGAGGTTTCAAAGGGGAACAATTGTTAAGACCTTCACAATATAAGATATAGAATTCTCAAGAAAACAACACACTATATAACATTATATTTAAAAAATTCAAACAAATTAGTTTATTTCTTTCTTCTGGTCATTGTTAACTTCTGCATATCTCTAGTTACTCCCTGCCTCTCATAAAGTGAACTTTAGCTCACTTAAGATTGTGCTTATCATTGAAAAAAAAAACACAGTTTGGTGTAGTGGTTAAGTCATCAAGTTAGAAAAAAGAAGACTGTGAGTTCTGCCTTAGAGATGAAGCTAGCTGGGTAACCATGGCCCAGTCACTTTCTCTTAGCTCTAGGAAGCAGGCATTGGCAAACCATGATAGATTGGAAGGAAGAAGAAGTAAGCTGACAATGAATGATTTTATACTTAGGCAAAATGCAAAGTTAATGCCTTTACATGACAGAAATTTATTTCAGCATAAACATGTTAAGACGTAATGAAAATATGTAATAACAAGACGTTACCTTAAGCAATATTCCATAACCTTTAGTTCAACCCATTTTTCTTTTTGTCCAAGAAGATTGTAATAGAACAAATCTTAAGCATCCAAAGGCATTTTATTTGATCAACACATACAAATATAATTATCCTATTTCAACTCACAATTAAAAAGCAAGTTGCACACTTCTATCAATTTGGACATATTGCCCGATTTTATCTTCAGCTACAGGTTAGTTTTTATAGAATTATTTCTGCAAACACAGTAATGAAAGTCAGATGAAATTGTTTTAGTAGTACTGATGCACCAGTATTTCTGTCACTTTGCTAACAAATAATAACCACAATCATTATAAACACTTGCTTGTTTTCTAATATGGCAATAAGAGAATATTTTTTAATCTACAGTATCCAATATATTTACAATATAATACTAAAAAGGAGAACAGCAGACTTGTTCCCGGTTTTAATTTCTTCTTGAAAGTACTGTTCTCAGTGATGCAAAATAATAACACTGTTTATGCTTGTCATTAGCACTGTGAAAATTAATTAATACTACTGCCATAATTCTAGGGGGAAAAAAGTAAACTGCTTTTGCTTTTCCAGCACATGAAACTTGGATAGGTAAGATACAGCCATGACAATCAGTGTTACAGTCTGTTGAAAATTGCCCCACCCCAAATTGAAGGGTAATAACTTTTTTTTTTCAAAACATACATATGTGTAAATAAATAAAGATCCTCCCATGCAACCATGTTTGCTATTTTTCAAACCCTCAGAGCTCGGACTATAGGCTGTAACCATCCACATGGCAGATTATACAGTTGAGCAGTCAGCCTGAGGTCTCCACGGTTGACCAGGGAACTTACAAATCAACCTCCTGCCTGCATCCCCCCACATTCTTGCTTTATCACATTTATTTTTGTGAGAAGAAAGAGAAGAGAAAAAAGCAAGTCTGCTTGCAAGAGACTCTGAGCTCTGGGCAAGGCTCTGGAGGTTTCACAGCTTCAGGATGGCAGAAAAGACACTGAGCCAGCAGGCAGGGCTGGCTTTTGGCAAACTGTCAAGCTCCAGGGTTAAAAGATTGCCACAGCCCAGCTGGGAGAGAATTAGCACAGACCTGCAGGGTGAAATCAGAGTCCATGATGCTCTCTATGGAAGATTCATTCATGGAAATACTACACCCTAATATTGTCAGGAAACTAACTTAATTCACTGACCAACGTTTTTGCAATCTAGAGGAAAATCAAAAGCATTCAAACACTTCATCTTGTTCTGTACTGTTGAAAGGCTGGAAAATGCCTTTCTTTTGAGGATTTGGTTTTCCTGCTGGGAGGGCTCCAGTGCAAGGACACAGACAGAGACAACTGCTTGGAAGCGGGTTCCTTTAATTTTCAGGAAGGCAAGAGATAGCAAGAAGTCTGCGTTCCTGGGGCTAGCCATCTTTGTATAATAAACCCCTGATTTTTATACCTTTTCTCCTTTTGTGTGTGAGTGCTTGTGTTTGTATTTCTTAATGTTTTAAATCCTGTCAGGGGGTTGTCTTCATTTCCGCCAGAGGGTAAACTCTGCGGGGTGGTTTGATTGGATTATCAGTTTCATCCTAATGTTTTCTTATATTTGTTTGGTGGCAATCTCCTGTCTGCTATGGAATTTATTTTGTGTCTTTTGTCTATTTGTTTTGCTGATTTGGCATGACCTTTTGTTTGTAAGGGATTTCTTTTTCTTGTTTCCCTAGCTTTCTTAATTACTTGGCTTTTGTCTAGGGGGCTTCTTTCAATAACTTTTATCAAATCTCTTTTCCTATGCAAGTTTGTTTTATGGCTGGCCTGATGTTCCCTTTGGGCTTTTCCTGCTTGGGTATCACCACTGTCCTCATGAAGTTCCCTTTCCACAGTACTTTTCTAGAAAGAAGCAAATTAACTTTGCAGAAATGGGACATCTCCTTTGGGATTAGGATTTTGGAACCTCTGCATTTAATCTGGATCATTAAAAACATATCTCCAGGTTACAAGTAGTAGAAGACAGTAGGTTCAAAAACATAACCAAGAATAACCAGGAATAAACTGTAGATGCATCTGACAAGGGCAGGATAGGATTATCTGTCTAGATAAAGATACTGACTATGAAAAGTATTTCTGTCCCTAGACAAAAATGTTTCCCATGTGACACCATTTATGTCTTATCTCCAGAGAGTATACTGATTTATTCTTTCTAGTGTTTTTTTTGACTTGCATGAAAAATATACCAGTGAATTATCTGAGCTTTCACTCTTCAGTAAAAGATCTGAACTAGATCTTGAGCAAATATAAAATCAGATCAGTGAAGTAGAAGCCATGGGTGCTATGTATGATTTTGCCTCCAAAAGACTCAATTTTTAAAGGATAAAAATGATTTAAAGCTAGTTTTTACTTTCTTGGCCAATCAATTATATTCATTAGTAGTGTCTAGACTAAAAAAAAATGCCTCAAATTTGCATATTCCACTGACCCATTGGTACACATGTAACTGACCTACCTCTTTGTTTTGGGAGAAGCAGACATCCTGCAACAGTGAAGAGGTGGAGAAACAAGATTAAGGGAAGGGGAAGATGTAGAAGTGACAAAGGAAAGTGGTGAATTGGTAGCCAAGATGAGGGGAAGTGGCAGGCTATAGAAAACAGATTAAAAAGATGATGAGGGTAAGAAAATTGTAATGTTTTCATTGAAACAAAGATCTATGTATTGGCTGACCCATTTGTCTCAGGAAAAGATGTCAAAACTGAGTAGGCAAATGAAAGATTAAAATTATAGCAGAGTTATCCTGCAGTCTTCAAATATTCACCATAAGCAAAGAGACAGCAACAGTCTAATGGGTTTCTTAAACTGAGTTAATGGCAGTTCAACAGGTCTAGCCAGAAATTCAATCATGTAGTACATGACAACCAAGTCAAGTAAAAAAATGAAGACTGAAATCCGTCTAAGAGGCAAATAGTATATACAGATACAGGGAATCAAACCAGAAGCAAAATAATTATTTCCAGCATCAGATACTATTTACCTTACAACACATATTCCCCTGTGCCTTAGGCAAGCACTGCACATCTAGACTTGCATTAATGTTCTAGTCTTCTTCCTTCAAGTCAACTTGAGGCTTCTCTATCTTGCAGAGAACTCTGTGTTACCATTTTTGGACCTTCCAACTTCAGTGCCTGTTGTTGGCAGACGCTGTGGCTGGGCTTGGGCTTCCCTATGAGAGGCTTAGGACAATGCCTCAGAAACTTGCTTTTTATTGCAGACAATCCTTTCATACAACACTCATACAACTTTGTAAACACCAAACTTAAAGACTCAAAAACCATCCCACCTCTAAAAGGTCCTAATGGGAAAGACTATAGCGATGAAGCTGTTAAGGCAAGCCTCTTCAACACATTCTTCAGTTCAGTCTTTGTTAACAGTAATGGCTCATGCCCCACATTTCCTAATCGAACGACAACTAACTGCAACAATCTACACATTGACTTTACTGAAGATAACGTAGAAAATGCACTACACCACCTTAAACCATCCTTATCTATTGGCCCTGATGGCTTATGTACATTCTTCTTTAAAAAGCTCTCTACTACCATAGCAGAACCACTAAGCATAATATATGAGTTATCATTCAGAACCAGCTCTTTATCATAGCTATGGTCTTTAGCAATGGTCATCCCTATTTTCAAAAACGGTGAACCTTGCTTGTTTGGAAACTACCAAACAATCTCATTGTGTTGTGTCATGTGCAAAGTTATGGAATCAATTATTATTCAGTGCATTACCTTCCACCTAGAGTCTAACAACTTACTCTCCAATAAACAATTTGGTTTCAGAAAAAAAATTGTCCTTCAATTTGCAACTTCTACACTGCAAAAACATATGGACTACATTTCTTGACCAGGGTAAAGCAATAGATGTAATTTACATTGACTTCTGCAAAACATTTGACTCAGTAGTACATGACAAACTATGATTAAAATTAAATTCTTACAGCATTTCTAGATCCCTTCACAAGTGGATTATTGCCTTCCTGTAGTAAAGTAAAGTAAAATGGGTAAAGTAAAATGGGAAATGTCCTATCAAACCCTGCACCAGTTATCAGCGGTGTCCCACAAGGGAGCGTTCTAGGACCCACACTCTTTACACTCTATATAAATGACCTTTGTGATCACCTTATTAGCAACTGTGTCCTCTTCTCTGATGATGTAAAACTATTCAACACCACCATCAACACTACCATCCTTCAGAAAGACCTTGATCATGTGTTTGAATGGTCTAACAATTGGCAACTCCCAATATCTACCAACAAATGCTCTGTCCTACACATTGGTAAAAAAAATCTACATACCAAATACAATCTAGGCGGATAGGACCTTGTCGATGACCCTCACTTTGTCAGGGACCTTGGAGTTCTCATATTGAATGATCTAAGCTCCAAAGATCACTGCAACAGTATTGCCAAAAAGACTTTAAGAGTTGTAAATTTAATTTTATGAAGCTTCTCCTCTGGTAATACTGTTTTGCTAACTAGGGCATTCAAAACCTTTGCCAGACCAACACTTGAATTCAGCTCTGCTGCCTAGAATCCACACTGTATATCTGACATAAATATAATTGTGTGAGTCCAAAAGTATTTTACCAGAAGAACATTTATCTGTTCACAACAGCACCAGACTTGAGATTCTTAGCTTAGACAACCTTGAACTACGCCAACTAAGATTAGACTTAAGCATAGTACATAAAATCATATGTTACAATGTCTTACCAGTTAATGAATATTTCAGCTTTAAACAAAACAACACAAGAGAACACAATAGATATAAACTAAATGTAAACCACTCCAAACTCGATTGCAGGAAGTATGATTTCAGCAACAGAGTGGTCAATGTCTGGAACTCACTACCTGATTCTGTTGTCACCTGCTCAAACCCCCACTCCTTTACCCTCAAACTAACCTCTATTGACCTCAGCCCATTCTTAAGAGGTCTGTAAGGTGCGTGCATAAGTGCACAATCGTGCCTACCGTCCCTGTCCTCAATTATTAGTTCCTATTTCTTGTATTTAAACTTATGTTTATTCTTGTTTCTGTTATATTGTAAGTTTTTGACAAAAATAAATAAATAAAAATAAATAAATAAATAAAACTTCCTGGGTTAAAGAAATGGTACTTCATAACCTTTTCAAGAGGCCATCATGAACCTGACTGGGCTGGGCAGAAGTTCCCTTCTCAAGTTCCCTTTGCTCAAAGAGTGGATGGCAGTTTTGGCTAGAAGGACTTTTGTACAACCTATGTCTATTGAACCAATACAGTTAATGCATTGGTTGCCAGCGTGCTTTCAGGTTCAATGCAAGGTACTGGTTTAAAGTTTTCCTTGGGACCATGTTACTTTTAGGACCACCTACTCATTTTATCTACTTGACCAGTTAGATCCAGTAGAAGAGGCAATGTAATAATGAATGAAATGTGGGAATGATCTTGAGTCATCATGCAATGAGACACAACCAAAGTAACAGTCAGATAAAAGACAGCTTAACCCACTGTAAAGTCCTGCCTCTTCTCCTTACTCAAGAAAGTAAAGATTCTTGAAACTTTGGCATTTCAAAAAGAACATTTATTGAGCAGGAGTGATAGCAAGACAAAGGAAAAGTCTGAGTCTGAGCTCCCTCAGGCAATACAGCTAGAATAATAGGAATTAGAGACCCCTCCCTTCAGTCCCGATATGGATTCAACCAATCTACAGATGTTGAGATGTTATTGTAATGGCAGTCCTGGGTAAGCCAGTGTTCCCAGGGTCATCTTCTGCTGCCTTTCAGAATGAAACAATCCACATGGCCTCCCCCTCCCTTCACTTTCCTCAAAAGGTGAGAAAATCTCAAGGTGCCCAGGCACCAGGATAAATGTTACAAAATGAAAAGTTACAAGCAAGGAAGAAAGCAATAAACCACACAATACATCTAAATACTACATTCCCCCTTTCCCGCAGAATGACAGTATCAAGAATAGGGATCTGACATCCACAGGTAGGACAATAGGGCCAGAATTGTCCCTAATTAATTTTGGGGATTCAAAGGGGTTAGGATGGAAGGAGAGAGAGAAATACCTCTCAAGCTTGCAGGATTCTGTTAGATAACAGATAACAGATAATCCGAGTTGGAAGGTACCTTGTAGGTCATCTAGTCCAACCCCCCCCCCAAAAAAAAAGTGGGAGACCCCACACCATTTCTGACAAATGGCAGTCCAACCTCTTCTTGAAAGTATCAAGTGATGGTGTTCCCACAACTTCCAAGGGCAAGGTGTTCGATTGGTTGATTGTTCTTACTGTCAGAGAGTTCCTCCTTAATGTTAATGTAATCTTAAAAATGAATTAACCCATCTCGTTGTGTTTTCTGTTGATTCTAGCTTATCTGGCTGATATCAATCTTGAAAGTCAGAAAATACTTCCACCCATTCCCAAAACAAGGTAGGGTTTCTTTGAGCCTCTTACTTCACCACACAAATTGAATGAAAGAATGAATGAATGAATGAATGAATTGGGCTCTATTGCCTAAAACGTTAATTTAAAATGTAATCTGTTTCAGGAGCCTTGGGGATAACTTTACATCTTTATGAATAACAAGGATAATTTCCTTTAGCTGTTTTCATTCAAAATCCAAGCACAAATGGTTTGATAGCCACATCAAAGCTGAAACAGTGGGCTTTTATCTGAATTTATGAAATGATCCATGCACTATCTAGTTCAGGTTTACTTGGAAGGTCATTTTCAGCAGGTTCCTACCTTCCCCAAAACCTTCATTCAACATATAGAAGAATTTCTGCTTTAGCCACTCTGATGTGCTCTGTTCATCATTATTAGAAAGGAAATTAACTGCTGTCCCACTGTAAAAACATTGTTTTCCTATTGGAGTAAGTTGAATCTTGTCCTTTTCTACTGCTCATTTCATTTAATCTGGCACAATGTAGAAAAACTAAGGATTGGGAAAAAATATGCAGGTATGGTCACAACTTGTAAAGAAGCATTCTTTAAGCTGGGAAAATAAAGGAAACATTAACGGAAAAATCAGACTGGCTCTGACTAACTTCCTGGAATATAAGAGGAAGGGAAGGGAATCAAAACTCAGGCTTTCAGGATTCTCTGTTATAATCTATATCAATAAACATACTTCCAATCACACTTGTGGAATTGATTTTCTGGCCTTGCCTACCTCAAAGGACTAACATGGAAAATTTTTAATTATGTCTATGTTAACTGATGGCCATGATGATTCTTGAGAAGACTCCTTCATTCCCTTTTTAACTGCTAAGTCAATGATGACTTCTGGGAAAATTTGCTCAATTGTTACTGCCACTTAGTGTAAAACTTTTTAGTATTTTTGCATAGATCAATGTGGATATAATTACACAGAGTTTTAATTTTTTATTACCTTAGGGTACGGAGAATAAGCAGATGTAGATTTTATAATCACTGACTAGGTTCTACACCTATCCATTTTTTTCTTGATCTATACCAATTTGTTTTGCATCAATCAGTACCCTAGGCAAAACAAGAGTAAGAAAGAAATGACAATTATGGATACCCCAGTAGCACTGTACAGATTATGTGATCTGATCCTTTTTAGATGATCAAATATACTAAGGGAGAAGATGTTTACAGTTATTATTAATCAGTTTGCAGACAGATGAGCTCAAAGAAAGAAAGAGGTTTACCAGGACTACCAAGATTAGGAAATACTCAGTGCATAAAACAATCCTATTTTCCACCACCACCACAAGTATTGTACAATACTCTTGGAATTCACCTAGCAATTTATATATTAAAAATAAAGTCCCACTATTTTAGCAATACTCCAAAAACAGATTTACTCCCAAAGAATTCCATACTAACTTTTTCCCCAGCCTAGTACAAGATTGCACCCTCTTCCTTAGAAAGCAGAATGAGCTGTTTTTTGTCATCTTCAACCTGAAACCTGAAGTTTCATTTGTACGGAGTAGAAAATATCCCATGGCACCATGTCTTCTTTATGATCTTGGCTACACTCAAACCTGGACTTCTCTTGGGCAATGTTCTTTAGACTTGTCCTGGAACACTTCAAGAGTTTTCAAGCTCCCTTTGAATTAACTATATGGTATACATCAGGACTGCCCAGCCACATATATAAACTTTTACTTAGTTAATGGCACAGAAACACACACAAAAAAACCTCTGTATGATAAAAGGGATGCAAAACTTTGAAGAATGGTTACAACATAACAGTGAGAATAATTATTGATGAAATTTATAAACTTATACCAAGTTATATCCTAAAGGAAAATTATGAACTCCTTCCCCCAAATATTGAAAAGACATACATAGTACAATGGAGAAAAAAATGATTCCCCCTCCCCCATTTTTGAGTCATGAGGGCACAGTGGTTAGAATTCAGTATGCAGCAGGCTACATCTGCTGACTGCAATTTGGCAGTTCAATTCTCACTGGCTGAAGATTGACTCAGCCTTGCATCATTTCATCATTTGCAGTACTGATATCCAAAATGTAATATTGATAGTCTATCTTTTTTTCTTCTCTAAATATCTAAATGTCAATAATTTTTAATTATGTTAAATAAACATCACTGTATTGAAATAAAGATGTATCACAATGCAATAGAAAAGGAAAAAAAACTGCTCAGTTCATATTAGGATAACCAGCCAATATTGCTCTTTACTAAATAAATCTATGCAAATCCTCACTGCTAGTTAGATCTATCTTAAGTTATTTTGGCGATTGCACCTCCTCTCTCAAAATCCTCTCCAATTCTTCTAAGTTTTCAGATAATTTTCAGATAAGATTTCCAGCTCAAACACCTTTCTTTCTCCTATAGGAATATTTTTCTATGGGTCAGATTGTCTCATTAGGTAACAGAAAGAATATTTATTTATTTATTTGTTCAATTTCTATGGCAGCTAATCTCAGGCAATTACCTTGGACGGCTTACAATTCAAAAAAAAATTACAATTAAAATATTAAAAATGTTTAAAAACTGTAAAATAAAACAGTACAAACAATAAAAACACTGAAAACATCAATACTGATTGGTTGGGTATGGATCTTTAGAAAGCCATGGCTGAATGCAGGCTGTTCCATATCCCAACTGCCTCACTTTGTGAGATGGCAATGACAATGGCACTTAGACTTAAATACCGCTCAAGGTTATTTTATAGCACTCTCCAAATGGTTTACAAAGTCAGCATATTGCCCCCTCCTCCCATAATCTAGCTCCTCATTTTACTGACCTCAGAAAGATGGAAGGCTGAGTCAACCTTCAGCCCCATCAGGATCAAACTCCTGACAGTAGGGCAGAGTTAGCCTACAATGTTTACCACTGTGTACCTGATTTCTACTCATTCAGGCCCATCCAGAATCATAAAGGAGATAATATTCTATAGAATGGGAGATAGAATTTGAGGGGAAGGCTTTTCCCCATTGTGTCTTAACCTGGTTCCTGCACTCTAATCAGCCTTTCTCATTTCCTTAGAGACTCAATGCATTGGGTGTCTTTTAAATTGTTCTAACAAACAATTTGGTTTCAGAAAAAAAAAACTATCCTATAATCTGCAACTCTTACACTGCAAAAACATATGGACTACACAACTCGATCAGGGCAAAGCAATAGACACAATTTACATAGACTTCTGTAAAGCCTTTGATTCAGTAGTACACGACAAACTAAAACTAAAATCTTATGGTATCTCTAGACACCTGCATAACTGGATAGAAGCATTCCTGTCAAACAGACAACAAATGGTCAAAATTGGAAGCGTCCTATCAAATCCTGTACCTGTTAACAATGGTGTCCCCCAAGGCAGTGTTCTAGGACCAGCTGTCTTCATCCTCTACATAAATGACCTCTGTGATCATATTAAGAGCAACTGCGTTCTCTTCGCTGATGATGTAAAGCTATTCAACACCACTGGCAATACTTCTACCCTTCAAAAAGACCTCGACTATGTATCAGAATGGTCAAACAAATGGCAACTTCAAATCTCAACAAATAAATGCTCTGTCTTACATATTGGCAAAAAAAAATTACAAAATACAAGCTGAATAGTCAAGACCTTGTTGATGATCCAAACTCTGTCAAGGACCTTGGAGTACTCATCTCTAATGATCTAAGTGCTAGAGTCCACTGTAACTACATAGCCAAAAAGGCATTAAGAGTTGTTAACCTAGCTTTTCCTCTGGTAATATTACACTACTAACTAGAGCATACAAAACATCTGCTAGACCAATACTCCAATACAGCTCATCAGTCTGGAACCCGCATTACATATCTGATATTAATATGGTTGAGTTCAGAAATTTCACAAGAAGAGTTCTACACTCCTCTACTTGTTGCAGAATACCTTATGCACCAGACTGAAATTTTAGACCTAGACAACCTTGAATTATGCCATCTTCGGTCCGATCTAAGTATAGTACATAAAATTATATATTGCAATGTCCTACCTGTCAATGAATACTTCAGCTTCAATCATAACAATACAAGAGCATACAATAGATACAAACTCAAGGTAAACCACACCAAACTTGATTGCAGGAAACACGACTTCAGCAACAGGGTGGTCAACGTCTGGAATACTCTACCTGACTCTGTGGTTTCTTCCCCAAACCCCAAAAACTTTAACCTTAGACTGTCTACTATTGACCTCACCCCTTTCCTAAGAGGTCTGTAGGGGGCATGCATAAGCACACCAATGTGCCTACCATCCCTGTCCTATTGTTTCTTTTTTTTCTTATATGTATCCATTTCATGTATTAATATTATCTAATAACCGCTTGATTCAATGACTTGAATAAACAAACAAATAAAAAATAAAATGTAGCTTAAGGGCAGAGGTGGTATTCAGCAGGTTCTGACCTGTTCTGGAGAACCAGTAGCGGAAATTTTGAGTAGTTCAGAAAACCAGCAAATACCACTTCTGACTGGCCCCACCCCTATTGATTCTCTGCCTCCCGAGTCCCAGCTGATCGGCTGGGTCTTCTTTTGTTGCTCTGCACAGGAGAACAGAGCTGGAAAGCAGGTTAGTGGGGTGGGGTGGGGAGGGAATGGAGATCTTTCAATATCTTTCCTCTGCCACACCCACCAAGCCATGCCCACTAAGCCACACCATGCCCATCAAGCCACACCCACAGAACCAGGAGTAATTTTTTTTTTATCCCACCACTGCTTAAGGATGGCAGCTGTGTGACTTTGCAGCTCTTCCTCTTGGCAAGCATTCTGGCTTTGGGGCAGAATCATCACAGAAATTAACACCCAAATAAAACTGACTGCATGTCAATCTTTGTGCTTCCCTGTTGCTCAAGGAGAGAGAATAAAAATGATATCTATTGCATTTTGACATCATTTTGAGGAACAAAAGCTGATCAACCTTGAATTGCTTTTAAAAGACACAGTGATGTTGTAGAACTGCCTTAAATCTCACATAAGAATTATAGTCCACAGAAAAACAGCAACAGTTTGAATAGTTTTAAAATCAGGCTTTGTACCCTTAATTGTTTTCTGCTTTTGGAATTTCAGATTTATCCCCTCATTTCAACTCTAAATTGGGAATAACAATTAAGAACAATTTTATAATAACATTTATTATTGATAAAATAACAGACACTTATATCTATTATTAGGTATATATCATTCATTATATTCTGAGATAATTGGGGAACACTGACCTATTTTTATAATTTTTCTCCTGTCCCAGATTATATATGAATAGATTTTTTTTTAAAAAGAAATATCCTTACAAAGCTACTCGCATTTTTCAGGATATAGAAAAAAGAAACCTGCTGGAGAAAAAAGCAACAAAGTCTTTGGTATATAAATCAATGGCAATGACCTATTTCTACCAGGACATATTTATGGATAATTGTTTTAAAAAGGCAAAAAAAAAAAAAAGGATTTCTCTACACTGCCACATTTTTACAAGAAATATATTGCAGATTTTCCTTTAACGTGCTCATTATTGATGACAAGGCAGTATTAACATGCAGCTCAAAACTTATTTTATTATTTCACCAAACTAAATTATCACTAATTGCAGCCCTTTATAGACCTTAGACCAGGGTTGTCAAACTCAAGGCCTGAAGGATGGATTTGGCCAGTGGGGTGCTTAAATCTGGCCCTCAGGCCGGCCTGGAAACAGCAAAGGACCAGCTCATGGTGCCTCTGGAAGCCAAAATAGGTTGTGGGGGTGTGCACAGTCTCCCCATGGCCCAGTTTTGGCTTGGACAGCCTCCTGCAGCACTTTGTGATGTGTGCCCTGTTTTTGCCAGCAAAGTGCTGCAAGAGGCATCCATCCCATCTCCCCCCGGGCCTGTGGAGTTGGCCCTTGAAGAAATCCAGTTTGACACCCCTGCTTTAGACAATATGGTGCATCATGTTGCATCAAGCACAACACAAAGGCTAATTCTTTTCTTTGTTTTTGCTTATTTATTTTTTTGCCAAATAGACTACTCAGCATTTTCAAAGGCTGAAATTATTGTTTGGTCTGATGTTCAATATTTGCATTATCTATAAGCAAGGGCAGAGTTGGGAAGTATAAACATTAAAATAGAATAAGAAAAATAATGTTAGTCTTTGTCACAATGTTTTGTTTATAAATGTATTCAGAGTGCAGAAGAACATCATCTGCAGTCACAAAGGTGCTATTTCAAGAGGCAACTGGAAGAGGCAAAGGTCTAGTTGCCTCTTGAAAAAGCCCTTTTGGGACAACCATGTCCTGGATGTTGAGAATCTCTATAGAACTTTGCCTGTAGTTAAGTATGCACAGGTTTGTAAACTTAGTGGACTTCACCATACGGACATAAAACTAAATAAATTCTGGGAATTATTCTGGGAATATGCTATTACTTTTCTGCAAAATATTTGTAAAAGTAAGCTTTGTTTATATATAATATATTGAATAAATAGCTCCCTGTTGATTTCTAAATCCGACTCAAACTTTACTAAGATGAAGTAGTACCTCTCTACTATCTCTCTACCAAGACAGTTTACTCTGTCCTAAAAGCCACCTTTGTTTCTGCTTCTTGTTTCTGGGTTTTTTTACTTTATATTTCCACTTAACATAAGACACTCCATACAGTTAAATGTTTTCTTTCAAACATTGGATTATTATTCTAGACTTTAGTTTATTACCGACTATAACATTAATCTTCTCTTTGAAGTACCATGGACTCTTTTCATTTGCATGTTCTTGTGACAAGCAGATGAAAGCATTTGTAATTGTAATGCTTCCGTGATATGCTTTATGAATTCATCAGCAGAATAGAGTAAGACAATTCGGTAAGAATACCCACTCTCTGAATAATTCTTTTCTGTTTTTGTTTCATTCATTTTACCTAAGAACTAGAGTACTCAGCAGTTTCAAGATGTTGTTCTTCACTTTTAAAATAAATACACGCTACACTAATTTGTTTATTGTTATATTCTTTAACTAATTGTCTATGTGTTTATTGTTAAAATATTGAAAAAAATCAAAGCAAGTGCAAGTTGATACAAAAAGGACTGCTACATTTGAATAAAAAAGGAAAAAGTAAAGTGCTTTTTACTGAAAGATTTCCATTTATAGCCCCAAATACCAGCCAGAGTTTAGATACTCGAAATTAGCAATTGAAACATTAGTAATAGTTGGTAGTTCTTATATGAGTCATAAAAACATATTTCAGATGTTTAAATCAGCCTTTCTCTGTGATAAATTGTACATAAGGGAGCCATTCTTGTTTGAATTTAATTAAAGTTCTATTGTAGATATATGTATACTGTCAATTTTGTCATTTAAGGATATTCTCTAAGCAAGTTGCCCGGGAACCTCAGGTGCCTGGGAGCCTCAGGCCTGATTACACAGAAAGGCCTTGAGGGCTTTTTGCAATATCAAAAGAGATGGAACTAAAGTAATTTTGGGAGGGAATAATATTCCATAAGGGAGATACCACGGCAGAAAAGGCACATCTCCTGGGATCGCAATTGAGTCTCAAATCTCTGTTGCTAAATGGGACATTTACTAAGTGAGTTTTGCCCCATTTTATCATCTTTGTTGTCGCAGTTGTTAAGTGAATCACTATTAAGTGAATCTGAGTTTCTCATTTTCTTTGCTTGTGAGAAGATTACAAAATGGGATTACATGACCCTGGCTCATCAATATGAGCAAGTTGCCAAGCATCTGAATTTTGATCACGTGACCATGGGGATGCTGCAATGGTCGTTAAGTATGAAAAACAGTCACAAGTTTTTGTTTTCAGTGCTGTTCAGTGGTAGGATTCAAAAACTTTTACCACCGGTTCTGTGGGCATGGTTTGGTGGGCATGGCCATGTGACTGGGTGGCCGTGGCTTTTTTGCAGCCCCAACCCATTTTGGGGAGCTTCCTAGCCATAGAGGAGCCTCTGGGTGTATTGTTTTTGCTCCCCTAAAGCTCCTCTGGGGCTCTGGAAGAAAAGGAACAGAGCATGGGAGGGGCACGCAGCACCCCTCCAAGCTCCGTTTTGGGAGCTTCTTAGCCCCATAGAAGCCTCTGGGAGGCATTTTTACTCCCCTAAGACACCTCTGGGGCTCTGGAAGGCAAAAAATGGAGAGGGGGGCTGAGCTCCTCCCTCCATTTTTTGCCTTCCTGGGCCTCAGCAAGGGAAATCCTGGCAAAGTTGATCTCATCTACAGCTGATTGTCGGGAGGGAAAAAAAAGAGAAAGAAATACCTTAGGCGAATGTCAGGAGGGCGGGGTGAGCGAGCATTGGGTGGGAGGGCGACTGGGTGGTGCGGCGTGGCCAGCCAGAACTTACTACCGGTTCGGTGTCCCACACCAAATTCTTGCTACCAGTTCACTGAATACCACCACTGGTGCTGTTGTAACTCTGAACGGTCACTAAATGAACTGCTGTTAGTTGAGTACTACATGTAACAGAACCCTTGAAAAATCAACTCTAGATACGGAAATTGTCACAGATCTTCATATCCGCCTTTCTCAGCCTTCACAGTTATAGTTGCAAGTAGATAGCTAAAAGAACTTTTATAGAGAAATTTGCTCAGGACAGCTAGCAGGCTGTCGAAGTACATTTAGGTGTGATGCAAACCTGCATGAATTAGTATTTACAGCACTAACAAACAAAGAGATGACTGTGTTTGGCTGAACAAAGGGAGTCTGCTGCATCATCATATCCCAAGGGTATTAAGGACAAACATGGAATAATTGCATCTCAGGAGATGAAGTGTAGCTAGTTGTTCTCTTGAGGAAAAGTTTGTTTTGATGCTATGGTGAGAGATGTTGAGCTGGGAAATGCTCAAAGATAAGAACCTTAGTAAATAAAACACATTGATATTGAAATGCAAAGCACAGATAGCGATCAGACTAAACCTTAAGAGGCTGCCTATTAAAGGATCCAATGCATAGGAGTTGGCATATTTCTTTAGAAAATACCAAACATGGTTTGAAAACAATGCACCATTTTCATTGAAACAGTAATAAGTGTGTATTTTATTTTCATATGCGCTGCATATCACCCTTCTAAAATGAAGTAACAGTTAAATAATGCATACTTGGAGGTAAATCAGCAGGTTTCCAATTTCTCAGAAGCCATGGACTCGAATTTCAATCAAAAGTAATAAATATTGTCCTTTGATGTATTTGAGTAGGAGTAGCTCAAGGGGAAAAAATTAGCATGGAAATAAAGCATGGGATTCTCAATATATGTTTCTGGTCTGAGTGTTTATGCCTCTGCTTAGTGCTTAACATATAAACATAAGACAATTTAAAAATATCATGTCTTTGAGGGGAAAAAAAGTGCACTTTTCCTTTTCTTTTTTAAAAAATGGAAACTAAGACAATGAGTATTTGAAAGAGGTAATTTAATCCCACCTTCACTTCTGTATGAGGGAAAACTCATGATAGTTTATTTCTAGCTTCAATTATTTTTATTACAATGAAATAACCTAATTTACATATGAAAACTATGCTGACTGGGTAACTGCAATTCCTATGGAGTAATTTCTCAAAATATCTTAAAAATAAATACATCTAAACACTCAAATTATTTTTAGGATATGACACATTCTTAATTTTATGAGTGTGTTATAGCTCCTTGTCCTTACAGGCCTAGAATGACATTATATGCACATAAATTGATATATTTATGTCCCTTCCAGCAATTAACTGAAAATGGTTTTTATCTGATAATAGTGTACAAGTACTTTTATTATTTATTTTATAAATGTTTTAAGAGAAAGTCAAGGGAGATAGGAGTGAAATGGATGTGTTCAGATTATGTCTATCCAATTAAAATACATACAAATTTTGGAATTTGTATATTCTTTTGACACGCAGATAAAAGCTTGAACTCACTAACAAAAGATGTTGGCTACTCACTTGGCTGGCTTCAAAAAAGGATTTGATTGATTGATGGAAGACATGAAGATGAATGGCTCTTAGCCATGATGACTACCTCTCAAGACCATCCATTGGGAAGGTACTGAACCTCCTTGTGTTAGCTACTGTGAGAACAGCCTACTGGAGTAGATGGTTGAGTGGTATGATTTAAGCATGGCACCACTTATGTTTTTATGTTGGATTATACTTGCTCTAGTCTAATGAAATCTAGTTAAGGTGGAATTACATGTGTAATTTTTCAAAACATGAAGCTTAAAACTAAGGAAATACTAGGGGAATACTTTCTCTGCTAGTGTTTCTTAAAGCGTAGAATTTATTTTGAACTGAAGTTCTATTTGATTCCATTTTATTATTGTTGCTGAGTCTGTTATTATCAGTCTATGATAGACAGTAAAACGGGATATAAAAATATCTAGGGTACTAAATGGAAAAAAAATACTGTACAGTTTTATAAATGATCACTTCCAACATTATAGATAGCTGCTGATGGTTACTTAAAACTACTAGTTGCAGTTTCTCAACATTAATTACTTTCAAGGGACTTCTAACATCTCACTGAGCTTGCCAAGAATATTTTCTACTCAAGTTCCTGTCTCCAGAGTTTCTATGACTGGCTCTATTTAAACATCAGAATAAAAAAGAGATGATGGTTAGAATAAGAGAATTTTAGATTTCTAGGCACTCTGCAAACCACCAATGGATTCCTAGGGTTAATTTAATTAAAAGATTTATTTCCACTGAAAGAATGAGATAGATTTCTTTTCAGATTAAAAACACTATTCCTCTTTCTGTTCTATACCATTCCCTGAAGCCAGGTTCAGAGATATTGTAATTCTCGTTTGCCAAGAGCAGGTTCTTCTGTTTGCCTTATGCTAATTATTTATTAGAAATGTGAAGAGTTTCAGATTTGAAGAGTAACATGGGATTCAAACTGGACGTGGGCTAACAGGCATACCTGTCAGGAATGCCTCAAGGCTCCAGGTGCAATGTGAGTGCCCATGTATGTTCAAAATGATATTTTGCCCTTAAATCTGGCTCTCAACACAACCTTATCATTTAGGAAGCTCCATATTCCTTTTTATTTGCTAAGAATTTCCACACAAAGGATACTGTATCATCATTAACACCTAAAGTAAAGGCAACAGAAACAAAATTGAAGTAAGATCAGAGAAAAAAAGATGAACTCTGAAAAAGATGGGACATAAAACAGCAATGATTTTAATTTTTTGAACTCTGTCAATTACATATATAGGAGTCACATTTAAATTGCAAATACATTTGTAATATTTTGTATTTGCATAATGTTACATTTCTTTTTCCCACCTTTGCCTTGGTTTTCTGTAACTATTATGTTTGAGTCACCAGAGAGCAACTTACATTCTCACACATTTCTGCCCAAATAGGCCACAGACTTTTTTCTGTAACTTTGATATGGTTTACATCTATCCATTTAGGTCAGACAATAGAGTAACCTGTCCCAGTGGATCACATTCATTCAGAATGTAATATGTTCTTTCCCTCAATTTATCTCTGCCATTCATTAGTGTGTTCACTAGAGTGTATATAAAACTACTACTGTCCATAGCTAGAGTCTAGCTAACAAAATGTATGTTGCAACATGATGCAAAACTTAATGTTTTGTGTGTGTGTGTGTGTGATAGACAGACAGAGACAGGCAGAGGCAGAGAGACAGCAAAGCAATTATAAAAGGTGGAGCTGCCATCATTATATCGCAATGAAGATTTTGTCATTGGCATCATCAAGGTTAAGTTCAGACATCTATTTTATCATCAAAATAATCCCCATCTTCACACATATCTACATGTGACACCATCTAGACAACATCAATAATTGTACCTCTTAACTTTCATGCATATATCCATCAATTCCAACCCACTGGTCAGATCATCTTCATTAAGATATAATATATATCAATAGCATTTAGACTTATATAACACTTCACAGTGCTTTTATAGCCCTCTCTAAACAGTTTACAGAACCAACATATTGCCCCCAACAATTTGGGTCCTCATTTTACCGATCTTGGAAGGATGGAAGGCTGAGTCAACCTTGAACCTGGTGAGCCAAATTGCAGGCAACTGACAGTCAGCAGAAGTAGCCTGCAGTACTGCATTCTAACTACTGCGCCACCAGGGCTCTTATGTACTTCCTTTTTCTTTCAGACTAATGGGTATCAAATACAATTGAAGCAGTCTTTTATACAACATATGTGTATGTGATTCTATGCAAGATAAAATATCTACTCTAGAGATAATTTTCAAACCAAAAAAGATGCCTGCAACTAACCAACTAGCAGATACATGCACTGTTCTGCCAAACAAATATATTATCCTGAACAAATATGTGAAAACAGTATTTATTTATTAAACAAATTTATATGGCTGCCCAACTTACACATTAAAACCCACAACATAGAAAACCATAACCACTCAACTCCCCTTCCCCCAAGGAGTAGCAACACAATCAAATCTATCTTGTGATCAACTTCATCTGCATTCAGAGTCCCTAGGCCTTCTGACAAAACCAGATATTCAGGGCCTCTCTATCAGCCTAATCTGCCTCACAGGGTTATTGTAGTGAAAAAAATAAGAGGAAGAAAGATATTAGGTATTCTTTCCACCTTGGGTTATTCATAAAAATACTAAAAGCAGGATAAAAAACACACCCACATGCACCCACACAGTGTTTTTTGATGATTACCCAAGAATTATATGCTGAGGTGTTTTTTTGATTCAGATGCTATCCAGTTTGGTTTTTTTTAGCCCAGATGTGGTAATAGATTACTTGGGTTTCTTTCCAATGAAAAATGTTGCATATGAGCTCCTCATGTATGGAGAAATTATTTGTCTTCCACAATATTTTACATAAACATGTCCTCTCTCACCATTATGCCTTGATATGTGACACTTATCAACAACAAAAGCTATTACATCAGCCCTTACAATCAGAAAAACAGGATTTTACCCAAATATACCTTTTTATTCATATCACAATGATGAGGTTTTTCAATCCATTCAGTACACACAGTTAATATTTGGAATGAATTACACACTATTTACTTTTAAAACTAAATATATCATGCTTACTCTTTGGCTTGACTAAATACATAAATATGTATTTGTCACTTTAAAAGAGGGTGAAAAGTTATATTAGCAAATAAAGACAGTGAGAAATCTAGGAAGTGACATTTCCTCTGGTGAAGGAAAAAATGGCGGATGCTTAGTTGCTTTGCTCAGTAAAGTAGAACAGTTTTAGATGTATTAACAACCATGCAAACTATGACATATGAACCAGTGTTTCTCAACCTTAGCAAGTTTAAGATTTGTTGACTTCAACTTCTAGAATTCCCCAGCAGGATGGTTGTCTGCGGAATTCTTGAAGTTTAAGTCCACACATCTTACATTTACTGAAGTTAAGAAACACTATTAAGGACTATACAGAGGATCAAAATTTATCTTTTCTGACAAATATTGAAAAAACTACTAAAATTTTATTTATTGATACTGGGCCATCTTCAAATAGAGATAAGACAAGAAATGCAATGGGTTACTTCCTGACTTTGATAAAAATCTTGGGTCAAATACTGTAGGATAAGATAATAAAATGTATTTATTGTGTTTTGTTTTTAAGTGCAAAATATCAATATTTTGAAATGTATAACTAATACAACTTTTATATGTGAAGAAAAATACCTATTTCAGAGTGAGCATAAAATAGGCAAGTTGAACATTATACTTGTTAAATAAAATGAGCCATGTTATATGCTTGAATCATAATTACATGAAGGCTGATGGTTTAAATAATATAATTTATAACATATTAGTTTTGGTCAGGTTAAATTACTTCTTTAATTTTTAAAATTATTTTCACTTATTGTATAATAACTTTCAAGATTTAGAAAAAAGGGGCAATAGAAGAGTTCAAATGACAAATCTTGAATGAATTATAAAAAAGGTAGGATGAATTCTTGATCATTTAAATATTATTTTTACTACTAATGTGAGTTCAAGCTTAGCAAATTAAAACAGGAAGAATTAATTGGATATGCAAATGAGATTATTCAATATATAAATCTAATTACATCCCAATTTGCTTTAACAGCATGAGAAAAAGAATAAATTGCCTTTTGTAAATTGATGGTATTAAATAACTACCTGTAGCACAATGAAATAATATGTTGAAGTTGTATTTTCAATGCAGCCATTCTGATAATAGTAATATGTACTATTTAAAAATATGTCAAAGGCTGTTCTAAAAAGGAAGCCAGCTTCCAGTCCTGATCTATTTGATCAAGTATGAACTACATGTAATCACAAAAATTTTATTTTTGCAGGAACACAATTGCAGTAAATTCTGCATGCTTTATTTTAATGGACTTTAGATTGACAAAAATCTTGATTTATAGGATTCTACCCTATATTGAGCTGGAAGCATTTGATACATATAAATATACCCAGCGAAAACAGTTTATGTAAATATACTGGGTTTCTCATATCTGAAATGCATCCTAAATTTCATGTTATCCTATTATCTATCATTGTCTCATCTGAGAACTATGGCAGCAGAAGTCTGGTAGGTTTTTTTTTTGGTCCTTTCAAGTCATTGTTGATTCCTGGCAGCTGCTGGGAGTAGTCCCTAAAGTTTTCTTTGCAAATTTTCAGAAATGATTGCTATTGCCTCTTTCTTAGGACTGAGAGACTGAAAGCCCAAGATCACTCAGCTGGCCTTGTGATTAATGCAGGTTTAGAACTCAGACTGCCCTGTTTTCTAGCCTAATCTTTACCCCAGGGGTGTCAAACACAAGTCCCATGGGCTGAATCCGTATATCATATCTGGCCTGCGGGGGTCACCATTGAAACAGTGAAGGACCAGCCCATGGTGCCTCTGCTAGTGAAAATGGAGCTCAGGAGGGTCGCTTGTGGCCCTTCCGAATTCCATTTTCACAGACAAAGCACTGCAGGAGCCCTGCAGTTTCCCCCAACACAAGTGATGTTGAGCTGGCCATGCCGTCCCTGGCTCCCCATGGTCAAACACAACCCTAATGCAGCCCTCAATGAAATTGAGCTTGATACCCTGTTCTACACCAAGTCTTTATCTGTCCAGAATTAGCAAATTTGTTACTCCTTACAGCTTATTTATTCATCCACTACTGGAGTCAAATACTGGTACTCATATTTGTTCTGGAAAATGAGTAACTAATGATAACTAATACCAGTTTTGCTTCATTTTAGTATAATAATTTTGGTTTATAACCTGGCAGTCCAAGCAACTATAATAAATAAGGTAGGTATAGGTTTGCCTTCTTAATTTCCAATAATGTCTGTGAATCACATAAAGCTATTCAGAGGCACTCTGGGCATTGGTAATTTCAGTACCCTCCCCTTTTCCCACATAACGCCTGCAAGCCTTCTCAGCCACAAAAGATGCTGCTGCTCAAGGAGAGACTTTATGGTCTATAAAATCAGAGCAGATTGATTAAGCAAAGAAAAACAAATCCAAACACATTCAGTTTGGTAACAACACCTATTTTTCCAATCATTTGCTTGGAGCTGAAAGCAGAAAACTCAATAGTGAGTGGAGAGAGAATGAAAAGGTAGCTGAGCAGTTGAAGAATGAATGGAAGCTTTTAAAAGAACTTAACAGCAATATACTTCTGCCAGAAAATGGAGAATATTTTCACTTCCTATAGCTGCTGAATAATTTCAAAGTACAATAATTATACTTGAAACTTGCAAAAACTACCAGCAATATTTTCTCCCACCTATTGACCAAGGGAGACATACTGAAATTTTAGAATTTAGAGAAATCCTCACTCAGTAAAATATTGCCTGCCCAACTTAAAAGCTGAAAGAAAAATACCACCACCAGTTGGATTTGCACCTGGCTGATAAACCGTACTCAACGAGTCGTCCTTAATGGGTCTAAGTCTACATGGAGGGAAGTAGGTAGTGGGGAACCACAAGGTTCTGTCTTAGGCCCAGTACTCTTCAATATCGTCATTAAGGACTTAGATGAGGGAATAGAAGGGGAACTTACCAAATTTGCAGTTAATACTAAGCTGGCAGGAATAGCTAACACCCAAGAAGATAGGCCATAACTAACAAAATGAAATTCAATGTAGAGAAAAGTAAAGTCCTACACTTAGGCAAGAAAAACCAAAAGTACACATATAGACTGGGTGAAACCAGGCTCAATAGCGGTAACTAGATGACTAGATGACCTACAAGGTCCCTTCCAACTCTGTTTATCTGTTATCTGAATTTTTGGAGGGTTTTTTTTTCTTTTCAAAAAGAAACAAATGGATGAGGATCTTGAATGTGCTTTTCAAGTAAGAAACCCTATCTCTTTAATTGCAACCTAGACTTAAATTTTGTGGCCCACTCTGATGTTCTACCAAACATAAGGACAACTGTATTCATTTATTTATTTTTACCTAGTTATATACTGGCTAGTTGCCCCAATTCCAGGGCAGTTTGCAATTACAGAATTCAAATACATTAAACAAATAAGATCAATACAATATATCATATCAAAATTGTAACTATCATCATAGTGAACATGGCAGCCCAGTTATAAAAGTTATAGTTATACTCCTTTTACCACTTCTTGTACCACCCTTTATGGCAGACATTTCCAGCCCCATCTCTCCAGCAGGCAGGTGCACCCAGGTGGAGGAACTGCTCTGAGACAACCAATGGACCAGTCCTGTGATTAGAGCCATGTAATATGGAATCAACTTTCCCACTGACATCAACAGGCAGACAGACAGACAGACCGGCACTCCGGCACACAGCTCAGCGTGTGTCCCAGCTCTGAATAATGTACAGCCTGGATTGCTGTATCCAGGCCGGGGGCTGTAGTTTGAGGATCCCTGATCTAAAACAACAGGCATATTTCAGAGAATGATCCCATCCAGCTAATCCTGGGACTGGCGCTGAGCCAAGATGTCTTTGGGCAAGCAACAATTCCATCTTCTTGGCATGGGCTTCTTCACTGTCCATATTAGAAACAAACCAAAGAACCCACAAGCTTTAATCATATTTATGAAGGCAAAAGTAGAAATACCCCCCAAAATTTCAATGAATATTTTTACTTTTGAATAAGACAACTTTAACGTGACAAAACACACCTATGTGGGTCATTAAACACAACATCGCATGACTGTGATTTGCAACTTCCTGCCAGCTTTCCCCATTGACTTTGTCAGAAGCCTACTGAAAGATGAGAGATAGTGATCACATGACCAAGGGACATTATAACCATTGTAAATGCATGCTCGTTGCCAAGTCCTCAAATCACCATCATGTGACCATAGGCATGCTGCAAGAGCTGCAACTTTGAGGATTGACTGTTAAGTCTCCTTATTAATAATTCTGAATGGTTGCTGAACAAATCGTCAGTAAGTGAGGACTACTGTATATATAAGGACAGTGATAACAAAATCTTATTTCTTAAAAATGTGGTATTTATCAAAAATTTTACTCTATATTAGAGGAACACATAAAAGCAAGGAGGCCAAGAATTCCACGCTCACTACCTACAGAAACACAATGAATAATGTGATAGAATAGGTTCTGGCAATTGTAAATTCTGCAACACATTATTCTGTCATTTTGAACTGCACATATACTGTCTGTTAACAGCATTCTGTTCCCACAACAGAACCAGTTCCAACTGCAGCTGCAACACTGTATACCAAATGACATGTCCTGGAATTTGATGTATACAACTGTAAAACAGTTGATACAGCAACTATATTTCTTAAAAGTGTGAATGTGACATGACAGTGCTGTGATCGTGTGGCTGACTTTTAAATAACAGCCATAACTACAGAGTACTGACACAGGTGCAGAAGTTAAATCCCCAAGCCATGTTTCTTTCTTTTGTTTTTGTCCAATCCTTCTCTGAACTCTGCAGTCAATTACTCTGTTTTGATTCGGGTGGAAACTGCTGTTTTGATATAACATTTACCTTTCTTTCCTCTTCATATTTTCATTGAGGACAATTTTCAATGCAAAAGTCTGGAAACTTCTAATTTTCACTGAAACCACAAAGTGCTCAATTGGGAGATTATCTTGCATTAGGTTGAGGAAAGTAGATGATGATGTAACTGCTGATGTGGTGTTACAAATATTATGTGCCTTGTCTCCATTTCATTTTTGCCTTTCTGCAAACCTCAGTGTTTTGCTCAAATCTCTTGGCCTCTGAGCACCTTCTCATATTATTCATCTTCAACAAGGACTGGGGCTACAGTTTTGCTTGCTTTCCTTAAGTGGAAATGTCTTTATCCAGTTTTACTCTCGGAGTGCTAAATCTTATGATTTCAGCTCTTTAAATGCAAATAAAAATTTGATGAAATAAATGATGGTAGAAACTACAACTGTTTCAGGGATTAGGCTTATTTGGTAAAATCACATGTTATTTTTGTACAACCATCCAACTTGAAGCAGGGTTCCCAAAGAAACAAGAAACAAGGCAATGATGCCTATATGGAAATCAAATCCTGACACAAATCTACTCAGATGTCTCCTTGTCCCTGCATCCACACCAACAGCAGCACATAGGTCCCAACAATCACACAGACACACAGAGATACAGAGATACACACACACAGACACACCATGTTCTTTCTCTATTGTGGTACATGTTATCATCAGCCAGCAATCTAGATTCTGCAGAGGAGAGAGGATAACTTTTCACAAAATAATTAATGGATTCAGATTTGACATTAAGACTAAAAACAAGGACAAAGTAATATTGTTGCATTTCATCCTCCCAGGACCCTCTACTGCAGATCTCAAAGGGAACATTTTTTTGGGGAAAAGGGTTTTTTAACAACACAACAAAGCAAGTGATTGATGAACTCATAAACATAGAAAGGTTTCAGACTATCACAAAATGTCTTAATAAAATTCAATGGGTTTTAACATTTAATAAATGGTAATTCATCAGATGCCTAAATATGTTTGAATATATGCATATTGCTGTCTTCTATTTCACCCTCTCCCTTGTTTTCTTCCAGTTTAAATCATGTTAACAACTCCATGAACCTGAGCTGTTGGTCACAAAAGCTTCTGTCACACAATAAAATATCTTAGTCAGATATCGTATGATCAGACTCCTCCTGATTTTTGCCTACCAAACACAGTTCTCCTGTATACAGGTAGTCCTCAATTTGCAAGCACAATTGAGCTAAAAATTTCTGTTGCTTTAGTGAAACATTTGTTAAGTGAACTTTGCTCCATTTTACAACTTTTCTTGCCACATTTGTTAAGTGAATAACTGCAGTTGTTCAATTAGTAACATGGTTGTTAAGTGAACCTGGCTTCCCCATTGAGTTTGCTCATCAGAGGGTTGCAAAAGGTGATCACATGACCCCAGGACACTGCAACCATCATAAATGTGAACCAGTTGTCAAGCACCCGAATGTAAATTACATGACCATGGAGATGCTGCAATGGTCATAAGTATGAACAATGGTCATAAGTAACTTTCTTCAGTTGCTGTTGTAACTTTGAATGGTCACTAAGTGAACTGTTGTAAGTCAAGGATTATCTGCATATGGGATATAAAACCAAAATGAATGAATTTTTTTAAATAAATGGTACATTCAAGATGCAAGTATTATCTTGCTTAAATAAAATTTAGAAACTTTTATTTTGCATTTTTACTTTGCTAAGGAAAGCAGTGGGCATGCAAGTGAAATCCTGGGTATTAACTTGGAGCAGAGAGTTTGAAAACTGCTTAAAATTCTCCTGTATTTCTAATGCTTTGTTTCTTCTTGTCAGCTTCAAGCTTTTGCTACATTTGCTACATATGCTACATCAATGAAGTCATTTTCTTCAAACTCAAATCTCATCTTTTTATCTTCTGTACTCACAATGGCTTTTTCCCTGCTGCCTTATATACTTCCTTTAATGCCTTTTTCTTCTTATGGACCACATATGTGACTCTAACTCTTTCAATATCACCAAGTTTGTGTTTTTATCTTTTTAAATATATATTTTAACTACCCAACTTTGAAACCAATTGTATGTGAACTTGAAGTATGATGTGTCGATTCCTATTTCAGACAAGTATCAAAGGGGTACTGTCCAAGCATCTTCAAGAATCTACAACATAATTTAAGCATAATTTTAAACCCTCCTAAATTGGATGCTTATATAAATATGAGTTATCAGCCCTACTAAAGTGATAACCTTCAATTCAAAGGAACGTACTAGCAGTCTTGTCAAGAGGCCTCTATATGTGTAGAACAAGTTTTTATCCTGTCTTCCTTAGGCTGATTTTTCAGGTTATCCAAATCAAACTTGTGGTGTTTTTTTTTTTTTTTTCAGCATAATGATATGCAAAAACTGTTGAAGTCAGCAAATATCTATGGTATTTCATTTTATTGTTTTCTCTTGATGAGCTAAGTCCATTGTGGGTCAGTTCACAGATGGCTGAGCAATTGAGCATTCCAGCTAGTACAGCATTGTCTGAAAAGAAACCTAGCATAATTTTTACTTGCTGATTGTTTTACTTCCACGGAAGGAAGATCAACATTGTAATGAATTATTAAAACACAGTGCATGCAATATTACAACTCATTCAGTGACCTACATACCTACATGTGCTTTTGATCTAATGATCAATTATACTGGAGGTAACTAATTGACCTTGAATCATATTATCTGAATTGCACAAACCTTGGTTTCCTCCTATTTTGGTTCCATCCTATTTCCTAGTATGATTAACTGCTGGATGCTACAGAGAGTCTGTTCTTCCTCTCTTCACATGGCTTATTTTATACCGAATAAACTTTTCTTAAGTATTTCAGACTGCTAACAGCAAGTATTCAGACATAAAATAACTTTATGACACACACATCTAAAAAACTACAATCAAAGGCTACATTTCATTCATACTTCTGACCAAAACCTAAGCACAGCAAGCATCTTTAACACCTGAGCAAAAAAAGTGATGTTCTATTTCTGTTAATTGGGCAGGGAGGTTAACATATATTAGAAGAGACTTCAGACCTGGAACTGGGAAATAAAGGCATACTAAAAATATAGACTAGAGTATTTATTTCTTTATTTGAAGGCCACAAGGTGGCCTATATAATAATCCCTTCTGTTTTACAGAAGAAAGCACTGCTTGAAACTATAGCTTTATAAATCCTTGATTCAATTTAAAATATCCTCAGAGATTAAAGTAGTGACATTTATACATATACCACCTATGAAATACTTTTCTGAATGCTTTCCGTGTATTTTATTAACATCTTTTGAAAATAACCCATACCTCATTTTGAGTTGAAACAAACATTCGTATTTCAATTCTTTCTTTTTTTTTTTACACTCCTGAACTTATTTTACTTACTTATTGCTCTAAGCTTATTTCATTAACAACTTGATTTTGTCTGCAACTGTGGAGTTTATAAGACTCGTAGTACAAATGGGAAATGTTCTTCAATTTATCTTCAGAAACTCCTCTGTCTCCACCAGATATCTCTTTTCCTTTTCTAGCTGAACCTGATTACCTGCTGACTACACAATCATATATATACTAATCAAAACTTTTTTCATCAATATTATTGCATTTTTCATTCAGTGTTTAGTGGCTGTTGAGAATACCTAGCAATGTAAATTATGGCATATCAAACAGAAATTAGTATTTACTTATTAAATTTATATGCTGCCCAAGTCACCAGTAAGGTGACTCTGGATGTAAACTTTTATAGAGGCAGTGGATGATGTGAGGTAATGACAGAAATATCTCTTTTCCCATAATTGACAGAAGATTTTTTTCCCTTCTATTATGAAATCTAGCTGGGTGACTTTGGACTAGTCATCCTCTATCAGCCCAACTCACCTCACAGAGTTGGGTTTTTTATTTTGTGAGGAAAAATAGGAGGAGAAAAGAATATTATTTGTGTTCGCCACCTTGAGTTATTTATAAAAATAATAAAGGCAGGACATAAATATATAAATAAATAAAATAAATTGTTCTTCAACTGGACCTTTTCCACAGTCTTCTCATTTTTTTGATCCTAACAAATATAGTGCTGAAATAATGTGAATGGTGTGAGGTCATAGATTTGTGCTCATGTTGCTTAAAAAACATCCATCCCTCACCCATATCTTCAGCTTAAAGCTAGTAGATTTGAGGTTTTGTATTTCTTCCCCAGCTGTTACCACACAAAATACAACTGGATTTGCTCAGTATGTTTAATGATGATGGAATTAGCTTCACTTTTTATTTAATCAGGTGCTAACTAAACAATTGGGGCATTCAGTCACACAAAACAGTAACAAAAAATTAAAATTAGCAAACCTAGCCTAGGTGGTGTGCACAATCTACACATGCCTGTGCATGACGCCTTTAAAAAACACATTCCATTTGTAGCTAGGAATGTTAGAATTTTGTTCTAAACTTATTGCTCTTATTTTTAAATAAAATGAAGGGCAGGATAGGAAACCCTGAAGTTATTGTTGTGTATTCATGGACATGAACTTCCTCTTGTCCTCAATTTGTATCTTGTATAACCCCTTTTTTACTGTAGTGCTGAAGGTGAATAATCTATCAAGGTCACTCTGGAAAGCTAGATAGCACAGAGGATCTTATTTCTGTGACAATCAGGGGGCAGGAAGGCAATATCCTGTCTTATCTCTTTTGCCACTTTCATGAACATAACCTCTTGGTCCCATTTCATCAGTTTTAGTTATTTAAAGTTTAAAGCATGAAAGGCTGCCCAGCCCCATGCTGTTTAATGTTGTAAGCTGTCCCTTTGGTATGGGCTCAGAGAATTCAAAGATACAAACACCGATATAGTTTTGCAAGGTACAATCCTCGTCACTGATCTTAGTTCAAATTTTGAAATCAAGCAATTAATCATAACTTAATTAATATACTCTGCATCTTTCATTTCACTGTAACAGAAATAAATTATAACTGTTTGGTTAGAGGGTTGATATTTCAAGAAATAAAGATATGAAGCTTGAAAACATTCACTGGGTTTGGCAGTATGAAAACTACTTATAATTCCTGAGCTTGAAAAAAAAAATCATCAGAAACTTCTTTAATATTATAACAACTTTGGGAATTTTCTGAAATAGGGTTCTAGAGATATTTTTGTTTCTACAAACATCTTCATTCTATCAGCTCTGGTATATTTCTAAATATAATATTAGTAGATTTCTAGAATGTAACCTAGTAATACATGTAATTATATTCTTTCTATGTCATTGGTCTTTCAGTAAATTTCTAAATATTTAAACATTCATTTGAACTTCTGTATTTTCTAAAATAACCAAGAAGTGCAGTTTTGTTATAAAACTTATTCCATTTCCATTCAGCTTTAACTTAGAGGGGGGAAAATACAGTGTGTGATCCTGTAAATATTTCACTGGAAATAAAACCAGAGGCAGCTACTGGCATAACAATTCATTTTAAACATTTTAAACAAACTTTCTGTTAACTTTAAGCATAATTTAAATAATTTAACTCATCAACTACAATAGTATACACTGTGCATCTTTTATTTCACTGCCACAGGAATAAATGCATTTGTGCTGCATAACTTAAAGAGTTTCTCTTTGAATGACTTCAAATGACTCGAACAATAATGAACAAATGTGAAGTATCCCCAGTCTAATTGTGTTGTACAATACACTCCCAAATCTCCTACTTAAATAATCTGAAATAATACTAAATATTGTGATCAGATCTTTCCAATCAGTCCATCTACCTATCTCACCTACTATCTAATTTATATTCTGCCTTTTATTCAAGAGCTCAAGGCAAAATACATATAACATACATTCCCTTATTTTTCCCTACCACACCCTTTGACATAGATTAGGCTAAGAGAGATTTATTGTTCCAAAGTCACCCACTGAGCTTGAATTTTTGCTGGGGAGTTAAACTTTCCAGGTTTTAGTCCAATATCTTAAACACTCTTTTGTACTAAAGGAAGAAACAGAGGTCAACAAATAACCATTATTGGTGGGCCACATACCTGTCCTCTTCAAATAAGTAGACATTCTTTTTATTTATTCATTCATTTTATTTATTTATTGAATTTATATTGCCACCTATATAGCACATGGCTACTCAAGGAGGCTTACAGAATATAAAACCTCATTTAAAACAATAAAATTAATAAAAAAAAGAATACAATAAATTAATATAATAAAATTATCCCCTACCCGCCATCCTCCACCCTGGTGACAGCACATCACATGGGCCATTTAATGGGCTCCATCCCACTCTGGGTTCCCCATGCCTGTTGGCAGAACCAGGTCTTCAGAGTCTTCTGGAAGAGTATTAGAGTGGGGACCATTCTAATCTTTGGGTGAATGATGTTCCAGAGAGAGGGAGCCACCATGGAGAAGGCCCTTTTAGATGAGAAAGTCAATCAGCATCACTGCTTCATGGGGCAATTTTTAAAAAAGTTTTAGCAAGTTGTGTATTATGTTCATGGCCTTGTTTTTAATTATTATCTTCCTGTTCTTGTTTTTTTTTTACTGTAATTCAAAAAGAGTATTAGTTTCCATTTTCTCTTTTCTTTGGGATCCGCTAGTCATCCTGTTCAATTTATGAGTTTCCACATTGACCTATCTCTAATAATAATCTAGAGCAATTCAAAGGACCTTGCAATAATCTTTTTGATTCCACCCATCTGCCTTCCTCTTCTTTTACTTCCCTTGAACCTGTTAAGCATAATTGTTTTTCTTGATGCAATTAATCATCTGTTCATTTCATATACCCAAGGTATGTTAGTTTCCACTTGTTGATCAATGCCTTGAGAGAAGACAATTAGTCTTTATTTGGCCCAGGACTGATTAATGGGCCTTCTTGTAGTCTACAGCAACATTATGAACCCTTTCCAAATCCATAGTTCAAAGTCATACCTTTTGTTATTCTTTCTCAGTGTCCACTTTTCATAGTTGTACACTATGTAAGAAAGGCCGCTACTTTAATTATCTTCTGTATATTTGTCATTATTTTTTTCCCCACAAATTAATCTTCCAACAATTTTCTACCTTTATATATTAATGAGCCAAAGAAAACAAAGCTATCTACCACTTTCATATTTCTCCATCAATCATAAATCAATTGAGCATACAGACTGACATTATCTTTCTCTTAATATTTAATCATAACCTTGATCTTTTTTTAACTTTCAATAGGGTTTTTTAAAGTGTTCTTTATTGTTAGCTAACAAAACAATTTTCACTTTATAACGAAATTTGAAACTTTCAATTTTCTTGCTTCATATTTATCAATCCTGCCTAGAGCATATTTTCTATATAAGAAGATTTGATAGACATGGGATCAAAATAGGCATTTATTTATTTCAATTTATATAGATGCCCACTCATATATATGATTCCAAGGTACCCACAAGTTAATAACAACAAAACCACAAACTCAAATGAATGTAAAACAATTAAAGGACAAATTAACCCAAAACATTTAAAAACATGAGAGAGTGCCAACCAACAGTTGACAAACAATACAGTCATCTTACAGGCTCCCCACCTCCACTGGATCTCTAAGCCTAATGGCACCACCATTTCTTTAATGACTTCTTAAAGGCCATTAGAGCTGGGGCCAATCTAACCTCAGGGAGGATGAAGTTTCAAAGGGTAAGTGCCATTACAGAGAAGAATCTTTTCCTGGCTCTCATCAGATGGAAGATACTTCTTTCATTCTCTTCCTGTAATGGAATGTGTAAATGACTTTGGGGAATGAGGGGAAGAGATACTGTCTAGGAAATAATCAGACAAAACAGATAGGAGCCTCCAGCTGCTTAAGCCATAGAAAGAAACTTAGGAAGAGTCCACCTTACAGGAAAAAGCAGTTAAAAGTGGTAGAGGAAAAAGTGCAATTTTTAAACTTGCAAGATTCTGTTAATGTAGACTTACAGTAAAGTAGAATTAGTTCATTTAGTTATGTCTCCTTTTTGGTTTACTTGGGAGGGCTGACACTTCTTTATCTGAATCACTTCTCCAGACCTTCCATTCAGACCTTCTTGTTCATTGTAATGATTTATGGTATTTATTTCTTTTTATTTACACAGACACATGTATGTATGTATGTATGTATGTATGTATGTATGTATGTATGTATTTACGCACTTGCTTACTCACTCAACCTAGTCTTTGAGTTGGGCTATGTGTAGATGTGTGTGCATGGGAGAATTCACGTACATGTCTCTATGTCAATGTGTGTGATAAGAGTGAAAAATTTAAAGCTGTTAATTTAGAAAATGCACAGTGAAGCTGCAAATAAGCCTTTGTTCTATATTCCTATAGTATACATTCCCGTAGTACTAGAACTATTATAAAGAACCTATTTATGACCTTTTGTCTAAATATTGGTAGAGCTGTTCTTGATTCAGCTTCAATATATACAATAATAATTACTAAAAAACTATCTTGCACCAAAGTTTTAAAAACATTTCATATAAATGTGTTATAATTACTGTCTATCAAATTACACCTACACACTTATTATACCAAACATGATAATTTATGAAAAAAGAACCTATTTATAAGAATATATGCAAGGAAATGATTTCAATAAAGTGATCCCAATGTAGCAAACCACTGTGCCAAAATGAATATTGATTATATGTTTATATATCTTTAGTTTTCCCATCCAAAATATTATTTTCAAGATATCATTCCCAGAGATGTTGCGATTCTAAATTAATAGCAAAACTAAAGTGATTGAATGACCAGACTTTGCAAAACAGGAAGAGTCAAAGGCAAAATAAAGACCATTGTTTACTGTAAATTAATATTTTGCTGCTAGACATAGTTATCAAATAAATAAAATACAGCAAATAGAATATGATAAAGCAGCCATAAAAGATAAAATAAACTCCGTTGAACAATAAAACTGTTCCATAAGGCAACTGGCCAGAACAGCAGCACCCTGAAAGAGGTGTTGTATAATTTGGGAGAAGCACAGAAAAGTGACTATATCTCACCACCAGCGTTCTCCACTGCGTCTGGGACAAATATCGGAGGATTTCTCTATATATTGTAGAGGATAGCCAGAATAGTGTAATAAAAGAACTCAGACTAATATTATTCAGTGTTTATTGTTATCACTGAGTTGTCCCCAGCTTGTTAGAAAATGTACTTGTGCATTTTAAATCCTCTTTCCCCAGTATATTAAACTACAGTTCTGCATGTACAAAAAAAAGTTCCTTTATCTTTTGTCATAAAGAAACATTTCTTCACACATCATTCTTTTCTGATTTGCTTAACAAACCACTGCCTTTCCTCAACAGCTACATATACAACTCCATTTGTACTTATACCTTTAGTTAGAACCAAAAGTGTGTGTGTGTGTGGAAACTACCACCTTAAAAAAAAAAAACATTTTCTGACCATTTTTCTTTTGATTCAAAACATTCTATGTTTCTTAATATTATGCTACCTTGTTTGGCCAGATTTTTGTGGCCTGCCTGTTAGCGGAGAAATACATACTTAGGACAAGGCTGATAACAAACCGTTTTCAATATATATGCAGCAATTATTCATAGTTTTAACTCTTCAATATTCTATATTCATTATATTTAAAATCTTAATGACTTGTGGGATTGCTGAACAAAGAGATCAAACCGCTCCTATTATATAACTACTACTGCTTTAACAACTATCTGCAGTTGCTAAGAGAAATGAATTCATACTTGTAAGAATACAACTATCCACAGTAACCATTGGACATTTAATTACAATGAAACTACTTAAGAAAAGGTTTTTATGAGATAAGTATATTTATTCACATATAGAATTATACAAAACATGATACATCTAAAGAATGTACTTAAGTTGGACATACTTCGGTTGGGTTATAGTTTAAGTTAATTATACTGATGTACAGTATCAATATATCTTAATTGTTCTAATTTTCAGAACAGAATGAAATAGGAATGCAAAATACATATTGTCCTTTTCAAATAGCAAAGCCTTTCATAATTCCGTCCCCTGTTTGGTGATGCAGTGGTCAGAATGCAATACTGCAGGCTAATTCTGCTGATGACTGATTGCCTACAGTTTGGCAATTCGATTCTCACCAACTCAAGGTTGACTCAGCCTTCCATCCTTCCAAGTTGGTAAAATGAGGACCCAGATTATTGGAGGCAATATGCTTACTGTAAACTTATTAGAAAGGGCTGTAAAGCACTGTGAAGTGATATATAAGTTTATCTGATATTGCTTTAATTTTAATACTTTTAAAATTATAATACTTTTCTCCAAATAAGTTCTTTTTTTTTTTTGCCTTAGACACCTTAGATGCTTAATTAAGTTAGAAATTTCCAAGTTCTATTCCACTGGTGACTGCTAGCTTGTTAATTAGTTGCCTCTTTCATTGATTAGCAACTTAGGCAGTACTCAATTTAAATGGCTACAATGTCTGCCTTGCTTTGGAGTCTAATTAATATGATATAGACTGTTTAACTACTGGTGTGTCTAAATTATTTATGATGGCAAAACTACATTTTATTGTTAATCAAAAAAAGTAGCATAAAATAAAAACATCTAAATGAATTATTTGTGTTTTGTTTTATCATAATTTACACCAAAACTTTTTGAAAGTTAGTGCAATTATGAGCCAACATTCTCTGCAAAAAACTATTGCTTAATTTCAGAAAGTGCCACAATATTTGAGGCACACATTAAAATACATTAAACAAAGAACACAATCTGCTTAATGCATTTTAATTAAGCGCTAAACAAGGGAACAGAACATTATGTTCAAATACAAAATTAAAGAAAGAAAAGATTAGGATGACAAGTTCATTTTTGGGTGAGAATGGATGTGTCTCATCTTCTTTCTCTATTTATGATTGGAACAAGAGATCTCATTAGTGAAATTCTATTCACAGGATGCTCATCTAGAAGAAATTGGGGTGAATGTTCATTTAGTTTATATTCATTATGTCAGGATTCCAGCAATCGCCCTAATTAAATCATGATTCTCGAGCTAAACTTCAAAAAACTTCAAAGGATTTATTAGAGGTGACATACTGGCACTGACCTGTATGAAGCGAACTCTGGCATACATAATTTACAGTCACCTGTGACCCTGTCCCCCCCCCACCTTGGGGGGTCTCATAAACCAGATTCTCCAATTGAGCACATTCATGGGCTGGGTGTCATCATTCACATTCTCCAATTAAATATATTTGTGGGCAAAAGCTCTGGTATTTTAGTTACAATATTTTAAAGATAAGAGTTGGAATGTATTTTCGCTTTCAAAATGCTGCACTGCTATTCCATATTTCCTTCCTCTCTCCCCCTTTTTATGGAAACTACTAAAACAAGCATAGGAATGTTTTATGAGTTGACACATTATGCTACCTAAATTAATCTGATCACCAAGAGGCACCTTGTTACTCCATTCCTTATTAGGAATCATCAAAGGCAGTCAGATGGTATTTTCTGGGATTCAAACCCTCTACAGGAAATGAACTCATATATCTTCACACTTGGATCATTACTTTTATTGAATTAGCTTTAGGTACTACCAGTAGTAGCTTGCAGGAAGGGATAAAGGAGAAATTTCTCATCCTCCAAGTTCTATAAAACCTTGTACATGGGAACATATAATGTGGCACTTTGCTATGAGACTTCAAGAGAATGTATAAACCACTCTGACTGCTGCTAAGCTGATCTAGAAACCAAAGGCAGGAGAGCATAAAAGATAGCACCAGATCACCATAAGAAAGGTTTATGAGCCAATATTTCCTCCATTTAATTTAAAACAAGTATTGTGCAGGCTTTGAGATATGATCTCCCAAAGATTCTTCAGAACATACAAGAATGAAAAGATCACATCTGTTTGCAACCCTTTAAAGCAGCTGTGTAAAAAAAAAAGCACTATACTATTCCGGGACACTGTAGACAGGTGTTTTGCTGCTAGATATGCTAAAGTGCCTTTTGAAGATTGAATCTGATGTTCTCCATAGCCCAGAACTCTTCCTGATACTGGAGTGGCTCTGAGGAAAAACAAATCCAACCCATGCTGTTTAAAGACAGGGAAAGGTAAGAAATCTGAAACTCTAAAAAAGTGTTTATGGAATTGTATGGAGCACTCTGCCTATGAAAAAAGAGAAGAAGAGATCAATTGAGACTTTGATAACAGTTTTTCCTTGTTCCTGTGGCTTGCTACATGAAACAGAACGTCAGTAAGAGAATGAGAGAGAGGAAAAAAAGGAAAAGGGAAGGAATAAAAAACAAATGTCAGAGAAATAACAAGTGCCTTCATGGAGTTTATTTTTATTTTTTTAACACAGGACCTATCAGGTTACTCTAAACAGAATGTGGTCTTTGACAAAAGAAAGAGTTGCCCTACTTTGTTTTAAATCATAACTATCAGTGATACATTTCCCAGAATATGACACACAGATTTTCATGAAAAAAAAATCAAAAATCATACTAAGAAAAATATTTTTATTAGAACGTATCAAAGGTTTCAAAACTGGCTAATTTGAACTTTGCAAGACACCTTTCTTTAGTTTCTAAATCTAGTCACTTTGGCTCCTTAATAACATTTCTTCTTTTGGGCAAAGTACAAGCAATTAAAGCTAGGGCTCACAGTCTTAAATTAATTGCTCTTTGAAATACTGAGTGCATTGTTTTTTTTATAATTCATTTCTAATTTTAAACAGAGCTTGGTCAAATAGTGGAATTAAAACTGATTATTTAAAATGAATAAGCCAGCAATTAGAATTTTATAGTGCCCTTTGGATATGCCTTTAGTTTTACATTACATTACATTACATTACTTTATTTTTACAGGAACAAACTTAAGTAACAACGTACTTGAAGAAGGCATTTTTTCCTCTCAATGTGCTACCCCACAGAGGGAGGGGGGAAGCAAAGGTTTTGATTATTCACTTTTTTTAAAGCTTGCTTTATTTAATGTTGTACTTGACATACACACAAAGCCTTTTGCAGCAAGGATCCAACCTATTCCAGATTCATAATTAAAGTCTTCTCCCATTTGCTGATTTTGAAAGAGAGTGAAACCAGAAGCAAATCCCTCAGCTCATTCATATGCCACCTGCCTGAGTAATCTAACATTCTTCTTCTTCCTTCACTGCCTGAGCTTAAATCTATCCATTTAACAACTCACCCTGAACAGCTTCCCATCTCACCTGCCTGAACTTGAAACCAATCACAGAACATTCATTATAGCTGCAGCTGTCATAGTTCTCTCGGTTTGTATAATGCTTCTTCCATGGTGTATCTGTCCTGCCCTATCACCTCTTTGTGACAGAGTTTGTTGCATTGTATGTCGGATTCAAGGGAGGGTGGAAGACAATTCCTGTCTGGAAATACTGAACACTGAAATAGGAGGATGCTAACCAGCAATGAAGGAATGATCTATGGCCTTGGATAAATATCCTCTCAATATAGACTAATTTATGCATTAAGTATTGTTAGGACAAGCAAATGTATATTAATATTCTAATTAGAAGGGAAAAGACAGAGTATTTATTCAGAGACATAAGCATTTTTCGTGTTCAAATGCTCGGTAATTAAAAGACAGTAGTAAATAGACTTCTGGAAATATTTTATAATTTTGGTTAAGTTTTAAATTTACAGTATACTAACTATGATAAGGATGTCCACAAAAAGGAGATAAAGGTTTGCTGTTTATATATAAAAGGATAGTTCAACAAACCATAAAGTTGGTATTTAATACATAACAATAATACAGGGGCAAACAATCAATACAAACTCAAGGTAAACCACTTCAAACTCGATTACAGAAAATATGACTTCAGCAACACAGTAGTCAATGCCAAACTGTCTACCATAGACCTCACCCCATTCTTAAGAGGTCCTTAAAGGGGGCATGCATAAGCGCACCAGCGTGCCTGCTTTCCCTGTCTTACTGTCCCCATTTTTCTGTATTTAGTTCTTTTGTTCATGTTTTGTATAATGCTTCTTCCATGGTGTTCATACCTATACTTGTTATCTTGTACATGTTTGACAAACAAATAAAAAAATATTTGTTTCTAAATATTTGTTTCTAAATATTTGTTTCTAAAATATGAGACAGTAAAATCCATGTAGAAAAAATTGCCACGCTATCATTCATTCAATCATTTATCTTGGAATGAAAAGATAGTTAAAAATGCTCAGATTTTGTTATAAACTTAACCACACAATTACTTAGTGTACATATGGAGAAGGTTGAGACATACAATTTTAGAAATTGTAATGTTAGTATAACCATAACCTCTCTGTGCTGTAAGACATCTTTTAAACAAATTATCTACTTGAACTGCTGTCAAGCAAAAAAATTAATACCACTTAGCAAAACCCCATCACATATTACAAAATGGACAAAATGGAGAACAGCAGAATCTTTCGTTTTAAAAACTACATTGAAGAAATGTTGGTTCCACTAATATAAATACTAAGCAGCAACTTGCGATTAAGGGGGGGATTTCTTTTTAAATTTAAGTTGACAGTTAACTTTAATAGACTAATAAAATCACTATATTTTTCATTTACATATGTGCATTTAGCAAAATATGTTTAATGTAGCTTAAAAGGTAGGAAAAATATATTTAAAAACTTGCTCATGTGAAAAGACACTGTTAAGTACAATATGAAAGAGAAAAAGCACAAAACCAGTTCAGAACAGAATAACAGAGTTGAAAGAGATTGTGGAGGTCTTCTAGTCCAACCTTCTCAAGCAAGAAACTGTACACCATTTCAGACACATCGTTGTCTAATCTCTTCTTAAAAACTTTTGTCATTACTGCTCAGATGGGCCTCACATTGGACAGTACAAAAAAAACAGCTCACTTCATGAACTTCATAAACAATTTGCTTGCCTTCCCACATGCTAAGTATCAAGTAGTAAAACACACAATATACTTTTTTTTTACTTAACAAAAGTTTTAACTGAACCATTTACAATCTGAAAACCATATCATAGCCCTACAAATAAATAAGCAATGAACCAGCCACTTATTAGTTATAGAGGGCTGCTTGGCAGAGCTTCCGTTTTTAAAAGTTTGCTTTTTATGCCAAATATCAACTTTTTGTGCCATCTTTCCATTCAAACGTTGTTACTGGCTTGCTTGCTGTAAAGAGAAGTATGACTTCTTGGAAGAAAGTTGATGTGATTTTTTTTTTGTAAAGATTTTATTTGGGTTTTCACAAAACATAATACAAGTAAAAAAATTTTTTTTGAGAATAGCATGGTCCTGGGTTATCCCTTCTCCATAAAGACACAAACTCAATTTCATATTCGTCTTTGTGTTCTATTCCATATCTCATTACTATTTTAACTTTTTCTCAATAATTTTTCGCTTCCCTTGGTTTTCTCAACTTTGCTTTGAATTATCTCATTCCTTTCTAAATTCAGTTATATATATCATTTTCTAAGCTTCAATATCTTTCTAATCATTATATTTATACTTTTGTCTGTCCTGTTTCAATTTCATATTTTCTTTTCTCAAAATTTTTTCCCTGTAGTTACTGATTGGAGTATGACACCTTTGTATCTTTTAATTTTTGTCCATTCAACTCTTATTTAAACTTCAATTATGCCTTTACAATTATAACATACGATATAACACATAACTCCCACTAGAGTTCTGCTTGGTACATTCTTAAAATACACACTAAGTTCTTAAAGAGAAAATATATATATATGTGTGTGTGTGTGTGTGTGTGTGTTATGTATGTATGGCATTCAACTTTGTTCGGGTATTTTTCCACGTCATTGTAGTTGTGCTTTTAAAGTTGTAGCAACGTTTCAGCAGAATCTCATCTGCCATCATCAGGCTTCTGTATTGTGTTCATCTGTGAGTCAGGCTTTTATAGTGGTTTCAGATTTAAATTTGGGGCAGCCTATTGCTGTGCCAGAATGGTTTTTTCTTCACCCTGATTGGTTGGGAGTCTTGGTCTGTGTTTATTGGTCTTGGAGTTTGCTGTGTTCTGCTTGATTGGTGTTTCTAATATCTTCTGTCTGTTTTTTGGCTCTTTTTTGGCCTGACTCACAGATGAACACTATACAGAAGCCTGATGATGGCAGATGAGATTCTGCTGAAACGTTGCTACAACTTTAAAAGCACAACTACAATGACGTGGGAAAATACCCGAACAAAGCTGAATGCCATACACACACACACACACACACACACACACACACACACACACATTAAAATACTTATTCTATTCCAATTCAGCTCTATCATTAATGTTAATTATAATCTTTAACATCTTTAACATTTCTTTTCAATAGAATATCATACTTCCTTAGGAACACTAATAATATTTCCATAATTTTTTCAAATTTCTTTCATATTCCTCTTCACTTAAATTTTTATAACACATTAGCAATAATTAAAATGTTCCCCTTCTTTCCTAATTTCATTCTCTCATTCTTATTTCATTGATTTGTTAACAAACATTCCATTACATTACAATGAGTATTTTATCTATCATTTTAATCACACTTGTTTCATATTTTCAAAGTACATTTCTATTTCTAATGTAACAATACTATCTTATGTACCCTTGCAGAATCCCCTTTTCAATTAAGTTTTCACCCATTATCTCTGTATTTTCTAAATAGGCTTATACCTTTAATCCTTGTACATTTTCCCTGTTTCTTTATATCCAGTTTCTGTCCTTTATAATTTATTTTCCTTTCCCTCTTCCCCCTCTTCTTCCCCCTCCCCTTTTTGACCCCTTGTTTCTCTAATTCTGATTCTCTCTTCTGTAATCCTGTCTTCTGTTTGTTCGTAATGTTGCAATTACTTTTCAAACTATTCTTTTTTTTGGTTTTTTCAGATGTTAAATTTTTCACTCTCTTTCCCCCCTTTCCTTTCTTTTCCCCACATAGAATTACTTGATCATTGAAGATGGCTTCTTTCTTGTCCCACCCTTCTTGTTCTACTGGCATTTCTTGTTGTTTCTCTTAGTTCAGGATCTCCATTTCTAAAAATTGAAATGCAAAGCTAAAAAAACCCCTTCCTTCTTATGCATCTTCTTTCTGTTTTTTAAGTTCCAATTTCAATTCTTCCAAAAGTGATACCATTTTAAAAACTTTTAAACAACCACCCGATTAATTTTAGTCCTTTAGATCCAATAACCAAAAATCCAAAAATCACCAAGTAATCCAAGTAATCTAAAGCTGTTTTTTCTTGATTCTTTTTTCCCACTTCCTCTTCCTGGGGTTCTATTATCTTGTTACAAAGTTTCAGTTAGAATGTATCTTTTAGGAATCTTGTTAAAGTTTCACTGTTAATTCCTTTCACTTCCATAAGGTCTTCTCCATCCAGATCCCACCCTTTTGTTTTTCCTTTTCTCTCCTCTCCTTCTTTTAAAAGCTTTTGAGAGTCCAGAAATCTTTATTACCCCTTTGACATTTTATTTTCAGCTTAAATTCCTGTTAATGTCAAAGTGGATTTTAGCCAGTTTCTTGCTTAAATCTCTTAGTTGTCAATATGGGGAAGGAAAGAAAAAAAAAACCCAAATCCTTTCCCTTCCCTCTTTCATTTGCCACTTCAAAGTCTTCTTTGGGAGCAATGATTCTTTATAATTGAAATTCCAGGGTACCTTATATTGTTGCTTTTTCAGTTCAACCTGGTCAGCCAAAACTTTCTCTTCTTATCTTCCTCCTGTACATTCTTTTCCGGTTGAGTTCTTCTGTGAGGTGGCCATTTCTGACCACTGCTACAACTGCCTTCGGGAAAGGGAGTAATGGCCAGCTGGGGAGGAGAGATGCGGTTCTCCTCGACCCTGCCGGCAGTCTCCCTTCTCTTCACCACCTCTATGGAGTGGCTTAGCCCCCAAACCAGCCGGCTTGGAGTGATCCAGCAGCGAGCACAGATCGAAACCGCGCACGATCACGGATTTCAGTCTATCGCCGAAGAGGCTCAAAACCAGAAGCCGGAAGAAAGTTGATCTGATTGATGAAGTATCTTGGAAAACACATTGCTGGTCCAATATTGTCATGAGGAAACTTTTGCTCAGCTGAGATGAGTAGAAATCTCATAGACAGGTAGACCTCGACTTACAACAGTCCACTTAGTTACAATGGCACTGTTACAACAAAGTTTGAAGTTACAACCACAGTGAACAATGTGACTTATGACCATTTTTCACACTTATGACCATTGCAGCATCCCCATGGTTACGTGATTGACATTTGGGAGCTTGATAACTGACAGTTGTCAGAGTTCTGGGGTCATGTGATCCTCTTTTGTGAACTTCTGAGAAACAAAGTCAATGGGGAAACCAAATTCACTTGACAACCGTGTGACTAATTTAGCAACTGCAGTGATTCACTTAACAAATGTGACAAGGAAAGTAATAAAATAGTGAAAAACTGCCCTAACAAATTTCTCACTTAGCAACACATAATTTTGAGTTCAATTGTGATCATAAGTTGAGGACTACCTGTTGTACATATATAACTTGAAACTTGAAACCATAAACTATTGCACTCTGCCACATTCTGACCTGTATAAATAACATGGTTTTCCTCTTGTAATAATTGCAGAATGTAATTTGAGCAGGGAATTAAGAGCTGAGATAGTACAGTGGTTAGAATGCAGTACTGCAGGCTACTTCTGCTAACTATCGGCTGCCTGAAATTTAGCAGTTCGAATCTCACCAGACTCAAGGTTGACTCAGCCTTCCATCCTTCCAAGGTCAATAAAATGAGGATCCAGATTGTTAGGGGAAATATGCTGACTGTAATCCACTTAAAGAGGGCTGTAAAGTACTGTGGAGTGGTATATAAGTTTAAGTGCTATAACTATTTTTGTGTGTAGCAAAATAATGGTAGTTCTGCTCTTTTCATCAATATTCTTTTCAAATACATATGAGATGGAGCTTGCATTGTCACTCTGTAAGGTCTTTTTAATGAAATCGTGGTTTGCTAGAGGTACCTATCACAATTAACTCAGTCTTTTTCCCCCTCAAAAATTGTTTTGATTTGTTTTTGCGAAGTTTAAAAACCCAGTGCAGCTTAAAGGATCAACATTTCTGACCACCACCTGAATCTCACCCCTCATTATGTAAAAACTGCACACCACATATTAAAAAATTAATAAATCCTTGTTTCCATCAAACACATGCAAGTATAGGGAAGCTTTATATAAAAGGGGAGATGAAGGCTGAGAGAGAAAAAAATATCAAAGTCTCCAAATTAACAGAAAACAAGGATCAGGGATTCCATTTCTGTATTTTATTATTCACTTTGTAGTTACACTATTCACAATCAGACATAATAAAAAAATCAGTCAAACTCTAGTTTCTTTAAAAAGTGCTTTCTTATAGTTGGAGTGTTTAGGATGGGATAGAGAACAGTTGCTATCAACAAACCACTCTAAATTTACACACACAAAACCAAATAGAATGGTTGAACTTTGAAGCACCTTGAACTAAGCATGGAAAATACTAGCAGTAATAAAAGAAAGAAGTTAAAAGCATTGTGGAATCCATTCAACCATTTTAGTTAAATGCAAGCCAGGAAGACAGCTATTGTTGCTGCTGTATCATTCACATACAAAGCACAGTGGCCTTTGGAATGAATGTGTAATATTACAGTGGCATTTAAAAATCAGAAATAAACGAGGGGGGAAAAGTTTTAAAAATGACACATTACCTGCAAGGCACAACATGAATGATTGCAGTACAAGTAGTTCCCATGGCAACCTCATTTTCGGTTTCTGATGTCAAAGGAGACCCACGTCCAATATGTAGTGATTAGAATGCTGCTTCTTTTAAGTTATATCTGATCTTTAATCTGTAGGAATAGAAAGAGCAGTATTACAATAAGATTTAGGATTATAGCTCCTTATGCTCTTTGAGACTCTCTGCTTTTCCCCTTGATTTAAAACAAATTTACACCTAAAGGAAAAGAGATGAAAACAACTGGAATAAAAGTAAAATCTGCCACAGATTTTACACAGATTTTACTGCAGCAGACATATCAATTACTTTCAAGTTGCTTGGAGCTATAGAAGAAACCACAGCCCTCAAATCATGCCACTTTTCTTTTTAAAAAAATGCATTTGTGAGTTACTGTGAGAATAGAAGAAAGAATATCACATTTAAAAAAAAAAAAAATTAGATGCTCTTTGGAATTAGCTCTCTACCCCATCCCATGCTCCTGACCTCAAAGCTGCACTATTAAACTCTGGGTCAAGTCACTGATCCAGTAACAATTCTAGAATTAATTGTTAAATCCACTAAATGTTGATCTCTACCTCTTTTATCTTTTGACACCTTTGAATTTGCTAACTGTTCCAGGAAACAAATGTTAACAAGGACAGATGGCAAGTCCCTCCAGGATGATAAATGCCCCTCAGGGTGAGCAATTACGGGTGGCTCTATATCCCTCCCTTTTCACTCTGAGAGCTTGGGTGTCCTCTCCTCATTGCTCATGGGCTGAAGCTACAGAGATAGCCTGAGATTAATCGCTCAGCTGTAACTAAAACCTTTCGCATGACACTTGGCTGTCAGTCCAGTAGACCTCCAGGGCAGCTAGGGGAAAGGTTCAGCAAGGTGGCAAATCACTTGAATTGTTTTATCTATTTGTCTGGAGATAATGTATTTTCAGCAAAGTATGACTCTATTCTGTAGCCCTGGGTGACTGTGAATACATATTGTCTTGAATATGTGTGTGTGTATATATTTTCCCTGCCTCCTATGGTCTTCACTTCACTTCACTTCAGCATGCCTGCTCTATTAAATCCATTACACATTGTTTCAAACATCATAACTGGAGATCCTTTTTAATGCATTAAATTGTGTGCATGATATTTGACGTAAAACATACACATCTTTTAAAATATTTGTGTTAAGAAAGTTTAGATTAACAATAAATAAAACAATCTAATCCTATGTTCTTGTTAGAAATTCATCTTCCTAATGTCGGGTGTTTAAGACAAACAGCATATCTAATAGAAAGCGGCATGATATTATGAGAGGAACTTGCCTGCTTTTATATGTTAACATTGCTCAATCTCTGCTAAAGTTGGGTTCAATGTCCTGACATGTGAAAATATTTCCTATCTTGAGAATTGGAGAAGTTGTTTGAAAAGAACCCAATATATGTCAGTATTCTCCCATCTATAGTAATTAAGCTGACTGAAGATAAGCAGAAAATTGTATATCAATAGAAATGGACATTTTAAATATAATGATTACAATATACTATATTATGAGTTGGATAGATAACTTGTTAAAGACTGCAACTGCCTGCAATTGTCAACTCTTAGTGCAACAGGCATACCAAATGGCATCAAAATTTTAGGGCTACATGCATTACTTGTATAAATGAACATTTTAAGTGCAGAAATTGCAACTGTAGGAATAAATATGACCCCATCAAAAAAAACTCCCACTCAAAGCACCTGTCTTTGTTCAAAGACAATATTTTGTGGGATATCTGTCATGATCACAGCAGGAAGGAAGAGTTGAACTTCCATTTCTCCGCTTCTGCAGCTGAAAAGCCACAATTCTGTTATTACTTACATGTTTCAAAAGTGCAATTATCATCATAAATGTCATTGAACTACTGTAGGAATAGTCCTAACTGTAATAATATACTGTATGTTATATGACACAAGCTATTATGAGTCCGACAGAATCTCTTTGACAGCTATTATCACCACAGGATCCAGTGATATAGGAATTTAAGTCAATCCCATTGCTGAACGAGATTATTATCAAAGAATCATGTAACATTACATCAGGAGTTAAACTTTTAAAAGATGGAACACAGGTTTTCATGTCTTCTTGAAAACAATACCTGACATATGTATCTCTAAAAAAGAAGCTTCCTTGGTGTACAAGAAATGTGAGATTCCGAAACATTGTTGCTGATGTTGGTAGAACAGTAATCCTTTGTTACTTAATATTAATTTTTATTCCCACAACTAAATCTTGATTTTAGCAATGTTTCTTATATATTCCATGGCGAGTGGACACCTTTCTGGATTTTGTTAGCTAGCAAGACAGCTTTGTAAGCCGAATTACCACTGGATGATGGATCTGAGTCAGTGTAATCTCTCCAGAATGAAGGGAAAATTATTGATACTCCAGACAGCCTCTCCTTATGAGTAGACCATGGACAGTGTTATTTTATAGATGGTTTATGAATGGAGTGGCTGAGAGTAAAGATTTACATTTTCCAAGCTCCAGCCTTTACAAATACAACACTTGACTAAGTCTTATATCTTAGCTAATTTTGGATTATTTTATTAGTCACATTTTGAGATTAAGACACTTAGACTGGAACAGTTCTACTGCATTCATCCAGTGAATTTCCCTCTCTTTAAAAGATGGTGTAATATTTGATTTTGAAGGATTTAACAATATAAAAAATTTTGGACTATGAAGCAAAAGGGTACTTAGTATATGGAAATCAAGTCTTATTATCTGCAAACAGTTGGGGATAGCCTAACTGGGTTTTAAGACCAGATTTCATTTTTTGCTGAATTCTCCTTACCATGACTGAAAAAACTGTGAACAATTATACAAGCCAGTTTCAGGCTTATGCAACTGGAGAAGCCCAATCCAGGCTTCTACTAAGAAAATAATTGTGAATTACTGCATTCACTCGCTTGAACTGCTTTCACATCACTCCTGAGTACCATTTTTGGATTTACCATTAGTGGGAAAATTGATAGTAAAATGCTCAACACATGTACAGTATAATGTGTGTGTGTGTATTAGTAATGTGTACAGTTCAACAATTAAAAGTTGCAACTGTGGCCTCTTAAAAGACATTCTTTTTTCTAATTAAAGCTCTCCTCTGCAATAATTTAGCTCCTCTCGGCTGTTTAACAAGCTTCTTTTTGTCCTACCCATGAAAAAAAAAATAATTTCATTACTAAACCAAAATTACATTTTTTAAAATTACATATACACAGAAAATTGAAATTAAGGTTCAGCTCCTAGAAATTGGGAGGACACAGAACTTCAACTCAAAGGAAAAATACATATAGCCTACAGTCCCAATCTTGATACTGTTTGCCATGTGTCAAGTCTTCGACATATTTAATATAGTTACTTAATAAAGTTATTTACAGTATCTATAAAGAGCAAAATGTGGTTTGGAACAGAGGTGGTATTCAGCAGGTTCTGACCAGTTCTGGAGAACCAATAGCGGAAATTTTGAGTAGTTCAGAGAACTGGCAAATACCACCTCTGCCTATAGATTTTAGAGTATCCTTCCTCTGCCAAGCCCTCCAAGCCACGCCCACAGCACCGGTAGTAAAAAAATTTGAATCACACCACTGGTTTGGAATATATGTTGTTGCACATAAGGATACTTCTCAGAAACACCTTAAGGCACCTGCTTATTTCTCTGAGGTTTCTCCAGCAGGTGACTGATCCCTGGATAACCAGTGTGGTTAAAGTGTTGGCCTAGAAACCAGGAGACTGTGAGTTCTAGTCCTACTTTAAGGATGAAAGCCACTGGGTGACTTTATGGCAGGCACTCTCTCTTAGTGCAATTCATCTCACAAGTTGTTGTGGGGAAAATAGGAGAAAAAAAGAGTATTAGGTATGTTCACTGCCTTGAGTTATTTATAAAAATAATAAAGATTAGATGCAAATAAATAAATGCTTGATTTAAGGTATTTCTGACAATATCTCAATGGCTATGTGTGCCCTGAATCATATTTTTTTCTATGAATCCAGAGCTCCTCACCCATTATTTTTAAAGTACAACTTATACCAGATTGTTTCCTTTACATTTCTTTTAGAAAGATTGCTCATTCTTTTCCAGTAAAAATACTGCTTTTGCCAGTACACTTGTTACAATTTTAGTAGACATTACACTTTTGTTTTAATTTAATTTTACTTAAATAATTTCCAGACAGCCACCAATAACCAATGCATGGTTTTCTTTTCAGATTTCCATAACTTAAGAATCCCAAAGCACACTACCTAGCTGTAGTGACTATGAACAATGCCAAAGACAGGGATTAAAACTTTCTAAATCTGGGAAGTCAACGTCTTTATACTTACAGATCATTTGAAGAGCTGAAAAAGGATCTAAATACAATCTGAATCTAAAGCTGCTCTCATGCTTGTGCCGATAGTTTTCTAACCTTACTTTTGGCAATTCCATTCAGCTGTAACAAATTGTTTTGAAAGGCACCTTTGTCTATAATTGGATTTTGATCAGGAAAGTTGACTCTAAGAACTTGAAGCGTAAGACACAGAAAGAAGCAACATGGGTAATTCTATTTTTCCAGTTATAAAGAGAAGCAAAGCAGTTTGTCATGGAGATCTGTGCATATATAGTCTAGAGCTTGCCCTGTCCATTTCTGCTATCATCCATAAGTTATGCTTAGAGTCACATCTAAAGAATTGAAAATGAGAATATGTTTCTTAGCAGCTGTTACGTGTCTATTTTTTTTTTCCTTTGGAGGTCACTGATGTACTAATTCTACTAAATGCAAAATAAAGAAGCATTTAATGAAGTATGCTTTGGATGGCAGAGAATAAAGAATACATTAACCATCTAACTAGAAGACAAGCAAAAGATCAGCCTAAATAAAACTAATAATGCTTCTCATGTTAACGTTGAAATGTTCTACACACTTTTCTAAGGAATAATTAAGTGGTTCTATTTCTGTTATTATAAGCTTACAGAAAACTAAATCCCAGTGATAGCAATGAAATTTTCTTCCATGAAAATTAAAGAATAATTAAATAATGCCATCTCCCAATGGTTTGCAAAGAATTTTAGCCCAAGAGGATTAGGAGAAAGAGAGAAGCATTTCAATTTGTTCAATCAGTTGTTTATTGAAGATTAAGCTGAAAAAATATCATGTTTTTGGACTGCCATGACATTAAGAAATGTGTGCCATCTGTTTTCTGTAAGAACCATCAGAAGGGCAGTGTCAGCCTTCCCCATTACTGCAGATCAACTGAAGCCAATTTCTAATCCCAGGATCCTGCTTCTCTCCATCTTTCATTTTGCTGACTGTTCAGCCAAACTCTGTAAGACAGAACATAGTCTCTGGAACGAGATAATTTGCTGAATCTCCTCTCAACCTCTACACTAGCTTTTCTCAATTGGTATTCCATAGACATGCACTAAGGTCTCTTGAGAAATTGCTGCTGGTTCTACCAGAGATCATGTTTGGGAGAAACAAACTTTATATTTTGGAGGTCTTTTTGCACTTCACAAAGTTAGCACAGTGGTGGGACATTTTACAAGCCATAACGTAAAATTTGTAAAATTTGGATTGTACAGGCTAGAAATTAATTCTATGGTGACTTTTTATTTTTGTGTGATTTTTTTATACAGGAATTGTCTTATTTTAAGAGCAACTTTAAGAGCAGGGTAAACAGGTTGAAAAAGGCTCCTCTAGAGTAGTCTGGATAGCACTGAGATCAGATTTCAGAATACATATGTGCAGACTTATAAAACCAAAAAATGATAAATTAACAATATTGGCAGTCTGCAACAGTTTAAATTTATCATTGTGATACCTACCTATAGATATTAGGGTTCTGAAGACTGCCAATTCATTGCAACTACTACACTAATATCAGTGGATTGCATTTGCTTTACAAACATGCCACAAACAGGGTTTTAATTAAATGCTGATCACCACCCATTTCCTAAATCTTGTGATATGCCTAGGGTAGACAAGAGATAGTGAAGTTAAAGTGGTTAAAAAAACAGCAGGGGCGAAGAATTGGTCCTGCTGGTGGCTGCAGCCGCAAGGGGTCCGGCATGGAGGCTGTGGGGGGGGGGTAGCCGGGGGCTTGGGCGCTCAACCCCCCCCCTCAGGGGCAGACCCGTGAGGGCGGCGGTCTTAAAAGGATTTTTGGGGATAGTCTTTTTAGCAAAAAACGTGGCCTTATTTTAAATTTTTGGGGACAGAGGCTGATGTTACCTTGTTTTTGGCTGGCAAGGTCATTTCAGATATGGCGAAACGGCAGGTAGTTGGAAGAGCAGCAACATTTGTTGTCAGAAATTTTGATATATTGTTTTAAATCTAAAGGAAAACAGACCCAACATTTTCCTGCCATGTTGGGTGCTCTGATCTATAAGATGATAAGAAATGGGAACAAAGCACATACAAGGATTTCAAGCTGACATGGCATTTATTCCCTTGTGTAAACTTTGCCTCTAAATAGGAGAAAGAAATTTTCAAAATGTTATTTAATTTAATCAATCAGGCCAAGGGTTTTTTTTCCTCAAGGTATCATTTATCTTCAACAGGTTCTTAAGCCCTGGAAATAATAGCTGCTGACATTTTGAACACATAGTGTTCAAAGGAGAAGGAACTCTTCTTTAGCTCAGCAAAGCTAAAAATATAAAAAGTTATATTAAAAAACTTCTTTCCTTTTTCTATTTCTAAGAATAACCAGCAGGTGATTTTTCTCACACGTAGAAAAGAAGACAAAATGTGTAATCAAAGTATAACACAAGTTGTAGTGCAACTAGTTTTATTAGGAAATGTCTAATAAGACATAAGGGAAGAGGAGATACTTTAGTTGCTGTTATCTCTAGTACCTGCTAACACAACAGTTAGCAAAATCCCTGTCCAGCACTGCTCTAAATACTGAGGAAAAACAGACATTTGAACTTGACAGGTACTCATTGCTGAATCTTCCTTCTTCACCAATGAGTGGAAGCACTTTGCTGGAAATGATTTTAAAGAGGATGCGTGAAATAAAGAGACCATTTTGGGTTTTAGAATTGGTTGGGAGAAAGAAAACCATGTATGCCACACAACTAAGTAAGCTAATAACTCACCAACCAAAATTTATTTTATTTATTTTACTTTTTTACTTATTTTAATTGGTTTGTCAATTGCTTACAAGATAATAAGTATAAGTAAAAACATAGTTATGAATACATGGATACAAATAAGAAAAATAAAAAAAAACAATAAGACAGGGACAGTAGGCACGTTGGTATGCTTATGCATGCCCCCTACAGACCTCTTAGGAAAGGGGTGAGGTCAATAGTAGACAATCTAAGGTTAAAGTTTTTGGAGTTTGGGGAAGAAACCAGAGGCAGGTAGAGTATTCCAGACATTGACCACTCTGTTGCTGAAATCGTATTTCCTGCAATCAAGTTTGGTGCGATTAACACTTGAGCTTTTATCTATTGTTTGCTCTTGTATTGTTATGGTTGAAGCTGAAGCATTCATTGACCGATAAGATATTGCAATGTATGATTTTATATACTATACTTAGATTGGACCAAAGGCGGTGTAGTTCTAGGTTTTCTAGGTCTAGAATTTCAAGTCTGGTGGCATAAGGTATTCTGCAACGAGTAGAGGAGTGTAGAACTCTTCTTGTGAAATATTTCTGGACTTTCTCAATTGTGTTAATATCAGATATGTAATGTGGGTTCCAGACTGATGAACTGCATTCAAGTATTGGTTTAGCAAATGTTTTTTATGCTCTAGTTAGTAGTGTGATATTACCAGAGAAAAGGCTACATAAGATTAGGTTAAGAACTCTTAATACCTTTTTGGCTATGTAGTTACAGTGGGCTCTAGCACTTAGATCATTAGAGATGAGTACTCCAAGGTTCTTGACAGAGTTTGGATCATCAACAAGGTCTTGACTATTCAGCTTGTATTTTATTTAGTGATTTTTTTTGCCAATATGTAGCACAGAGCATTTATTTGTTGAGATTTGAAGTTGCCATTTGTTTGACCATTCTGATACATAGTCAAGGTCTTTTTGAAGGGTAGCAGTATTGTCTGTGGTGTTGAATAGCTTTACATCGTCAGCGAAGAGAACACAGTTGCTCTTAATATGATCACAGAGGTCATTAATTATTAATTAGTTATTAAGCTAATAACTTACCAAAAGGTTATGATTACAAATGCACAGTACTTTAAAAATCAAAATGGTACCAATCCTTACAGACTATGTCTGAAGGAAAGATCAGATCTGAGATTCTTGCCTAGCAGTAGGGAAGACACTGGATGAAATCCAGAGACTTCCCCCCACCGATGGATGAAATTACTACTGTTAGCAGAACTAGTAAGAGAATCTCTGCTTCTCTCTACCCTGACCACTCTCAAATATCTGCTACACAGATTGGAATAATTTCAGGAAGTAGGAGAAAGGAGAAGGAGTCCTACTATTTTACCTGGATCTCTTATAAAATGCTGCATTTCATCCACTAAGAATGAAATCTTTTTTTCACTACTTAATTTGATTTGTTCCATGTAGTTCTGGTTATATGGCAATTAAAAAGAGAGGAAAGAACTAATGTCACCCTTATCTATTTAATCCTGACCATTTAAATCCATCTTAAATCCCCTGATGACTATATCCTCACATGAAACCAAGAATGAAGCCATAATTTAGACTTCTGTTATTCCACGGAGTTCGTTGAAAAGCAGAAGGTGTATTATGTATTTTCTAGGGAAATTAAAAATGTGTTCTTAATGAAAAGCTGTAGTAATATTACAAAGTCATCTTTAAAAGGGTAATAGATTCACATTTTCAGTTTGAACTATACTCTCTAAAAGGTAAGTATTTGCAGAGTTTTTATGACACATGTACATATTATATCAAAAAAGAATGTATCCTTATTGTACTATAATTAGTTCTTCATCTTTTATAAAAAATAATTGACTTTAAGTCAACCCTAGAGAAAGTATTCTAAGAGATTTGACAGATTAAAATTTCATTAAAAATGCCATTTCAAAAATTACATTCACATTTCTTTTGAAAGGAGAGGAAAGGAAAAAGAACACACAAGAGATAGAGCACTCTGGAATCAACCTGGAGTCACTTTCATTGTCATGAAATAGCTTACTTTCTTATTCCAAGTTGCATTTAATCAAAATTATGCACAAAGAAAGTGTCCGAGATGCTAAATATTGCACAGCATATTTATACATAAACAGCTTCCTTTATTAAGTTCTGTAGGCTGTGCAAAGAGGAAGACATTTAAATGGAGAAAATATGTACTATAAGCATTTGTTATGCTGTTTGTGCAACATAGTAGGGAGAGAAATGAAGAAACAAGGTACAAGACCACTATATGGCACACCCTGCCATACATCAAAAACATTTAGGAAGCAGTAGAATGCAGCTTCTGAAATCTGCAGGTGGACATCACACACTGCCCAGAGACCGTCATATGAGGACAAATTATGCATTATAAAGATTGCTCGGAGCTGAAAAATATTTCCAATGTAATCTACTAGATCCCCTGCATGGATTCCTCCAGTGACTATGTAGAACAGATGGGGAGGAAGTAACCATTGGATTGCAAGAACACAAGCAAGTGGTCAGACAAGGAGACCCAAACTCATTGGTAGACACACATTGCAAAGAAAAAGGACATACATTCAATTTTGCAATGAACACATTGCAACGAACAAGGACATACATTCAATTTTGCAGGTACTAAGATTATTGGATGAGCAGATACAAACATAGTCAGGGAAGTGATTAAAGCCTGGAAAAGAGGCCCCTCATCAATCAGCAAGAGTGCTGATTTACCACTATTTTAGGAGGCTTGACAGCACAAGGAAACAACAGCCAATGACTCAGGGGTGGGCTGCTGGGGGCTTGCAGGGGCTCAGGAAAGCCTCTAGTTAAGACTCTGCAGGGCTCAAAGAGCCCTCAATATCCTCAGAAAGACAAGCAGAAAGGGAAAGCTCTTAATAGGCTTAACTGAATTCTGGGTGTTCAACCAAGAGCATTTCACACTTGGTAAAAATGTTGCTAGCTAGATAAACCATTCACTCAGTGCTTTTGAGGGACAGCCATTGAGAAAATCAGACAACATAACCACTAGGGGATTAATTCCCAAATACTTAAGAATCACTTAATTCACCAGAAACTCCACTAAGACTCCAAGATCCCTCTCACAGTCACCACCATCACACCTGGTTTCACCCAGTCTTTTATTTAAGTATTAAATGCATGAAATAATAAATTTTTTGTATATATCTTTTTTTAGGTAATTAGGGCAAAGAAGTGATGTACAGTTGGCCACACCCATCCAGTCACATGACCATCCAGCCAGTCATTAGGCAGAGAGTTCCTTGCTAAAAAATTTGAAGCCCACCCCTGCTTTAATAGCTGGCCATCAACATCCCAATCAACAACTAAAAAGGGACACACAACCAGGCACCATATAAATATCACAGAGAATAACCCAAAGAATACACTCTGCTAGAGAGAAGTTCCCTGAGGATGGGCTGCATCATGGGTTCAAAAGCTTGGAAGACTAAAACTCTGGTCCTGCTGACCTACCCAGAATGGATCTTGTAACATTATCCTGGGAAATATATATTTGCCTTCATTCATGAAAATATCTACTAAATTATTGGTCATCTTGTTCATTCCAGAATATGATTTCACTTTATTGTGACCCCACATTTAAGAGGCACCAGCCAAAACTCACTTCCCACTCAGTTTGGATGTCATATTCTTTATTTTTAAGTATGGGAATTTTTCCTCTCACTGCAGGAGATTTCTTAGCTGAATTTCAGTTGTCATGAAATTCAGTCCTAAGCTAGAAACAATGAGATCCTAGAAAAGATCCTGCGATGCATATATTTCCAATATCTCTTCCAAGTTCTTTATTGACAAAACTGACAACAAACTGGCAATTTAAAAGTTAATTTTTCTTTTGTATGTATCTACTATACTATTTTGTTATGGTTATTTATAGATTGCTCAGATCTGATTCCAAAAGTATTTAATTACAATTCTCATTAGTCTTACTCAACAAGAATCTGCTTGGAGGATGATTGGAGTAATATTTCAAGACTTCCAGAGGGCAATAAATTGGGAAAAACCCCTTCATGTTTGGCTCAGTTCTGTTACTAATATAGATACATCTCGGATGTTTTCCTGGCATGATTTTATTACAGTATTCTTTTTCTAGAACAGGAGAGATCAACTGTCCTGCAGACAAGTACTTTGTTCTATTTATCCCCAAATATACTTTCCCCCCTTTTAAAGATGCAACAAGTGGAACTAATTGAATATAAGTATTAATATTAGATTCTGATTCATACTTTAGACAAGGATGCTTTCATTTTACATCAGGTATTCCAAAATATTATATTTTTCTCTCATCTACATCGTAAAGGTACTTCTTGGTTAGGTGCAAGCAACCAGATTCACACACAAGGGGTTCAAGTTGACTACTTTATTGAATTCTGCCTATAATACAAGAATCTTTTCAGTCTGCCTGACTTCTCTTGGGAACAATCAGAAAAGGTATCATGGAACTCAGTGGGGAAGGTCATCCATAGGACTTTTGTGGTTATGCAAAGATTGAAGGTTAACTCAGAGGTGGTATTCAGCAGGTTCTGACCAGTTCAGGAGAACCGGCAGCGGAAATTTTGAGTAGTTCTGAGAACCGGCAAATACCACCTCTAACTGGACATTTTACAGTATCCTGCCACGCCCACCAAGCCACACCCACAGAACCGGTAGTAAAAAAATTTGAATCCCACCACTGGGCTAACTCCCTGCTTGATCTCTTCTCCTTGCCTGGCTAGTAGTTTCTATTTGTTCGGTATCACTAATTCTATTGAAAGCAAAGTTCAATCTCTAGCCTGTGTACAATCAGATACAAAAGCTTGGATGTACTCCACAATAGCACCTAAAAATGTCCCCATTCTGCTCCCCTACTGCTTTTTCTGTTCCATTACTCTATTATTATTATTTTTTAAATATTCTCTTTCCTTGTAACTTCTTGATCAAGTTTCTTCTGCCTGCTCTCATGACTGTTATTACTGTGTTTTTCTTTCTTCTTACCTTATGCATAATGCCTTCTATCCAGTTTCTCAACAAATCCAATCTTTTCTAATCTCCACTGCACCTGTGTTGGTCTTTCATCTCTGTTCTGCAACTATGGTTTCTCTCTCTTGCTTTCCTCTCCCTGCTTATCTGTTGTCAGGTTTTCCAAACCTGCCTTTATTTTTCTTCTCCTCTCTGTTATATTTTTGTGACTTCTTGTTTGCTACTGGGTCCAAGTAGTTTCATCTCATGAGCCATGGACAGAATGGAGTATAGTTGCTATTATTATTATTATTATTATTATTATGTTATCCTGATCAAACAACCAGCAGTTTCTAGACTTATATGTCAGGCAATGCATAGTGTACCATGAGTATGCTTGACGTAAAACTGAACTATGTTGCATTTATGGCATACTGGCTAAAATATGATATAACTATCTTTATGTTTAGTAGGTAATACTGCTTATGGTTTAAGGATGATTAAGGTTAGATGGTTTGAGTCAAGTCAATGGCTAATGGTACAGATGAGATCAACATAAATCTAAATTAATGACTGATGTGTTTTGTTCTGATGACTGAGAGAATAAAAGTGAAAGAAGAAAACATGAAAAAAGAATGAATATATAAAGGAAAGATCAAGTCCTATACAAAAGCTAATGAGACCACAAATTCATATCCCAGCAGGAAAAATTGACATTAGTTAAGAATATGGAAGCTGCTTGGAAAGAAGACAAATAATTGAGTTATACTGTGAATATGATGAAGCAAAAAATAGCTGTGGATGAAGAAGAAAATTACATACTGTAATAAAATGTCCATTGTGCATATTCAAAGCAAAAAAATGAGCAATTTTTTTTAAAGAAACTCACTATTTTTACTTCTTATCAGCTTTCTTTAAACACCATCTTGGAAAACTTCAAAGTTCTCTTAAAGGAAAAGCTATTTTCCCATTGGAAATGGTAAACTGTTTCCATTTAAAAAAAAATTATCTCAGCTTTATTCCTTTTCAGATTTTTTCCATTACAGAAACTAAAAAACAAACAGTGGTAATAAAAAACATGATAATAAGACAGACTGCCTTGTTTCCTTTGAAAGACTGTTAGTGATGAAATTATCTAAAAAGCTCTCGCCGAACAACCCAAAAGAAAACTTTACATTCCATTCCAGATTCCTTTCATCTACAAAACTGGTATTAAAACACAGGCTGTACATCAAGTAGCATCCAGAAGTTCTTCAAATTATAATACAGGACATGGTAATAAAACCAACTACAAAGCGATGATTTTTTTAATATACTGTATATAAATGATTTTAAATTATTTTAAAACCTAGGAAAGCTTCCCTTGTTCAAGTCAGTCTGAATTTGCAGTATGTTGGCAGCTGCCAAGAGCAAAACCATATTGCAGTTGTTTTCAACACTTGTCAAGCTGAGAATCTCCTTTCAGATTTCATAAAGAAGTCCAGATCCTCCATTTATTTCTAGAGACATCTATTGCAATAACTTCTAATATTATAATACAACCAGCTAGTCAAAGAAAATTGACAAGTTTAGGGCGGAACTAGCAGCTTTTACAGGATATCCCACTGATCATGCAGTCTCAGATTAAGTAACTTAAGTAAATAATGCAATAAATTTAAATTCATTTTTTTTAAAGTCAAAGATTAAATCTTCCCCTTATTTTCCTGACATTCCTTTTTGAATCAAGTCTCGATCACATGGAATGTTATTCTATAGCTCTGGAATAAAGGTGGTGTTATGTCCCTGGAACTTGCCAAAGTCCCCACCCAGGTCCGTTCATGCTGCGGGGGCGTTTGCTGCCCCTCATTGGCTGGCTTCCCTCGACAGCCGGCTATAAAAGCCAGCTGCAGGGTTCGGTCAGCCGCTGTTCGCTGTGAGCCTGCTCCAGGCAGGGCTAACACGTTCAGTCCTTTATTACTTTAATAAAGTCTTGTTGCATCCATGCCCTGGTCTAGCCTCTCATTGCTCAATCTACAACACTGGCGACGAGGATGGGATGGCTACCAGAGGCAATTCGCAACAGCTGAAATCACTCAATTGCTGAGCCGCAGCCGCGCCACCGGAGAGCTTGGTCAGCAAAAGCGAAAGGAAGAGCATCTGTAGCTGCTTGGGTAGCAAGCTACAGGGAAAGTGAAGCGCTGCGAGCCGCAGCCGCTCAGCTCAAAAAGAGCGTGAAATTCAAACGGCTGCCGTTTGAATTCGAGTCGGAGTACAGCGCGGTGCTGTCATTTCGGGAGTCTCTGACGCCAGCTCAGGGCGCGAGATTCAAATCACTGTCAGCTGCGGTCAGCCATTACCGCCTACACTCTCCAGGAGCGCAAAATTCAAATAACGCTGCCAACGACCGTTGCAGCCTGAGCCATAGCGTAACCCAGAGAGAACAGAGAGATTCTGTGTAACCTCTCAAGAGCTGAAGTCACTAGTCTGGCAAGAGCACGAAGGGCCATTTGTCGTCCCAGAGAGATGTCACAGCAGTGTAACCTGCAGAAGTTCACAACATGAACTCCAACCCAGCCTTCCCACCATTCAAGCTGGATGAAGAAAAATGGGAGTCATACAAAAATCGTTTTAACCACTACATCGATGCTATTGGTCTGGCTGATGCAGGAGAGCACAGAAAGAAGTCATTCTTCCTCAGTTATTGCGGAGCCATCGTTTTTGACACTGCCACAGCACTCGTTGCTCCACGTGAATTAAAGAATGTTCCCTGGGCAGAATTGCTGGAGATCCTCACCAATCATTACTCCCCCAGGCCCTCACAGATCGCGAGGCGTTTCACCTTCCGGATGAGGAAGCAAGCTGAAAAGGAAACCGTCAACCAGTACATGGCCGCCTTGAGGACTGCAGCTCTCCACTGCGGGTTCGGGAACTACTTAGATGACATGCTCCTCGACCAGCTTGTCTGCGGGGTCAAGGACCTTCACCTCCAAAGGCGGCTGCTTGCCAGGAAGGACCTCAACCTCTCCCAGGCCGTCGAGGAAGCCTTGGCTGCAGAGCTGGCAACCCAATCAGCCACCGAGATTCAAGGTCCCGTTCCCAAACAAAGCTGTGCCACCATCCACTCAGAAGAGGTGGTCAACGAAGATGATCCCAACGATCAAACAGACATCCACCGCCTCGCTCATGCCAAACAACCACAGGTAGGAACCAGGCTAGAAAGTAACAGTGCGCCCAAACACATCATCCTGTGCTTATCCTGTGGCGGACCTCACTCGAGAGCTTCGTGCAAATTCAAAGGTGCCATCTGCAACAATTGCCACAAAAAGGGCCACATCGCTAGAGTCTGCCAGGCCGCGCACAACTCAGCACAAAAGGTTCCTTCCTTTTCCCATTCTGGACCCCAAAGGCAAGTACTAAATTGTCACACTTGCTACCATGCTAACCACACATGTCATTCTATTAGTAAAATCACATTCTCCATTTTATTAGACGGTAAACCTTGTCGTATGGAGGTTGACACGGGGTCAGCGCTCTCAATCATCTCTTGGAGCACTCTCAAGAAAATCCAGCCCAGACTATCCAGAAACCAGCTCCAGAAGTGCCAGATCACCTTGAGGGACTATCAAGGGAAGGACATTCCAGTACTCGGCAAAGGCAAGTTCCTTGTTAATTTTAAAGCTTTCAAAGGCCACCTGCCTCTAGTGGTAGTTAACGGCAACCTCCCTAGTCTCTTGGGGCTTGATTGGTTCCCCTACCTTGGCCTAGGGTTACCAGGAGTCCATGCTGTCTCAGCTTCTGACACTGACTCCTTATTCACTGACTACTCAGACGTATTCAGCGATGAGTTGGGGTGTTATAACGGTACCCCCATCTCATTTGCAGTTGACCCCCAAGCGGTTCCAGTCCGGCTGAAACCTCGTAGAGTCCCATTCGCCATTCGGCCTAAACTGGACGCAGAGCTGGATAAATTATTAAAGCAAGGGGTCATTGAGCCGACAGACTTCGCCAAATGGGAGACGCCAATTGTCACACCCCTTAAAAAGGACGGCAGTCTGAGAATTTGTTCGGATTACAAAACAACAATTAACCGCTTTCTACAAGTTAGCGCTTACCCAGTCCCGGTCATACAACATTTATTGCACACCTTTGAGCCTGGCAACATTTTTGCCAAATTGGACATGTCACAAGCGTATCAACAGTTCCCTGTTGACAACCAAACAGCCGAATTACAAACTATCGTGACCCACAGGGGTGCCTTCCGGTGCAGGCGTCTCCAGTTTGGCGTAAGTGTTGCCCCTGGCATCTTCCAATCCCTCATGGAGCGTATACTTCAGGGCCTCCCTGGCGTAGTGCCCTACTTCGATGACATATTGGTCTCGGCCAGGGACAGGCCCCAACTCTTCCAGAGAGTCAGAGCAGTGTTAGACAGGTTCAGACAGCATGGCCTCAAATTAAAAAGGGAGAAATGTGCCATTGCCACGAGACAGGTGGACTTTCTGGGCTATAGAATTGACGCCTCAGGCATTCACCCCCTAGAATCCAAGGTCAAGGCAATCCATGAGGCACCCACGCCAACCACTAAAGCCGAGCTACAAGCCTTTTTGGGATTATTGAACTTCTATGCGTCATTCCTACCTCACAAAGCATCAGTAGCAGAGCCTTTACACAGGCTCTTAGATAAAAAATCACCTTGGCACTGGGGACACAAGGAAGACACCGCTTTCGCGCAGTCAAATCACTGCTCACATCAGACGCGGTCCTTATTCAATTTGACCCACACCTCCCATTGGTACTAGCAGCGGATGCATCCCCTTTTGGGATTGGAGCCGATTAAGCCATAGACTACCCAACGGCTCCGAGGCACCAATCGCTTTTTTCCAGAACGCTCTCAGCAACAGAGCGTAACTATAGTCAAATCGACAAGGAGGCTTTAGCCGCAGTGGCAGCGGTAAAGAAATTTCATGAATTCCTTTTTGGCCACAACTTCAACTAATCACGGACCACAAGCCTCTCCTGGGTCTTCTATCTGGAGACAAGCAGACTCCCCAAGTGTTGTCTCCCAGAATGACGAGGTGGACCTTGTTCCTGGCGGCATACTAGTACAAGCTCATCCACCGCCCAGGAAAAACGTTAAGCCACGCAGACGCCCTCAGCCGCTGCCCCCTGCCAGCTCCAGCTGAGGACCCGGCCCCGGTCCATGCCATCTTCGATGTCACCGAGCTCGACCTTCCTGTCACCGCTCTCGACATCGCCACCAAATCCAAGACGGACAAAACAATCGCCCAGGTACTGGACTGGGTGAGGAGGGGGTGGCCGGGCTCTAACCTCGCAGCCGAATTCACACCTTTTAAGACCCGTCAACAGGAACTATCTAGCTTACAGGGCTGCCTGTTGTGGGGCACCCGAGTTGTCATTCCAGCCTCGCTGCGCACACCAGTCTTAGAGGCACTACACGAGGGCCACCCGGGCATCGTCCGGATGAAGGCGTTGGCTCGGAGTTACGTCTGGTGGCCTGGCTTGGACGACGACATCGTCAAGTGGGTAAGCTCTTGCCAACCCTGTCAGGAATCCAGACCATCCCCTCCAGTCACCACCCCCACAAAGTGGGAGAGCGCCAACGCGCCTTGGTCAAGACTTCACATTGACTTAGCCGGTCCAATACACAGCAAAACCTTCTTGGTGGTCGTAGATTCATACTCTAAATGGATCGATGTGGCCCAACTATCCACGACCACCATGCAAGCGGTTACCAAGGCCTTGACCCGCCTATTCGTAACACACGGGCTACCAGATACCATAGTTTCAGATAATGGCCCCCAGTTTGCCTCAACAGAATTTAGCCGCTTTGCCACCAATCTTGGCATCCGACACATCTTCACGGCCCCCTTTCATCCTGCCAGCAACGGACTGGCGGAGAGAGCCGTTAGATCCACAAAAGAAGCATTAGCCAGGTTCAGCAAAGAAGACTGGCATCACAGACTCTCCCGCTTCTTACTAAGCCAACACTCAACCCCTTGCATGGTCACCAACAAATCCCCAGCTGAACTTCTGATGGGTAGACGCCTAAGAACTGTGTTGGATAGGCTCCACCCTCACTATTGCCCTGACACCCCTCTCGCTTCAATGGCGGGGGTCAGAGATTTTGTCTTGCAGGAACATGTCTTTGCAAGGAACTATGCCGGAGACCCACTTTGGATTCCAGGAGAGATAATAGTCATCACCGGTCCCAGGTCATACCGAGTCCAGCTGGAAGACGGCTGCATCTGGAGAAGGCACCTGGACCAGCTAAGGAAGCGACAGGGTACCCTTGCCAGTGCCGGGTCGTGGGCTCAGGTCAGCCCCCAGATGCCTCACCAAACTCTCATCGAAGACCATTCCAGAGGCTCTTCGCCACCATCACCCGAGCCAAGGGAACAGGCAGTAGACCGGGACTGCCAGATGGGTCCTCCGCCTGAACCATCAGACGGGGCCACGACATCGCCGGCCAGAAGCACTGCACCGGTACCAGCGCGGACCTCCGAGCGAGGTTGCACCCCATCACCAACCCGACCTGTTTCCTTGAACTCTAAGACACTTGGTAACTCACCGGAGTTACGACGCTCGGGGCGCCAGCACAGACCACCCGCTTATTTAAATGACTATGCGTGTTCGCATCTGGGGGGAAGGGGTGTTATGTCCCTGGAACTTGCCAAAGTCCCCACCCAGGTCCGTTCATGCTGCGGGGGCGTTTGCTGCCCCTCATTGGCTGGCTTCCCTCGACAGCCGGCTATAAAAGCCAGCTGCAGGGTTCGGTCAGCCGCTGTTCGCTGTGAGCCTGCTCCAGGCAGGGCTAACACGTTCAGTCCTTTATTACTTTAATAAAGTCTTGTTGCATCCATGCCCTGGTCTAGCCTCTCATTGCTCAATCTACAACAGGTGGAGTGGGAAACAACTACTGCTCCACAGTTGTAAGATAGCTGGGGTGGGGAAGAAGGTTACAAAAAGCAACCCAGAATATAGTAAATTTGACTTAGTATTACTAGGAAGAAAAAAATGTTTGTGGTTACTAAGTAGGACATTTAAGGAGAATGTGTCTCTTATTGTTCTCCACAGTTTCAATAAAACATCTGAAGAATGCCAATTGGAATATCAACTGCAATCAAGCAGAATCACACAAATACAGGTAGTCCTTGACTTACAACAGTTCATTTAGTGGCCATTTGAATTACAACCACACTGTTGTAACAGTGTGACTATTTTGTAAAGTGTTGTAAAGTGTGACTATTTTTCACAATTGCAGTATCCCCAAGGACATGTGTTATGGCCCTTCAGAGCCTAGGTCCAAGGAGGAGGACAAGACGGAGTTAGGGCCAATGGAGGAATGACCAGAGGAGGAGGAGGAGGCAGTCCCAGGTCCCTCAGGCCTGGGAAGGGTCACCAGCAAAGGAGAGAGGGCACAGGATGACCAAGCAAATGGGGAGGAGAGGGCAGGCAGTAGAGCGAAGGAGCTCTGGCACCAAGCAATTACCTCCCCCTGATCACCGATCATGAAGAATGGAGAAGATGTGGGATCAGACAAGGCAACCTGATGACTTGGGAGGAGGACGCCATGCCCCTCTTCACAAGGGTAATCTGGAGAATGAGATTTCAAGAGATGCCATTGGAAGGGGCACTTGTCAGGAGCAAACATTTCCTTTTTCCAGACTTATGTGTTGTTACTGATGTCTGGATACTTTGCTGTGCCTTGCCCTGCTTGCCTGGCCTGGTTATATGCAAGTTCACAGCAACACAGTTCTACTCCAGATGGTGCTACAGTCCCTGGGAACTCTTCCGTGATGAAGACTCCCTGGAACCAAATTCCCTGAACTGTGGCTGTTCTCAGAACTGTTTTCTGGATTAAAAGCACCAGGAACTATGTTTAGAATGGGCTCTGGACTTGCAGTGAATGGTGGGACTTTGGGGGAAAGTTGGAGCAATAAAAGGAAGTTAAGCCTTCTTTCCTGCTGTGTTGCTTCCATGGGTCATCACATCAGGTGATCAAAATGACTGCAAAGTTCCAAGGTCATGTCATCCCCTTTTCCAACCTTCTGACAAGCAAAGTCAATGGGGAAGTCATATTCACTTAACAACTGTGCTACCAAATGAACACCTTCAGTGATTCACTTAACAAATGTGGCAAGATGGGGCAAAATTCACTCAAGAAATGTCTCACTTAGCAACAGACATTTTGGGCTCAACTGTGATCGTAAGTATGTTAATGAACTCTATAAAGAATATTAAAGGAACAGTGCTATTGTACTTGTCTTGATCCTATGACACAATGAGGCTATCAACCAGTACATACAGATGCATACATATAGATCTGCTTCTCACAGCTCTCCTAATTTGTGTGATTTAAATTCTGATTCTCATGGTATGTAAAGTGATTTGAGTTCTTAAAGGAAAAGTGACATGTATCTAACAAATGAAAAGAATGAAGGAAAACTTTGTATTTTATCAAAGACTGAAGGTTCTGCTAGAAGCTTAGTTCTTTATTAATCCTCAGATGCCATTAAGGTTTTACTTGCCTTACACAAAAAGTCATTCACCCTTAATTTTTCAAACTAATGGCATTTAGAAATCTGTGTATTTCCTCTTACTGAGAAAATAAGCTTTCCAGAGCAGTGGGGATTAAAAGTAAATTGTTGGAATTTATCTCCCAGCATCCTTTGGCCTATCTATTGTGCAATATTTATTCTGCAGAATAATTTTTGCAACATCAATATTAATCCAGATTTTGGTGGACAAATGCTGGTTCAACACAGACCACTGTTTTGTCATCGAACACATCTGCTTCAAAACATACCATTAATATAACTGTGAAACCATTCAGTATCAACAGCACTATCTGACTCAGTGGTTTCTCCTTTGCACAAGCACTGAGGAATTCAGTACAAATGTATAATTTAATGCACAAACCTACTAAGTTTTTTTTTTCCCCACAAAAAATAAGTGATATAAGATTTGGAAAAATAGGCCTATTTCATCAGCAATTGCAGTTTTCCTTTCTCCAGTGAATGAAGTCAAGTATTAGAATTGTAGCAGGAAACTAGATTTGAAAAGAAAACAAAAGTAATATATGCACTTGTTTTCTACTTTCTGAATTCTCTACATGAGCCATATCATCCCCAAATTGATAGCAATTAGGCATTAATAGAATTCTTTCTCTCCTACACATTAAGCAGAGAGTTATAAGTATTACTCTATGCTTCCACAGTAAATCAGATGGACACATTAACTGAAATATAAAGTCAAGTGAACATTTATATAATGAGCTTGCCCTTCTTACTTACAATTTTTGCATTTTATTACCTTACAACTCAGAAAGTATTGGAAAGAAAACGAAATATTTTTTTTTTCAGACCTTTTCAAACATTGCAGAACTACAATCATTAACATGTATTTGTCCCATGAATACAGCTAACTTGGTGGAGATGGGCAGCCATAGAAATTACATAAATTAATAATAACTTACTTGGTTTCAAAGTAAAGGTAAAAGTTTTCCCTATCCAGTTGTGTCCAGCTGTAGGGGGAGGTATTCATCTCTGCTTCTTAGGCAATTGTCTGAAGATGCTTCTAAGGTCATGATGCTATATGCCAAGTTACACAGAACATTATTACCTTCCTACCAAAGTGGTACTTATTTATGTATTTGCATTTGTATGCTTTTTAACTGCTAGGTAGGTAGAAAACTGGGAGTAGGGTAGGGCTATTTATTTAGAAATATCTACCACTATGTAGAATTGAACTCTCAACATTCCAAGTAGGAGGTCATTGTCTTTACCACTAGGCTACCACACCACTCATAAAACATTAAAACTATAGAGACTTTAAATTTAAATTAAAAAGAATAAAATTGATCAAGATGAAGAGCAAGGTAGCAAAATGTGCATGGGATGGAGCAGTGGTTTTATTTAATATTTCTAAAATTAATTATTATAGTAAATAATTGATGTAAATTAATATCCCACATTGTTAATTGGTATACCACAATTCTCAAATGTTGTGGTGCCACAACAGCCCACAGTGGGCTTGCCCAAACAAAAGGGCAGGAAAACATCAGAAGTTCTTTGGAAAATGCCAAGATCAAATTTTGAGAGTATTCCTGCTTTATCTGAATAAACTTGCAATCTAAGTTGGAGTTAAAGCACTTGAAAACTTGCACTGTCCTTCAGTTTTGTCCCACTTCTTACAAAGTTTCTCAGCTGCAGAAAGCAACTGGAGAATCTTGGATAAAGATACAGCTACTTTAAAAAGCTCGAGAGAAGAGCTACTGAAATGTACAGTCTTCCTGAAGCATATTTTGTAATTTGGATCCAGAGTGATATACCACATTAGGAATTGATTTCATCTGAGATACTCAGCACAAAATAAAACACAATAAGCAGAAATGTGCTTATGATGCATAACTGCCCATAAACATGTTAATTCCACAAAGCCAATGTTTTCATTTCCACTTCCTTGTCCTTTGCATAAATGAATTGTTTTATACATAGAAAATAGAAGAAATTACAAAATGGAAGCAAAATGCATTTTACAATAAAGCTTAAAATATGCTTCAGTATGTTCATGTTATACATGCAGATTTTGTAGTATTATGAATTGAGTCCTTGTAGCATTATTTTTAAAATCTCTTTCATTTGTAGAGAAAAAAAATATTTGGTTAAAAAGTCAAAGTACACTATGTGATTGTGCATGATACAAAGAATAAAGCAAGTTATGTATTTATTTGTATCCCGCCTTTATTATTTTTACAAATAGCTCAAGGCAGAAAGAATATATTCAACACACCTTCCTCATCTTATTTTCTCCACAACAATCCCTTGTGGTAGGTTGGACTGAGAGAAATTGACTGGCCCAAAGTCACCCTGCCCTCTCTCATGGGTAAGGCAGGACTTGAACTCACAGTCTTCCAGTCTGATTTTTTTAACTGCTAAACCAAATTGGCTTGCTTACTTTATCATAGAACTCTTTCTAATACAGATGAGTTATCAAGCTGCTGAAAATTTGTCAGCTGTCAGTGACGAGCAGAACAAGGAAAGAAATTGCAACCTCATTTTCAAAGAAGACCAGAAAATGTGGATGCTGATTCATGTAATGATCTGCTGAACTGCATAGAAATTTCAAACAACTTGCATCAATATCACAATTCTAGATTTTCAGTAATTTCCTGGTTTCTTCTTTTAAACACCCAACAATAAAATGTCTGAAAATTGGAGTAGAATATTATTTTGAACAGAAATTATAGAATATCCTTTTTAAATATAGAAAGTGGCATCTTGCAAATAAAGAGCATATTTTCATACAAAAGGCCTGTGAAGTCACCATTTCAGGAACTAGACATCATATCTTAAATAGGGGACACTGCACCTTTTAGAAATTAATTAAAGCTCGGGTATACAAATGCCCTGTGTAACGGAAAAGTTACATATTTATATAGATTCATCTCTGTTGGTAGATCGGAACCAAAACAACAATGTAGGAGGTCAACTACAAAGTGTTTCCCTGGCAGTGGAATAAATTTCTAATTAGCTGGAATAAAAGAACATCAACACATGACAAAAATCAAACTATTTTTTTTTCTTTTCTACATCAAACTGTCACAAATATGAATTTATCTTCAGTTAGAAACCATTCTGCCAATAAGCACAAAATGTGAGAATTGAAAGAAACAAATACCCATCATATCTGAAGATGTCAATAATTTAAGTACCATTAAATCAAGCCATCTAAAGCTAACAACCAAAAAATATCAAATGCCACATGGAAAAAGGAAGGAAGGGAAAAAATCAGTGCGGCCGGCACCAAGTAATTTGACCAAGGAATTCCCCCTCCTTGCTTTCAAATTGATTGATTTAGTTAGACTCTTGCATAGAAGCAACTTTATATTCATTCACTTGTCCTCAAGAAAGAACTTACTTAGCCTTTTAAACTGCAGCCCATTGTGCCCAATATCTCTGCATCCATTTCAGACGGCTTAATGTTTCTCCTCCTTATAGGATTACAAATAACTCCCAATTATTTCAATGGGAGTTACTTGTATCCTGCCAAGGGAGATGCATAATGTAGTGTACAAGGAAGCATTCTACTCTTAAAAATGTCAAAAATCATTAGGAATGACTGGGCAGCATAAGTGAGAATCAATATTAAAGAAGACAGGAAGTGGAGATTATCAAAGGGAAATCTAGAAGCAGAATAGAAACCTGTGGTAGAGATAATTTAGAAGCTGGATAAAAATATACACAGGAGAAGATAGAAAAAAGGGAAATAGAAATCAAGAGAAATGAGACACAAATTCAGCAGCAGAAAAGAAGGAAGGAAATAGAATTATTAGAAAGGTTGAACTAAACAGAGTAAAAAATAACATTACAGTTTTTTAAAACAGAGAATTTAATATGATTAGAACATTAATTTCTATTTTAGAAATATACAGTTCATAATATTCATATCTGTGTATGCGTGCATGTATTCATCTCTGTCAGCATTCTAGTATAACAGTTTGTACTTATCACTAATGTGATATTAAAGATGACAGGGTAATGTTACAAATATTTTAATTTGTATAGTTGATAATACTTGCAAAATCATCAAAGTCATTTGAAAGCATTTATATAATTGTTTTATTTTAAAGAATGTAAAGTTTAGTCCAAATAGCTGGACAATTTGGTTCCTTTGACTTCATTTTACGCACAATTTCAAAATGCAATTTTATATTTAGAGAAGTCTGCTTTCAATATTTCTTTAACAATAATTGCTCAGTAACAGAGGTCTCCCCAACAACTATTAGAAAATTGGTTGAAGGATATATGCAATTAGGAAGATCAACTCTACTATTTGTTTCCATTTCTACATTTGCATTTGATACATCAGCATTCGGTATCTGACCTGTTCATTGTCTGCCATGAAAAGCATTAAGATTTAAGATGGTATTAAGTCATGTTTCATCTCTGATGGCTATAATGGATGCTTAACAGCTGTAAGTAAGCCATTAACATAAATACTGTAATCCATTTGCTCCTTTATTCTGATCAGGAAGGTATGGGGAGGGATATCTCAAATCTCCCCACTAATTTAGAGCAGTGGTGAGCAACAGCATATAGCCTCCCAGACAGGACTGTGTTACTATGATCAGGGAACAAAAAGGACATTTTGTTTTTAAAGAATATTTATTTGAAATTACATTTAGGAAAGGGAAGAGGTAGTCTTGCTGAGTTAATTAACAGAATCACTCTTAAGCATAATTTCCAACCTGTTTCAGAGATGGCTTTGTAGTTTATGTGAATACCAGACTTAAAATAACAAGGATTGTGCTAGAGGACAGGTAGAAGATGATTTTATTTGAGTCTGATAAGGAATAATAGAAGCCCATATGTGCAATAATACATGTTGCAGTGAAAGTTTTGTCACTGCATAATTTTATAGTCACATCTCCTCTTTAAAAAAAATTGATTACATAACTTCCTTGAAGTAATGTATATTAATTATTTTTATTTCTTTGTATGTATGTGCAATCTCTTACATTGGGATCAGCATGAACATTTCCTTAATATAGAGATCATAGTGGTAATGTCTGCTAACTTTTCTGGATAACTTAAACTGTGTTCTTTTGAAATTTGTGTCAGCTGAGTTATGTGGACAAGCTAATCGGAGAAGTAAGTTTGATAAATTCCCTGATGATCTTTTCTGAACTACTTATAACTTATTACTGCAATGTTATTAGAGTTGTCTATATCATAAATAGAGCCAGTTTGGTGCAGTGGTTAAGGTATTAGGATAGACACCTGGAGATCATGAGATCTAGTCTTGCTTTTGGCAAGGGGCCGGTTGTGTGACTTTAAGCCAGTCATCTCAGCCTTAGGAAAACCCCACTTTTGAAATCTTGTCAAGCATAATGCAGGGACTAGTCCAAGCAGTCACCAGGAGACAAGATATGCTTGAAGGCACACACATATAAGTACACAAAGAAGCAAATCATTAATGCCATCCGGAGGGAATTCATGTATTATTATACCTCTTCTAATGAAGTGTTCATGTGATACCAGAAGTGGACAGGTCAATGTCAATCTCTAACTTTCCATGCTCAGTAAAAAGGAGTGATAACTTTTCAACTTGTAGGGAGCCCTGGAGGAATCAGGAAAACTTGACATATTCAAATTGGCCCTGGGAAAGCTACAGGATGGATTCTGCAATTTCTCATTCTATTTGTAAGATATGGTTCCCAGATAAATAGAGATTTAAAAGACTCTTCTATAAACAATCAGCTACAAACTTCCCCCATTGTCATAAAGAGTCTCACATCCTTTCCAGTTCCTCAGAAGGCAGTTGAAATAATAACAACCATCACAAACACATATCCTTCCATCCTATTGTATGGAGTTATATTGTTTCTTAATTAAAAGTAACTCAGTTACTTGAATTCTTTTAACTCTGTTGATCAATTTCTATAAATCTTACTAAAGAGAATACTGTGAAAAATCATGCTTGGGAAAGAATGACTTTTGGTTTCAAGTCTGACACTAATAAATGGTTGAAAAATCTGACACTAGCAGAGGTTAATTGGGAACCAATAGAAGGAAAATGACTATTCTTAATAGTTTTCTGTAGCTTCAACTGTGGTATCTTTCTGTAGAGAACTAAGGACATGAGCTATGTTTATTTGATTTTTAATCTGCTGTAAACATGCTACTCCCAGTTACGATATTACAGCAGAAACAACAGAATTAGAACAACTCACAGTCCAAATCATAATAACAACAGCAAGAGTGATATTACCAAAAGAATATTTTTGCAGTGATTCTGTCCCTATCTTTCAGGTAGATTTCAGATAATGCTTCTTGGATGCAGTTATTCCTCAAAATAGGAACCATTACACTGGTGAAACTCAAAAAATTAGAATATCATGCAAAAGTTCATTTATTTCACTAATGCAACTTAAAAGATGAACCTAATATATGAGATAAGACTCATTACATGCAAAACAAGATAGTTCAAGCCGTGATTTGTCATAATTGTGATGATTATGACAATTGCTCATGAAATCCACAATCTCAGAAAATTAGAATATTACATGCAATCAATAAAACAAGGATTGTGCATAGAACAATATCAGACCTCTGAAAAGTATAAGCATGCATATTTACTCAGTACTTGGTTTGGGCCCCTTTTGCACCAATTACTGCCTCAATGTGACATGGAAGCTATCAGCCTGTGGCACTGCTGAGGTGTTATGGAAGACCAGAATGCTTCAATAGCAGCCTTCAGCTCTTCTGCATTGTTCGGTCTCATGTCTTTCCTCTTTCTCTTGACAATGCCCCATAGATTCTCTATGGGGTTCAGGTCAGGTGAGTTTATTGGCCAATCAAGCACAGTAATCCCATGGTCATTGAACCACGTTTTGGTGCTTTTGGCAGTGTGGGCAGGTGCCAAGTCCTGCTGGAAAATGAAGTCAGCATCCCCATAAAGCTCTTCTGCGTAAGGAAGCATGAAGTGCTCCAAAATCTCCTGGTAGATGGCTGCGTTGACCCTGGACTTAATGAAGCATAGTGGACCAACACCAGCAGATGACATGGCTCCCCACATCAACACAGACTGTGGAAACTTCACACTGGACTTCAAGCATCTTGCAGTGTGTGCCTCTCCATTCTTCCTCCAGACTCTGGGTCCTTGGTTTCCAAATGAGATGCAAAAGTTGCTCTCATCAGAAAAGAGGACTTTGGACCACTGAACAACAGACCAGTTCTGTTTTTCTTTAGCCCAGGTAAGATACTTCTGACGTTGTTTGTTGTTCAGAAGTGGCTTGACAAGAGGAATATGACATTTGAAGCCCATGTCCAGGATCCGTCTGTGTGTGGTGGCTCTTGATGCACTGACTCCAGCCTCAGTTCACTCCTTGTGAAAGTCCCCAACACTTTTGAATGGCCTTTTCCTGACAATCCTCTCCAGGCTGCGGTCATCCCTGCTGCTTGTGCACCTTTTACTTCCACACTTTTCCTTTCCACATAACTTTCTATTAATATGCTTTGATACAGCACTTTGGGAACATCCAACTTATTTTGCAATTACCTTTTAAGGCTTTCCCTCCTGATGGAGGGTGTCAATGATGGTTTTCTGCACAACTGTCAGGTCAGCAGTCTTTCCCATGATTGTGATTCCTCGGAACCAGACTGAGAGACCATTTAAAGGCTCAGGAACCCTTTGCAGGTGCTATGGCTTAATTAGCTGATTAGAGTGGGACACTTTGAGCCTAGAATATTGAACCTTTTCACAATATTCTAATTTTCTGAGGTTGTGGATTTGGGGTTTTCATGAACTGTAAACTATAATCATTTCAATTGTGACAAATCACGGCTTGAACTATCTTGCCTTGCATGTAATGAGTCTATGTCATATATTAGTTTCACCTTTTAAGTTGCATTACTGAAATAAATGAATTTTTGCATGATATTCTAATTTTTCAAGTTTCACCTGTAAGGCAATTCCATTATGCCTTCAATGCTTTTTAGCATCTACACGAACTGCTAAGTAAACAGGAGATCTGAAGCTGGGTACTTTCAATTTGCTGCATACAATGCCTTTTATTCATTTATACATACTCATACTCCTGGTAGAAATCTATTTTTCTGTAATCACATCTTCAAGTAGCTCCTCTGAATATCTGGCTGGAGTCAATCAAGAGTTAGATGAGAGGTGATAACTGGACCCAGACATGTGGAAAGCACTTATTAAATCATTGTAATTCCAGAGCAGTGGGAGATCTCTAGAATTAAAACAGAAAAGAGGGAATGGAGGGGAAGAAAGCTGTATCTCCTACCCTTGAGAACATCCAGAAAATTCCTGCCTTAATAATTGATTCTGTTGAACTGCTGAGGTTTTTTCTTCTTCTTTCTACCATTCAATAAGAATCTGCCTCCCTGTAACTTAAATCTATCGTTCCATGTCCTGAACTCAAATTATAGAAAATAAATTCTGACCTTCTTCTGTGTAACATCCATTCAGGTATTTGAAAAGGATTGATTCTCCTTAAAATAAAACCATTATTTGGTCTTCTCAAGAAGGCAAGCTCCTTCAATTTCTTCATAGGACTTAGGATTTCTAGTCGCTTCTTTGCTGCCCATCTGTGAACCTGCTCCAGCTTGTCTAAATCCTGCTTAAGGCTCAATAACACATTTCTTCCTTTATTAGCATTTTACCAACTTCACTGGTGATATATGTGCTGGTGTACTGATTTTTTCCCTTTCTTTTATTTTTTAGCATATCTAAAAAAGCTTTTTGTTACTTTAGCACTGTTTGCCAATATCAATTCATTCTAAGACTTACCTTACTTATGTACTTTACCTATAGTTCTGGGCTACCTGTAGGATATGAAATATATATATATATATGTGTTGTGCCTCCGAGGTTTGAACCAGGTCAGTCAGCAGATGTAGGCTCGAGTGATGAGGAATATCTGGTATTGAGATTCGAGCCTGCATTACTGAGCGACGTTGAGAGGAGTCTGTGGGAGGAGGAGGAGTTATATCTGAGAGATGAGCCTGATTTATTAGAAGTTTCAGAGGCGTCTTCCTCTTCTGGAACTCCCTCCCTGATTGCACCTCAGGTGTTAACTGTTAATCAGGAAAGTGTGCCAGAGGCTTCAAGCGATGATGAAACTGCCGGATGCTGGCTGGATGCTAGGACTAGGAGAAGATTGAGACGTCAATCTCAATTAGAAAAGAGACGTCCAGCCAAGGATTAATTAAAGAGACTGACACGCCCCTTCAGGTGATATATAAGGAGCATTTTAACGCCTCTCCCCCGCTCAAAGCAAAGTGGATTTTTAGTGCTTTTTGGATTTGGAAGAATACGTTTGAAGCAGCCATCGTGATTTATGGACAATTCAGACTTGCCAGACAGATTCCAGGAAGACTGACAAGGACTGTGAAAACAGAGCAGTTAACTCTTTTGGGTCTGGTTTTGTTTTGCTTGAATATTTGAACTCTGGAACTTTGGATTCTCACCTGTGGATACAGGTGAGACATAACATTTTTGCTTCGAGCCAAGACTCCATCTTATAACCAAGATGGACCCAACACAACTAAAGCAACTGGTAGAGCAGCAGCAACAACAAATAGACCAACTTTTACAGCTTAACCAGGTCTTACAACAACAGGTAACTCAACTGGTTAATCATGTTGCACAGTTACAGACTCCTGTGGCTCCCCCAGCTCCTCCCACCTGGAAATGCCCAGTATCTGTGCCGGATAAATTCTCGGGACAGACTGATATGTTCCTGGAGTTTATGGGACAATGCCAATTATTCATGTCCTTATGGCCTGAAGACTTTCCTGACGACTGGGCTAGGGTGGGGTTTGTTATTAGCCTCTTATCAGGTCCGGCTGCTAGATGGGCTACTCCTCTGCTGGTACAAGATAGTCCTTTATTAAATGACTACCAGGGTTTCCAGCAGCAATTACGTGTCATGTTTGAGAATCCCATTAGATCAGCCTGTAGTATTTTTTTTCCACTTTAATTTTGAGTGTAACTCCAAATCCAGACCTCCATGGGTTGCTAAATTTTTTGTGTGATTGTGTTGTCAGCACATTCAACTATGCAATGAACAAAGTATTTAAAGAGAATATTTCATTCATTCAGATTTAGGATGTCTTATTTTTGTGTTCCCTTTATTTTATTTTATAAATTTTATTGGTTTTTAAAAACAAACATAAACAAACAAAACATAAAAACATCAAGCTAGCTTCCATAGGTGTACATACAGTGTGCCGGTTGGTTTACAAATTGTTTTGTGCTTCCATTTCATAGTCTTCAATTACAATTACATTGCATATGTTCTCATATTATCAATCAAAAATTAAATACCTTAGTATCATTATTAATCAATCATTTGACTATACTTTTATTCATTCATGTTTTACAGGATAGTCATAATTTACTTAGTTTATTTTATAACAGTTCATATTATCAGCCCAAATCTATCCTAAAATCATTTTGTAGATATAATAAGAAAAAAATACATCTTTATATATTTATTATTTTCTAAAAGTCTACATATTTCATTACTGTATTTTATTGTCTAACCATTGATAGAAAACATCCCAAATTTTATAAAATTGTTTATCCTCTTGTTCTCTAATTTCAAATGTCAATCTACTCATTTCAGCACATCCCAATATTTTCTTAATGATTTCCTCCTGTGATGGTATTTTCTCATTTTTCCAGTTTTTAGCAAATACAATCCTAGCCGCTGTTAATACATTTACAATCAGGTATTTCAAGTCTTTACTATATATTTCAGGTAAAATTCCCAATAAAAATATCTCTGGTTTCAAATCTATGTGTTTTTTCGTCATTTTTTCCAACCACATGTGGATTTTAGTCCAGTATTTTTTAGCATCTGCACAAGTCCACAACATATGGTAATATGAGCCAGGTGTCTGATGATATTTCCAACATTTTTCGGATTTATTCTTGAGCATTCTTGCTATTCTTGTCGGGGGGGAAATGCCACCTGTAAAACATCTTATACAATTTTTCTTTATATGCTGTTGACATTGTCATTTATAATGTTGAGACCACAATTTTTGCCATTTCTCTAAATCGATCCCATATCCAAAATTCTTCCCCCAAGCAATCATAGTTTCTTTAACTTGTTCTTCTTCTAGTTTAATTTCTAATAAATATCCATACAATTTTTAAATCACCTTTTCATCCGTACCTGTCAAAATCTTATCTAAGTTAGTCAGTTTATCATAGAAACCTTCTGTTTTAGAATCTTTATCATACCTTGAATGTATTTGCTCATATGAAAACCAATTCATCTTTATACCTTGTTCCTCTAGTTTTTGCATAGATTTAAGTTCACCCTTTTCATTCAATATTTCACCATATCTAACTGTTTGTTCCTTTTTGTATATTATACGATAAGAAAATGCTTCAATAGTCGATAACCAGACTGGAATTTTCAAATAACATTGTCTTTTAATCTTCTCCCAGTTTAACCACAGAGACTCCCGTATATAATGTCTCCTAAAATACCCCTGTGTTTTAGTTCCTTTATACCATAAAAAAGCATGCCACCCCAACAACAAATCATGTCCTTCTAATGTCAACAATCTAGTATTTCTTAGTGTTATCCATTCCTTAACCCACAACAGATTTGTAGCTTGGTAGTACAACTCCCAATTAGGCAAACCAAATCCTCCTCTAATTCTAGCATCTTGCAAAAATTTTAACTTTATTCTCGCTTTCTTACCTTTCCATATATATTTCAACACAATTTTATTTAAATCTTCAAAGTAGTCTTTTCCAAGCCTAATTGGAATTATTTGAAACAAATATAAGATTCTGGGTAATATATTCATCTTGATTGTTGAAATTCTCCCTATTAGAGACATTTGTAAATTTTCCCATTTCACGAAATCTAACGCTATCTGCTGTTTAAGTTTGATATAATTATTCTCTTTTAATGTGCTACATCTTGCTGTCAAATATATCCCCAAGTACATCTTATTCATGACCTGAATTTTCAATAGGTATGCCAGTTCTTCCTTTTGTCTTAATAGCATATTCTTTGTCAAGATCTTTGTCCTATATTTATTTATTTTCAAACCAGCCACCTTTCCATATGTCTCTATCTTTTCTATCAATTTTGATGCTGTTTCTAAAGGGTCTTCTAAGATGAAAACCAGATCATCCGCAAATGCTTGCAGCTTAAATTCTTCCTTTTTGATTTTCACTCCTTTTATATTCTTTTCATCTCTAGTATTTCTGTTTAGCACTTCCAAAGTTAACACAAACAAAGTTGATAGTGGGAACGGTTGTCTTGTTCCTTTTCTTATATTGATAGAGTCTGTCAGTTCTCCCCCTATCATTACTTTTGCTGTTTGCTTATAGTATATAGCTTCTATTGCTTGAATAAATTTTCTAGCAAAACCCATCTGTTCCAACAGTAATAACATGAATTGCCAATTCACATTATCAAATGCCTTCTGTGCATCTAGAAATATCAGAGCCATTTGTTTTTCAGGATGTGCCTCATAGTATTCCAAGGTGTCCAAGATCACTCTCAAATTGCCTTTAATTTGACTTTTTGGCAGAAATCCATTTTGATCAGGATGGATAAAATTATTTAAATATTTTTAAGTCTTTCTGCAATATTGAAGCAAAGATTTTATAATCTGCATTTAGTAGAGAAATGGGTCTATAGTTCTTAATTTGTAATGGGTCGGCCTCCTCTTTTGGAATAAGTGTAACATAGGCTTCTGACCGTGATTTAGGTATCTTTTTCTTTAATATAACTTCATTCATAACTTCTAGCAATGGAAGATTCAACGATTCTTATAATGTTTTATAAAATTCTGCCGGAAGTCCATCTGGGCCTGGTGCCTTTCCATTATTTCCTTTTATTTTTTTGAGCAATATGTCTCTGTGTGTGTGTGTGTGTGTGTGTGTGTGTGTGTGTGTGTGTGTGTATATATATATATATATATATATATATATATATATATATATATATATATATATATATATATATATATATCGCATTCAGCTTTTTTCGGGTATTTCCCACGTCATTGTAGTTGTTCATTTAAACTTGTAGCAACGTTTCGGCAGAATCTCATCTGCCATCATCAGGCTTCTGTATTGTCTTTGTCTGTGAGTAAGACTTTTACAGTTGTTTCAGTTTTAAATTTGGTGCTATCCTACTGCTGTGCCAGAATTGGTTTTTTCTTCATCCTGATTGGTTGGGAGTCTTGGTCTGTGTTTATTGGTCTTGGAGTTTGCTGTGCTCTGTTTGATTGGTGCTTCTAATATCTTCTGTCTGTTTTGTAGCTTTTTTTGTCTTGATTGGCTGGCAACATTGTGTTTCCTGTATTGGAGGCTTTTAGTGTGGCTTGGCTCCGAGTAAACAGACAGCTGTCATTTATTAGGAAGCTAGATTTCATCTGGGTGCCTGGTTGGGGTGTGTTTGAGCTGGAGGTATCAGAGGGAGTCTGTTTGTGCCCAGGTGTTTGCCTGGCTTGTGGTATGGAGATTTTTTTGTTTGAGAGTGCAGGCTTCCAGATAATTGACAGTCTGATGGAGTCATCTCTTCTATTCATGCTTTCAGGTCTTTTTTCAATCTCTATGGCTTCTCTGATAGTTCTGTAGCTGGGGTTTTCTATAGTGGCAACACGGGACACCACCGCCAATCCCCCTCATCAGACCCAGGCCCAAGCGCATCCTATAAACAAAGGACAACCGCCATCCAGAAAACAGACCGCGGCTGCTTCACCAGCTGTTGCACCCCCTGACCCCCAAACCAAACAAGCTGACACACACAAAGAACACAGACCCAGACCCCAAACTCGAAGCCAGACTAAAACCCAGAATGCTACATCACAGCTACCTGCTCTGAATATCACATCAGAAAACTCAGGAAATTACACCACAAGAACTCAAGAAGTTGCAACACAGCAAATGACCCAGGATATCACAGCACAAGACCAAGGATACCACAGCAATAAGTTTCACAAGGTCATCACACAACCCATTACCCAAGCTATTACTACACAGGAGACTAATGGAAAAGAGACCAAAACACAAATGACCCAGGAGATTACAATGCAGGACCCAGGATACCACAACAAAAGAACTCTCAAGCCCATCACACAACCCATTACCCAAGCCATTAAAACATGAGAGGCTAATGGAAAGAAGATCACTACAAAACAAACGACCCAGGAGATTACAGCACAAGATCCAGGATATCTCTACAACAAAACTCACAAGGCCATCACACAGCCCATTATACCAACATCAACTCCATCAACCAATCAAGAGGCAGCAGCACAGCCAACCAGCCCAGCACACCAGCCCCCACCATCAGTAGTTATAGAGAGACAGCAGCTCCGATCACACACTGCTTGCACTGGCACAAAGCCGAAAGCACCAGCCTGAGGATATATATACATATATATATATTTATGGCATTCAGCTTTGTTCGGGTATTTTCCCACTTCATTGTAGTTGTGCTTTTAAAGTTGTAGCAACGTTTCGGCAGAATCTCATCTGCCATCATCAGGCTTCTGTATAGTGTTCATCTGTACAGTGTACTGTGCTGTACTGTACTGTATAGTGTTCATCTATACAGAAGCCTAAAATGATGGCAGATAAGATTCTGCCGAAACGTTGCTACAACTTTAAAAGCACAACTACAATGACATGGGAAAATACCCTAGCAAAGCTGAATACCATACATGTAAGTACCCGCGAAAACTTAAGAAAACATACACACACATACTTCCTTTATGTCTTCTTTTTGGTAATGTTGAGTAGAAATCAGATGATTTATCAACAAAATGTATTATAGGGTCACCCATATAAAACTCTCCACAGGTGACTCTGAGTAGCTCACAACATTAAAAATCCCCTATATAGAAACTATAACCCATTACACATACACTATGGCAGCAGCAACACAATCAGATCAATTTCCATTAATGATCCTTAACTTGCTGATGAAACCACATAGACCAAGTGATTTGGAGTAGCAGCAAAGTGGGTCCAGCTATACATCGAGATAAATTATGGTTCATAGTGAAGGAGCCATTACCAAGAGAACCCTTTTTATGGTTCCACCAAATACACAATCTTCATAGATGGGTCTTGAAACATATCTGATCTGGTGGCCTGCTTGTCAATTTTGACATTGATTTGCAAGCAAAAGAGAGGGCTGGGCTATGGAAGGTGTATTTACTTAAATCAAAACACATGTTAATGTAATTCAAATCCCTTTTTATGGTGTGGTAGCTGTGCTTTTAAATTGAAAGCAAACTGTAATATTATGCATCAATTGGTATTTACTGTCCTTACATCTTTATAGACAGAGTGGAAAATTTTTAAATGTAGTGGTTGGGTATAATACCTATCTCATAGGCCAATATACACAGGAACAAGTAATAACTGAAGGAATGTTAATGCCCACCTGGGAGCTAATTAGGATGACCTACATAGGCACTTTCATCAATATCTTGATGATAAATGGCACTACCTCTCTTCCACTGATTTCCAGGGATTCCCTGTTTAATTTAACTGGCCTGTGCTTGGCCCAAATGACCTATAAACAAGGACCTCTCTCTTTTAAATGGTGCTTTTCATGGAGATCTCCTCGAACAATTTACATTTTGGTCAGACTCCAAAGTCTAAACAATCAATTATGAACCAATCTGTCCTTCAGCATTAATCATTCTGGAATATTACCAAAACGGAGAATGAGCACTGACTGCTTATTTTTAGTTGCTTTATTCGGGGCATTGTTTTTCCAGTTTTCCAATGCTGTTGATGGGAAGCTGAGCCTTAAATGGACCAATCAGTTATGTCTGGAAGTTACCAGCAATCTTGGCTCAAAAAAAAAAAAAAAAAGTAAGAGCTTAAAACTAACCTGAGGAGCACAAAAGTAGAGGCAGAGACCTTAAGAGCATGTGCCACATTAACCCAAGAGTCTGAATATCACAAAACAATATTTCATTTAAAAGATCAATTGACCATTAATGCATTAGGACTAAAAAACATCAGTCAGGAACACACCACTGCTTACTTTCAGCCAAACAGTAGTACGATCTAAGAAGGAATATGAAAAGCTAAAGAAAAGTGAGGTGGAAGATATGGAAAAACATAACAATTAAGCAAAAAAAGGTTTTTATCTGTCTGTCTGTCTATCTATCTATCTATCTATCTATCTATCTATCTATCTATCTATCTATCTATCTATCTATTTCCATGAAATATTCAAATAAAGTGTGGAAGCACTGTTAACATGAGTTTTATGGCTTGGTGAATCCTTTCTCAAATCTCAAATCCTTCCTCAATGCCATCCCTTCTTGGCTTCCATTTTAGAAATTAAGCAACTATTTGTACAGATGCAGCAAGGGAAAGCCTCAGGAAACAATTTAATTTCAGGCGAAAGAATTAAGATCAGTACAGATCAGTGGATTCTAATCCATGGATATCTCCTTTCTTTTAATCATATCTCAGATGATTCCAGAGCACTGGGGTGAAGCAATTATTGTGACCATCTTTTTAAAAAGTGATAGGCCATTTCCTACCAATTACAGACTTACACATCTATATATAAACAATACATGGTTCAAAATGCATCCCTTCAGGAATCTACACAATTGGCTCGAGATGCAGGCATTGGAGAAGGAAGATCACTTTATATCACAGCATGTTCTACCAACATCTAGCTCAGGGGTGTCAAACTTGATTTCATTGAGGGCCACATCAGGGATATGTTTAATCTCAGGAGGCATGGCCAGCTTGATGTCACTCATTGTTCTGACCCAAATCTTGTTCCAAGGAAACAAACACGAAACAGAGGTAGCAGCAAAACCTTGTAATGATTCTTTATGAATTCCGTTCCTTCACAGTTAAAAGGCTGTTTCAAACTAATTGTCTCTGATAAGAACGAGCCTTGCCAAGGTTGTGCAAGGCTGCCAAGAATACTAGATAAAGTTACTAAGAAATATTTCAAACACAAAGAGTCTCCAAACACCAACTGAGATACTCCGAACGTCCACAAGGCTTGAGTGCAAAAACTTCGTTGCTTCCTGCAAAGAACTCCAGTTTTTCAGCTGGCTTTTATCTCTTAAGGAAGGGGCCATTACCTTGCAACCTTACTCCTGAGTTGCCTGTGCTGCTGCAGCTGCTCTTTCCTTTGAGCAGTCCTGCGCGCACGCGCACTGGGCACAGGCTCCTCAGGGACCTCTTCATCACTGCTGCCAGTCTCCATAATCTCCGAAGACAGCATTCTACTCCCTGATGGTCCTGGCCCCATCCCTGCATCACATGCAGGCCCCTCATCTGAGTCCTTGCTCTCCAAGACCTCAGCCATCCGTACTTGCTTCCGGCAAACCACAACACTCATCGAGGCTCTGTTTTCAGCCGTAATGGCCCACCCGAGCTCTGTTTTCAGCTGCGACAGCCTCCGGGAGCCATCTGCCAGCTAAAATAGAACTTGAGTAGCCCACATGAGGCCTACCCAGACACTGGCAGAGGGTTGCAGGAGGCTGTTGCAGCTGAAAATGGAGCCAGGGAGGGCCACGTTGTTGGCAGAGGCAGTGTGGGAAGGTCCTTCATTGTTTCCAGGGTGGGCCCACCAGATCCGGCCCACAGGCCTTGAGTTGACACCCCTGATCTAGTTGATAACTATATCTACAGTTCATACACACAATTATATGTAGACTTTAAAACAACCTTTGATACAATATCAATATCCGACATATGAAAAATCTCCAATAATCTACCATTGATAGAGAATTGTTGCTACAAATCTATACATTGCACAAGAATATAACAGGAAGAGTACAGTGTAGAGATTAGAGGGTTGTATATCCAAATCTAATAGCATAAGCAAAAAGTGTGATATGAGGTATTTTGACTCCAAATTTATATACCATCTACAGTATATCAAATCTGAATAAATGTTTGAGAAGCTGTACTACATGCTCACAAAACAGCATGCAATCTTCCTATTTTATTATATTTGGAAGATGCAGTGATCCTTTCCTTGATTCAAATCAGATGTGCATAGTCCATTTTGCATTGAAAAGCAATTCATTATAAATTATAAAAAAATCCAAAATAGGGGCATTTTTTAAGAAAATTTCTAAAAATCGGGATTGGTTCTTTGATAAATATCCAACAAACAAGCTAGTTCTTCAAATATCTAGGGAATAGGGTTTTTTAAATCTTCTGTGGTACAGCTGTATCAGTCAGGAGCAGAATATGCTTAAAACTGTACAAATGATTGTGTATTTTAGGAGGACTCTTTCCATGTTACCCCCTCTTACTATATTCAACAGTACGGTGTCAGCAATGGAACCCTTCAAGTTTTGGGGTTCTATAATCTGCCAGGACTTGAAATGAAGGCTTAACACCAGAACCATCATTAAAAAGACACAACAAAGAATGTTCTTCTTGCATCAAATGATCCCCAGAACTGCTGATAACAGTTTTACAGAGGAATTATTGAGTCTTTTATTTGTACTTCTATAACTGTCTGGTTTTCTACAGCAAGCAAGCAGGACAGGTAAAGACTTCAACTTATAGTTAAGACTGCAGAAAGAATATTTTTAACCATCCTGCCTTCCATAGATATATTGTGTGGGTTAGGAGGGCTGAGAAGGTATCTGCATACCCTTTACATCTTGGACACAAACTGTTTCAACTTCTTCCCTCAGGACAGTACTATAGGACATTGCACATCAAGACAACTCAGCACAGAGACAGTTTTTCCCTTGTGTCATCACTTAGCTGAAAACCTAATTCTCGTATTTGACAATATACAGTGACTACTAAGTTCTGTCTAATACATATATATATTAACCCACTGAGTATGGCTGTAGTATTATTTCTCCTTTTATTATCGCCTTCTATTGGTTTTTATCAACACCTTCTATTGGTTGCATACTTTTAGTATTATTATTACTTCTCTGTTGTTTTGCAAGGGCATTGGGTATGTCTAGTCTAATGAACAGAAGAACAAAAGGTGACATGATAGCAGTCTTCCAATATTTGAGAGGCTGTCATAGAAAATTCCAAGGTCTCTTCCAACTCTGTTATTCTATATTCTGTATTTGATGTAATCACCAGTTCAGATAAAACAAGAGGGAACTTGATATTGTTTTTATTGATTGCTTTTAGCATGTTTTTTTCTTTCATAAAAACATGATCATTTATTTTATGAACAATTTTTATGAGAAATAGTGTTGACATTCAATGTAAATATTAATATTTAGAGGTTTGTGGTGATTTACAGTTATTGCTCAATATGTTATAATGAGTTTAGTTTTATATATTCAATTATTTAAAGAATGAAATAACAAATCTAAAATTTTATGAGAACTGTAAATTTTCTTTATTTATTGATATTTTATTTTCCATCCATTATATATTTCTCATTTTCTTTTTTTGTGGTCCTTTCGTTCTTTAAAAATCAAATTATGTTTTGAAAAAGATTCTTCAGAAATTAATCATTTATTTTGGCAAATGGATTTTTATACTCAAAGCTACTAAATTGTTTGCTGTGAAAATATCAGTGTAGCTTCTTTACTAAATGACACTGTAGCCTATATAAATGTTCACTTATATTAAAGAAGAAAATCGGATTGGAGGTTGGGCTACCTAGCATAAAAAACAGAGCTTGGTAATTCATTGAATTTTTCTAGTTCAAAATCAGTGTATTTCTTACAATACCATTTTTTTCATTGTGACACATCTTCCAAAGCAAATGGTACAATAATGTAGCCAACCATGTTGTTCCATCTGGACATATCTTCTAATCCTTTTAACCATGATATTTGATAAGCAGGAGACCAGGAAAGCTTAGAGAAAATGGAACTACAGAGCAACCTTGTGCTGCCCCACTGACTATATACTAAATGAAAGAAACGGCAATCTGCACAATATTTACAATATGTTATCCTTCCCCAATGTTGCTGGACTTTCTCTCGAACACATTTCAATGTTCTTTTTTCATGAAGTCATGGATAGTATATATGATGAGATAACCCTTTTGCACAGATGACGCCTTGTAATACTGATGAAATTGAAAGATTTGGAACATGATTTTCTAAGGCATGGGTGTCAAACTTGATGGCGTCACATGATGTATTGTGATATATTTTGCCTTTGTGGAGCTGGGATGGGTGTGTCCTATATGTGATACATCTGGCCCGCTGGCCACCAGTTTAACACCCCAGTAAGCAGGGGTGGTATTCGGCAGGTTTTGACCAGTTCTGAAGAACCGGTAGAAGAAATTTTGAATAGTTTGGAGAACTGGCAAATACCACCTCTGACTAGAGATTTTACAGTATCCTTCCCTTGCCATGCCCACTAAGCCACACCCACAGAACCGGTAGTAAAAAAAATTGCCTGTAAGGTGTAGATTCTACAAGGAATTGTCCTTCCAGGTAATCCAATCCTTAATAAATAAACTGTCTGGGCATTCAGACCAATGGTATTTATTTTTTTCCTAAAAGACAAAGGCCCTGAAAGCTGTATATAATTATTAAATCCTGTGCCCAAGCTATAAATCCAAACTATGTTTAGACAATGACAATGAAACAAGTAGCTTATACAATTATATGAGATTTTGCTGTATTCTCAAATTGCATCAAGTTTTATGATCTAATTTTGTGATGTAATAAAATGTTCCTTCATTCAGTATATTCCACTTACTAAATTATTTTAATATATAAACAGTGCAGTGAATGTTAATCCTAAATGTAACTACATAAAGACATAGAATCATAGGGAGGGAAAGGCCCTCAGATGTTATACCATCCTTGTCAAACCATTGTCCAGTCTATTTTTGAAAAATAGTAGTATTTACTTCTGTTTAGTAGTATTAACCTAAACAAAACTTTTTTAGATAATCTTTTTTTAAAAATAAATACTGACCTATTTTGTTGTTTATTTCTAAGATACATTAACTAATGATTTTCCAGGCAAAAGTCCATACAATGTTAAATATAAATCAAATAAAAGTAAACAAATAAATGATATAATTTAAAAACATCGGATTTAAAATGTCCCATAGGTAGAAGTATTTAAAGCTACAATAACAACATAAAAAGATTGATAAATTTAATAAATTATTTGAACAGTTCCTTTGCTTCACACTTTATTTTCCAAGGCATTGTCAGCGTTAATCTATTTAAGCTGTTGCAAATATCTCTAGAAATGCCTAGTCCTAAATTTACATATAATGTTCAGTCTGTTGATACTCTTTTGTAGAATAATAATCTATGCTAATTGCAAATTCTGGGATAAAATAAATTTTCTATACAATTGGAAAGGGAAAAGGGAGGAGAGGACTGATTGGAAATGACAGGGAATTTCATTGGCAATTGAGCCACTTGGAAGACAGATAAACACAGACATGGTCTTTTATAAGGGCTTGCTAAGAGTTGTCACAGACTTGATGGTATATAATCAATCAGTCAATCGACAGCAATACATTTCCAATACTCAGAACTGAAAAACAATGCGACCATCTGACCAAACAAATATCGTCCATGACTCTCGATTTAAAATGTCACTGAATATTGATTGGTTCGTATGCATATATACTTATTCACTTAGGGGAAAAGAAAGGCTATAGATTTCAGAGACCCAGATTTTAACGTATCTGTTTATTGGTTCCTGTGCTTTGCAGGTTGACACCTGAAAGTCAAACTGTTCAGATGATAAAAAGTATTTTAATCAATTACTATGCTTTGCAAGGAGGGAAAAAACAAGATATAACAAAAGATTTTCCCCATTTTTCATTCATTTAACATTATGGAATTATCTGAGAATACGATTAGTTTAGTTGACAAACGTTTTCAATACAGCAGATATGAGTGATCACTATTCCAATTCTGCTCTCATTATCTTCTCACCAGTTCTGCTTCAGCAGTGACAGTATCATTAGCCCACCTGCTTTTACTTTCTGAAGCAGAGATAGACAACATCCCATCAACTGAAACTTGCCTATCCATCTGCAGTGAAAAGTGAAAAAGGAAAAATGGCAAACTTTAACAGCAAAATTAGAAGAGAGACTTCCTTCATTTTGCATATGTGCATCAAGAAATTACGTTATCTATGTTAACATTCCACTTTCAGCAATGTCTTGCCCCATGCTAGGATTTAATTGGATGATAACTATTTGAGTGTTAAAGTAACCATGGTGTTGCTCCAGAGAAGCGTCTTTATTCGTATTTTTTATATGCTTTATGTCTTATGTCTTCTTTAACCATTTTGTAGTATTTTATTTTATTTTCATGTGTAATACATTCAGAGATAATGCAAGATGCTCACAATATTTTGAGAGTCAGGCAGTACCTTAATCAATCAATCAATCAAATATTACATTTGTTTGGTACCAGAAATCTTGGGAGATATGTACAATGTACTTGCTGTGTGTATAAGCATAAGTCTCTCTCTCTCTCTCTCTCTCTCTCTCTCTGTGTGTGTGTGTGTATTTATGTATGCATGTATGTATGTATGTATGTATGTGTGTATGTATTTACACAAACACACTTTCAGGTCAATCTAATCATGCAACTTTCTTGCAAGGTTTTTCAGAAATAGTTTGCCTTTCTTGCTTCCTAGGGCAGAGAGAGAATGACTGACCCAAAGGCAGTAGTTGGTTTCATACCTTAGGCAGAATTAGAAGACACAGCCTCTCAGTTTCTAGCCTCATGTCTTTAACCACTACATCAACTATGTGTAACCACTTTAACAACTATACCTATGTAACTATCCTGCATAATTACATTTTTATTTTCTGTGCAAAAGAGAAAGAAATTTGTAATCGGTACGGCTGGGACAAGACCACAGCAAGGCACATGTTCCAGTTTATCTTGGAACATTATGTACACAATTAATTAAAAAAATAAAAAATAAGGGAATGATGGATATTGAATATTAATTTAAAATGACTGTGACCTTCAAAGAAGCTACTTGAAGTATCATGTATGAAGGAAAACAAAAGAAGACACAGCAATTTGTTAGTAACCATACACATTTCTGACTCTGCACCATAACTTTTATGGATTAAAGAATACTCTGCAAGCACATCAAGAATGTAGTTTCTGCTTCTACATGCTACACAAATAAACATTTATAAAAAAGTAGAATCGGCAAGAAAAAATATTAAGAAATTAAACTTACATTTTCTATCAGACAGCAAAGACTTTGAAAAAACAATCACAATTTTAACCAAAATTAAATGTAATATATAGAAGGCATAGAACAAAATAGTAAAAATTTACAGTATGACAACTATCTATATCTATGATATAGATAGTATAAAAAGTATTTGCATTTTTGCAAGAGAGCAAAAGATGGAAACCAAATTCCTGACCCATGTAACATCTAACCAAAATTTTCTATTTTAAAAGGAAACACACTGTCTTCCTATTTATGAAAAGACCAAGAAACCTAAGTGAGAAAGTTACAGAACTGTTTATTCAAACATTATGAAATTGTGGCACCTCCAACTTACCACACTAAACAAAGGAGGAGGAGGAGGAGGGGGGGGGGGCGGAGAAAGCACTAATTTGATTTCTTTCTCAAATCCAATACTGTGTACCAAGTAATGCATCTCAGAAAACTAGAACTCAGTGTACTGGATATGCATTTGAGCTCTAAAATATGCTTTAAAACAGTATTTTTCAGTTTTGGTAATCAATTGTATGTACTTCAACTTTCAAACTTCTCCACCCAGGAACACTAGTCTGAAATATGCTTTCTGACCTCATTATTATATGAAAGGGCTGTTAAACTCCTGACCTGCAGGCTGGATGCATCACGTGCTGGCCAAACCCACACCGAGTCTAGCAAATGGGGGGAAAATCCCAATGCGTCATGTGATGCCGCCATGATGATGTGAATTTGACACCCATGTTCTAAGATGTTGGATACTCAGATGAAAAATAATGGTAACTTTTGACTTGTTTTGGTAATATGGATACATTGTGGTACAAATTTGGCTTGGAACAACAATCAATCCTTATCTGATCTGACCAAAATACCTAAACTGTTCAATGGCTGGGTTGAGACAGCCTGCAAAGCCATAATATAGTTTGTTCAAGTAGAGCTTGCTCAGTTAGGTGAGCACAGTTCCTAAACCTAGGGAGACAACGTAGAACAATTAATCAATGAAACAACTGGCCTCCAGAAGTTGTGGTTGCTCCAACACTGGATGTTTTAAAGAAGAGATTGGACAACCATTTGCATGAAATGGTATAGGGATTCCTGCCTGAGCAAGGAGCTGTTATTATGTTAAACCATGTTTTAGAAATATAACATAATAATGCAACTTTTCATTATTTCCAAGTTACAAGTCATAACTTCTCAGTGAAATACAGCCACACAGTCATGTATATAACTCAAAGCATATATAGTTTTTGTGACATTTCTAACAAAATTATTATCAGTGTAATAAGAAGTGTAAATTAAGAGGAATTTCTTTAAACATAGATAATAACAGTCTGCAAAATACTGGGTAGCCCAGCATTTCCCTCTGCCCAGAGGTTATTCCCATTATGCTGGAAGAATTTTAATAGTGGAAACTTTTTTTTCCACCGACAACTAGCTGTCACCGTATCATTGCACAAGGAAGAAATGAAGTGTCACACCCAGCTTCTGAGTTGTCACTTATGGCAATGAAATATGCATTTCAGCAGAAGGAAAATAAATATTTTTTTTAATTGGGAAGCTTGACAGTGCAGATTCTCAAGCAGGTCCAGGTCATCTCATATGTGACATGGAGACAAAACAAATATATTTACAGTATTTTACCAACAGAGAATATATCTAGGATGGGAACAAAAATGACAAATTTAAAAATCAGACATCTGATTTTGATTTACTGACATCCCAAGAAATACACGACTTCCCCACTCAACTAGTATTGCCATGTAGAATATGAAAATACAATTTTTATTAATGAAATACTTAATATATTCCTGTAATATGTTTGTATGCCCCTCCTAAAGATATATGCTATCACAGGTTTTTGTGGAAAAATTGTGTATAATACGTAGAACTGGAATCATTAAGAACAGGTAGAGGCACTGAAGATGAAAGAGGGAAATTATTCTTTCCTTTTACCTATTTTTATCCTTTTCACTATTATATAGGACAGGGCTGTCAAACTCACAGCCTGCAGGCCAGTCACATGCTGGCCACGCCCATGCCCATGCCCGGTTTAGCGAAGGGGAAAAAAAGTCATCATACATCACGTGACAATGCCATGATGACAGGAGTTTGACACCCCTGATATAGAATGTAAGGCCTGGGGAGAATCTTGATTTCAGTTTAGCATAAAGACTCCCATGTTACTGAATATTAAAGGGAACATGGAGAATCTTTTTCTGTTATAAAGCTTGTCTCTGATTATAGTTGATGAGACGAATAATTAGACTACAAGTTATTCCTCCCACCACCCCCAAAATTCTCTCTGTTAAGCATAAATATGATCTGAACAGAGACTCTGGCACAGTCAGACTGACAAGGAAAAGGGATATTACCTTGTGCCCAATTACATTTTAGAAAGTTGAGAATCCCTAGATTATTAATCTGTAACAATAGCATTTAATATTACAGTGCTGACAACATGTAATAGAAACAATGTGAACACCTAATATGGTCTCACAATGACAAAGTCTTATTCATATGCATCAGGCATGGCATATCTTGCTAAGAAATTTATTCTACAGTTTTCACAAAACTACAGAAAAAGCACTTCTCAGATAGCAAAAAGAAAAGAAAAACAGACATATTAACTATGTGATTTAGTACGAAGTTCCGAAATTATGTCAGCTGAAACAACAGCGGAAGCTGGTTAGACAAAGTGTCTCCTTAAAAGAAAGTGCTCCACAACTCTTGCAAGGAATAATATTAGTGTCCTGGGTGTTGTATTGTGTGAAATCTCTTGAGATAAAGTTTCTGATAATTGCCATCTTTACACAAGCAACATAAATGATGCAATAACTTCCAAAACAAGTAATCTGATTTTCATATGCTGGCATTCCCATCTGACTTATGCAAGCACTGTTTATTTTTAATGTTGTCAACATCATTTTTTCCCAGGACCATACATTGGTGTGGGTTGAGAAAAAGGGGTTCATATTCAGATCATTTAATTCTACCCATCTCTTGACAGTCCCTAAGGATGTAAATTCCAATTTGTGTGGTACCATTGACAGGAGCAGCACGATTAGACCACTGAGAAGTCAATTCATTTATACTAAGCTCATTATATAAATAACTACCATGCCTCTAGTAGATACTGAGTTTGTTCATATTGTGTATAACTTAATAAGGTGCTATATTAATAAAGTATTCTAGATGTCACTAGATGGTTCAATTACTAGCAATATATGGATGTCTTATGTTTTTTCTCTATAAAAAAGCCATAGATATGGCAGGGGCTTTCTCTCCTTCGTTTTCTCTTTGACATTAATTATTCTTTCCTACATTGAGAAGAAAAGCAGCCTCAAAGGATAACATAGGGCAGGCAAATAACTGAACAGGGGCAAATTAGTGTAAGTCTTGCTTTAATAACAGAGTGCTTAAGATGAGATTTCGCAAACCTAACAAGGACATCAATAACCTGAATATAGCAGAATATAAATACAACGTTAATATGTTATGAACAACATTGAAGTGGATCAAAATTCATTGCCTTTGAAAGAAGAACCACAATGCTTTGAGGAAAAAATGGCTAAATAGTGCACAGAAACTGGGCTTGAGGCAGGCAAGAAATCATTAGAAGCAGTAGATCACCAACTTCAAATCAAGTTCCATATCTCCCTCCACTTTTTGAAAAAAATAGATTTCTGCAGGCATGATATTCCCCTCTGAAAAAAAAATCTGAAAAGAAGCCAGGGGTGCAGGGGTTGCCTAAGCACCCGCCGCGGTCTGCGCAGCGCCCCAGTGGGAATTAAATTGGCAACGCCCCCTTGAAGCTTTAGCAGAGTAAAGTAATCAAAAGTGATTTTTCAAGGTGAGTCTACATGATAGTTTTATTGTTTGACAAAAAAATAATAATAAAAAGCACCATGAGAATGCCCTCGGGCAAAGGATTTCACATTTAAAAAATAAAACAAAAACAACAAACAAACCCTGCTTAACAAGACAGAAAAACAGCCACAATGCTTCACCTCTAATTGGACTTTCTCTTTGTTCCCTTTCCTTTGATCAGCATTGCTTCTCTATGCTTCTTTCTAGCTAGTTGAGCTGATAACATAACTTTGAGTCTGGCCTGTCTTTTGGCTACAGTTGTCTTCCTCTTCAGTTCCAGATTGGCCCTCTTTGCTTTTAAATCCAAAACAGCTGGAGAGGACCATGTTGCAGAAATGTGGAGTAGTTGCAACCATCATTTTAATGAAGCATTCTTCTATGAAAGGTGCTGTTATGTCCTGAGGACTCAAGGAGTTCTCACTCAGGTCCACTCACTTTATGTGGGCGTTATTCCCCCATTCCCATTGGTTGGTTCTCCCCAGCAGCCAGCTATAAAAGCAGGCTGCGGGGTCCAACCGATTGCTGATTGCTGCGAGCCAGTTCCAGGCGTGGCAAGCACGGTCAGCCCTTTATTGTAAAATAAAGTACTGTTGCACTCATGCTCTGGTTCAGCCTCTCATTGCTCAAACTTAACACTGGCGACGAGGATGGGATGGCTACCAGAAGCACCATGCAACCGCTGAGTCACTAGCCACCGATCCGCAGCCCAGAAAGAGCGGTCAGCCAACAAAACGAGCGATCAAAAAGAGCAAACGCTGATCCGCAGCCAGAGAAAGCGGTCTGATTCAAATAGTTAGAGCGTCTGTAGCCGCTTGTTAGCCCTTCTACGGGGAAAGTGAAGCACTGCGGCGCAGCCGCTCTGCATTGGCGCGAAATTCAAACGGGTGTCATTTGAATTTTGAGCCAGTAGGAAACACAGCACAGCGCTGTAAGAAGTCACTAACGCCCACTTTTTGGCGCGAATCAAGACACCTCCAATGGCTAGCAGCCACGTGGTAACCCAGAGAGAAAAGAGAGGGTAGCAAAAAACCTCTCCAGAGCTGATATCACTAATAACTCACGGCGCCCGTTGTCCCAGAGATTTTTCCGCAGGTAGCCCAGCCGTTCCAGCACCATGAGTCCCAACCCAGTATTCCGGCGTTCAAACCAGACGAAGAGAAGTGGGAGTCGTATAAGAACCGCTTCAATCATTACATCGATGCGGTCGGCCTGGCGGATGCGGGAGAGCATCGGAAAAATCCTATTTCCTAATCTACTGCGGAGCCACCGTTTACGATACCGCCGCAGCACTCATGGCGCCGAGAGAGTTGAAAAGCGTTCCGTGGTCCGAGTTGCTTGAGATCCTCACTAACCACTACGCTCCCAGACCTTCACAAATCGCCAGGAGGTTCACGTTCCGTATGAGGAAGCAATCGAGTAAGGAGACCATCAATCAATATATGGCCGCCCTCAGAACAGCAGCCCTGCACTGCGGTTTGGAACATACCTGGAGGACATGCTCCTCGATCAATTAGTTTGTGGGGTCAAAGATCTCAACCTACAGAGCGCCTGCTAGCAAAAAAGACCTCAACCTCGCACAAGCGGTAGAGGAGGCCCTAGCAGCCGAGCTAGCAACGAACTCAGCCACCGAAATTCAGGGCCCAAGTGCCAAGCTGGCATCGTTCCCAGTCCACTCCGAAGAGGTGGAAGCGGAGGAAACCCACAACGATGAAAACGAGCGTCCACCGCCTGCGCAACGACAAGCGGTCGCAGGTAGGGGCAAACAAGAAAACACGGTCCACCCAAGCACATCACACTGTGCCTAGCCTGTGGGGATTGCATCAAAGGGCCACCTGCAAATTTAAAGGAGCCACCTGCAACAACTGCCATAAAGGGCACATCACGAGTCTGCCAAGCCCCCAAAGCGCTGCACACAGACCCCCGTCCTCGCACTTTCGGGACCACAGAGGCAAGTATTAAACTGTCGCACACACCGCCTCGCCAGACGTACTTGCCACACTGTAAGTAAATTTCTCTCTCCGTTTCCCTAGAAGGTAAACAGTGCCACATGGAGGTTGACACAGGGTCAGCGCTCTCAATTATTTTAGTGGAACACCCTCAAGAGACTCCACCCCAGCCTATCTACTACCCGGCTTCAGAGATGCCAGTTCGGTCTGAAGGACTACCAGGGAAGGCCATTCCCGTGATCGGCAGAGGCAAGTTCTTTGTCAGTTTTAGAGCTTTTAAAGGCCACCTACCTCTAGTGGTAGTTAACGGCAATCTACCCACCTTATTGGGGCTCGATTGGTTTCCCCACCTCGGCCTAGGGCTAACAGGAGTCCATGCTGTCTCAACCTCAGACACTGACTCCTTATTCGCTGACTACGCAGATGTGTTCAGCGAGGAGCTGGGGTGTTATAATGGAACCCCCATCTCGTTCACAGTTGACCCCAGGCCGTCCCAATCAGATTAAAACCACGTAGAGTTCCATTTGCTATTCGACCAAAACTAGACGCTGAATTGGATAAACTACTAAAACAAGGGGTCATTGAGCCAACAGATTTCGCCAAGTGGGAGACGCCCATTGTCACACCCCTTAAAAAAGATGGTAGCCTGAGAATTTGCTCGGACTACAAGACAACAATCAATAAATATTTACAAGTTAGCGCCTACCCTGTGCCCGTCATTCAGCACTTATTACACACATTCGAACCGGGCAGTATTTTTGCTAAATTGGACATGTCTCAAGCATATCAGCAGTTCCCTGTTGATAACCAATCAGCGGAACTTCAGACCATCGTCACTCACAGGGGTGCCTTCCGATGCAAGCGTCTCCAATTTGGCGTAAGTGTTGCCCGGGTATTTTTCAATCCTCATGGAGCGGATTTTACAGGGCCTCCCTGGTGTAGTACCATACTTCGACGACATCTTGGTCTCGGCCAGGGACAGACCCCAACTCTTCCAGAGAGTGCGAGCAGTGTTAGAGAGGTTCAGACAGCATGGCCTCAAGTTAAAAAAAAAGAAAAATGCGCCATTGCCACTAGACAGGTGGACTTTCTGGGTTATAAAATTGACGCCTCTGGCATTCACCCCCTGGAGTCCAAGGTTAGGGCAATCCACGAAGCTCCACACCAACCTCCAAAACGGAGCTACAAGCTTTTTGGGGCTGCTGAACTTTTATGCATCCTTCTTGCCCCATAAAGCCTCAGTGGCCGAACCCCTACACAGATTACTAGACAAAAAGTCACCGTGGCACTGGGGGCACAAAGAAGACCAGGCGTTTAACGCCGTCAAATCACTACTTACGTCAGAGGCAGTGCTCATCCAATTCGACCCCAACCTTCCTTTAGTACTGGCAGCGGACGCATCCCCTTTGGAATTGGGGCGGTCCTTAGTCACAGACTCCCCAATGGCGCCGAGGCCCCCATCGCTTTTTTCTCCAGGACACTCTCGCCACGGAGCGAAATTATAGCCAAATAGACAAGGAAGCCCTAGCAGCTGTTGCGGCCGTGAAAAGTTTCACGAATTCCTTTTCTGGCCATTTCTTTGAACTGGTCACCGACCATAAGCCCCTCCTGGGCCTACTGGCGGCGACAAACAGACCCCTCAAGTCCTTTCCCCTAGGATGACAAGGTGGACACTTTTCCTAGCGGCCTACTCATACAAACTTATTCACCGCCGGGCAAAACTCTATCCCACGCCGACGCTCTCAGTCGCTGCCCCTTACCCGCTCCGGCTGAAGACCCAACTCCTGTCAACGCCATTTTCGAGATCACCCAGTTGGACCTGCCCATCACCGCCCTTGACATCGCCGCTAAAACCAAAGCAGATCAAACGCTCGCCCAGGTGCTCGACTGGGTGAGGAGGGTACCGGGAGGCAACGTTGATAACAAATTCACACCCTTTAAGACTCGCATGCAGGAGCTGTCCAGTTTGCAGGGTTGTCTGCTATGGGGCACTCGAGTGGTCATTCCGACCTCGCTGCGTGCCGAGTCCTGGAGGCGTGCACGAGGGACACCCGGCATCGTGAGAATGAAGGCATTAGCACGCAGCTACGTATGGTGGCGGGTCTGACGAGGACATTGTCAATTGGGTAGTTCCTGCAGCATTGCCAGGAATCCCGTCCTGCTCCCCCATCGCCACCCCTACCAGATGGGAGGCGCCAGCGCCCCTTGGTCTAGAATCCATATCGATCTGGCCGGCCCGTGCATGGAAAGATGTTCCTAGTGGTCGTGGACGCTTATTCCAAATGGATAGACGTGGCACAGCTATCCACGACCACCACACTAGCAATCACCAACGTGTTAACGCGCCTGTTAGCTTACACATGGACTACCCGACTCCATGGTCTCCGATAACGGCCCACAGTTCGCATCAGTAGAATTCAGCCGTTTTGCAGCCAACCTGGGCATTCGCCACATTTTCACAGCCCCTTTCACCCTGCCAGTAATGGGTTGGCTGAAAGGGCCGTCAGGACCACCAAAGAGGCCCTCGCTAGGTTTGGCAGAGATGACTGGCACCACAAACTCTCACGGTTCCTGATGAGCCAACATTCAACCCCTGTGCAGTCACCAATAAGTCCCCAGCGGAACTTCTGATGGGCCGGCGCCTGAGGACTGTATTGGACAGACTGCACCCACAATACTGCCCTCGCTTCTACTTCGGGGGTTAGACATTTTATGTTACAGGAGCCGATATTCGCAAGGAATTTCGCTGGGGACCCACTTTGGATTCCAGGCGAGGTCATCGCCGTCACCGGGCCGAGATCGTATAGAGTCAGGCTGGAGGATGGTCGCGTCTGGAGGAGACACATAGACCAGCTTAGAAGGCGCCTCAGCACCCTTGCCAACAAGCATCCAGAGTCTCCAGTCGAAGAGGAACCGCCTCATCCGCCGCCCAGCCACATCGCACCCAGCGACCAGTCTGCACCAGCGGTCGTTCCGGTCAGCCCAAACTCGGACAACAGCGGCCAGAGAGTTAACCAGCCTGATCCAACCCACGAGAGCTCGACCCCAGCAACCAACCTGGTGGTTTCCGAGGATGCCCAGTCCAGAGAGAGTGTTGGCGACACTATGCCGGCTCAACCGTCACAGACTGATACCGAACAGACAGACAATGTCCCGAGTTGCGCCGTTCGGGCGCCAACACAAACCCCCGTCTACCTCAAGGACTATGCATGTTCGCATCTGGGGGAAGGGGTGTTATGTCCTGAGGACTCAAGGAGTTCTCACTCAGGTCCACTCACTTTATGTGGGCGTTATTCCCCCATTCCCATTGGTTGGTTCTCCCCAGCAGCCAGCTATAAAAGCAGGCTGCGGGGTCCAACCGATTGCTGATTGCTGCAAGCCAGTTCCAGGCGTGGCAAGCACGGTCAGCCCTTTATTGTAAAATAAAGTACTGTTGCACTCATGCTCTGGTTCAGCCTCTCATTGCTCAAACTTAACAGGTGCGATAACATTTTGCTAGTTTTTTAAGGTGCCACACACTTAGGTGCCACACATGTTAAAGTGGGAAGCTCAGGCAGTGCAATATGCCTTATCTTTTATGATGGTGGGTTGGGGGCTGCAACTATTATTTGGCCTTTAAAGTCACAGAAGAGGAAGTACTATCAACATTAAGTCTTGTTGGCCAAATCTTCACTACAGGTATCCCACACAGCTACACAAAGAGCAGTGAAATCCAACTTCCACCTTCCACCTTCCCTCTGCCTTACAAGCCCGATCCCGGAGCCTTTTCCTTCTGACCTCACCCTCCTCCCCAAATCTAATCATCCCTCCCAACACCGCTGACAGGACCCTGGAGGCACCGGATCCTAATTATCAATGGCGGGAAGGGAGTAAAAAAAGAAAGGGAAAAAAATTCAGAATTGTTAATCAAGGAAGCTCTGGTTCCAGTCGCCGCTCCAAGCTCTCTCTCTTTTTTTCCCCCTCTGTGTGACTTCCCGCAGGGGAATCTTCCAGTAAATGAACATTGCTTTCGCTCTCCGGAGGGAGCTGCAGCCGTCTGGCTCTTTCCACACCTCCGCATCCCTGGGAAACCTCTCCCCCCAGCCCCATGCCACCCCTGTCTTCTTCCCTTCTCCCACTTTCCCCTGCCTCGCAAGGTAGGTAGCCAAGCCGCTGTTCGGCTCATCCGCTTGCCAAGCCAGCCAGCCAGCCCGCCCGCCTGCCGCAGGGATGATTTGCCACCATGGGAATCTGCTACCTCTCCAGCTCGACTCCCTCCCAACAATTCGCCCATGCATTTTATTTTTCTTTTTTTCTTTCTTTCTTTTTTTGCATGCCTTGAGAAACACAACTTCCTTCTCCCACCCACCCAAAAGAAGAAGATGATGATGACAGCAGGAGGCAGGAGTCACTCTCTCCCTTGCAAGCCCCCCAGCACCCGGGGATGGCGAAAAAAGCAAGAGCCATTCTTACGATCTCTCTCTCTCTCTCTCTCTCTTTCTCTCTCTTACCGGAATACAGTCAACCCCTTTCCAGCATGCGCGATCCGCCACTGTCGCTTTGCACCTTGCAAATGCAAAAACCACGGAGGGCTCCAGGATTTTGTTTTTTTTGTTTTTGCAAAGAGCAGTGCGAGCAAAGAAGAGCAGCCAGCCAGAAACCTGCTACCGGTAGTCCAAACTAACAGCGCTGCTGTTCGGAAAAGAAAAAAATCGGAATTCCGATTTTAGTCGGAAGAATATCATGTATGTTTCTAACATGGGCTAGATACCATCAGGTCTCAAAAATGGGGAAAAATCAAATTAAGACCTTAGTTGTCCAACCATTTTGACAATGTGAAGTTATTAAAACAAAGCAGGCCACAAAACAAGAATGGGACAGAATACAGAATCCAGAAGGGTGAGATCCAAAACTAATGCTCAAAATTCAAGATATCTCAGAGAGAGCAACTTCTGAGTTTTTTTTAATTTCATTAATTATATCACATGATTGTTTTTCAATACTATTGTTAGGAACATGTTTTCTCCCATGCAAATTATAGAGGATTGAGGAAGAGGGTACTGTGCTCTGACTGGCAGTTCATTTATATGGGAAGCTCAAGTAAACAATCCTTTCCTTCATGCTTAGGTACTGCAGCTTAAATTTATTTTTTCAGCACAAACTTCCTGACCAAAACCTCTTATACATCTTAATCTATTAACAGAACAAATTATCTAAAATTATGCATTAACACCAGAAAATAAAATGTACAATATTAACATGCTTTGTTTGTGTCTTTGTCAGGGTTGAACCACGCATGGCTCGTCTAGTTGAAGAGGGAGACATGATAGCAATCTTCCAATATTTGTTGAGCTGCCAGAGAGAGGAAGAGGACAAGCTATTTTCCAAGGCACCTGAAGGCCAGACAAGGAATAATGGATGGAAACTGATCTAGGAAAGATTCAACCTAAAAATAAGGAAAAAAATTCTGACAGTGTGAACAATCGACCAATGGTACAGCTTGCTTTTTCAAGTTGTGGGAGCTTCATCTCTGGAGGCTTTCAAGAAAAGATTGTACTGCCATTTGTCAGAAGTGGTGTAGGGTCTCCTGCTTGGGCAGGGGGTTGCACTTGATGACCTAGAAGGTCCTTTCCAACTCTGTTAATCTGTAATCTGATTCTTGGCAATTACCTGGATTTGTCCCCTATAGGTTTTTTTTTTTTTTTTTTTAAGATTTCAGAAGGATTTTACCATTGCCTGCTTCCTACAAATAACAAAGAGTGACTATGGTCACCCAGCTGGCCTCGTGCCTAAGATAGGACTAGAATTCAATCACCTGGTTTCTAGCCTAGTGCCTTAACCAACTACACCAAACAGGTTCTCATTACTGAATGGCTAAGAGGAAAGAAGGAAATGCTATAGAGGTTTGTATGTTTATTTTTAGCATCAAAACAATTAATTCATTTAATTTTAGTTATACAAAATAGAATTTAAAAGTATAGATAGAAGGATGGACTTTTTTGTCAGACTTAAATGAAACTTTGCCATTCTATTTCCTCTATTCTGTCAGGAACACTACTAGATTTTTACAGACAAGCAATAATTATGCTATTTCTATTTTTAGAGCAGTACAGTACCACTTAGCCTGCCCTGCTCAGCAAGACAATTCTCTTGCTATCCCCACACCAGTAACCTTTAACATGATTACTTCACTGAACAGTTTGCTGAACATTATTTGACAGATTGGGATGACTCCCCAGCTCTTTATTAACTATAGCTCCATTTTCTTTCTCTTTTGTTTGAACAAATCAAACCTAGAACTCCTAGTTATTATTTCAAGTTCAGTAACCAACATTCATGGAAAACTGGTCAGTCTCACCAACTGCTATTTTTTTTCATACATAACATAAAACCTGTCAAGAACCAGAGTTTCTTGCTTTAATACTCACACCTTAAATTAAAGAAATCACATAATATAAAACACCTTGTACATGGGCATTACTATCCCACAAAGAAATACATATGCCAGTGCTTTAGATGTATGTGGCATCAAACAGCTTTCTCATGGAGTCCTGGAGGCACAATGGTAGGAATACTGTATTGTAGGCTACCTCTGCCCATAGCCTAGAGTTCGATACTGATGGAGGCTTGAGACTGACTCATATTGCACCCTTCCAAGGTCAATAAAATGAGGACCCAGATTATGCTGACTTTGTACACTGCCCAGAGAGTGCTGTAAAGCACTATAGGGGAGTATACAAGTCTAAATTCTATTGCTATTGCTAATGCTGTATCATGTTAAATATAACGTTTGTATACTCTTGTAGTTTGTTTCAAGATTTATTTATTTGTTTGTTTGTTTATTTATTTGGTTACTCATTTCCTACAAGTGACTATGGGCAGGATTAAAAACAAACAAAACACACAACATTTCCTGTTTCATCCAAGGATAAGCCATAATCTCCTGACCCAAATGTCTATGGAAACAGCAAAAGTTCAGCACATTACAAAAGGCTAACACAGTTGGGACATCTAAATCTCCATGGAGGTACTGTTTCATAAGGCAAGTACTGTAACTCAGAAGGCACAATTCTAGAATGCAACAATATGATACTGTTTGATAAAAGAGACACAAAGCACGTCCTCTCTACTAGACTTGGTGGGTTGGGAAAAAAAAAAAAAAACAGGAGAAAGATGTAACTTTTTGCCTTGTAGGGCTTTATAGGTAATAACCAGATAATACACAGAAGCCTAAATGTTTATGGAGATTCTCAGTCATCCAGTTCATAGTTGTTCAAAGGTGCTCTTTCGAGAGGCAACTGGACTTTTTTGTTTTTGTTTAAAGATGTTTCGCTGTTCATCCAAGAAGTTTCTTCAGCTTAGATGAGAAGTGAAACATCTTCAAAGAAAAACAAGAAAGTCCAGTTGCCTCTTAAAAAAAGCACCTTTGGGACACTCAGAAGCCTAGTTAGAGCCAGTGCAACTCACAGAGCAGAAGTGATGAATAAGAATGACAGAGACTGCTCCTGTGGCTGCATTCTGAATCAGCTGCAATTTCCAAGTACTCTTTAAGGATAGCTCCAAGTAGAGAATGTAATAATAATCCAAAGAGAATGTTACTAAGACATGAGTCACTGTGAAGAAGGTTGCTTGGGTCTAGTAAAGGTCTCTTAAATAAAGGTGTATCTCCTTTTGGTTTATGGAACCATTTATTTTTATTTTTTAAATTTATATGCTGTCTATCTCATGAATAAAATGACTCAGGGTCTCTTCTCTCCCCAGAGAAGCATTCATTACTGCAGAGGTCCCCAATCCCTGGGCCGTGGATGCAACCCACCAGGAACCAGGCTGCACAAGCAAGCAAAGCCCCATCTATGCACATGTGGGATCCAGACAGCACACAAAACTATTTTTCCCCCAGTCTGCAGAAAACCCACCCTCCACAGAACTGATCCATGGTGCCCCCCAAAATATGGACTACTGCATAGACCCAACCATTTGCCATCTACATGAGTTCTTTATCAACCAGATAGGACAGGTTCTACAGCACAGAAAACTACCATAAACAAAACAAAGATGATTAGAGGACTGGAGGCTAAAACATATAAAGAAGAGCTGCTGGAATTTGGCATGTCTAGTTTAATGAAAAGAAGGACTATGGGTGACATGATAGCAGTGCTCCAGTATCTCAGGGGCTGCCACAAAGAAGAGGGAGTCAAACTATTCTCCAAAGCACCTGAGGGCAGGACAAGAAGTAATGGATGGAAACTAATTAAGGAGAGAAGCAACCTAGAATTAAGAAGAATTTTCCTAACAGAACAATTAATCAGTGGAACAATTTGTCTCCAGAAATTATAAATTTTCCAACACTGGAAGTTTTTCAGAAGAGACTGAACAACGATTTGTCTGAAGTGGTATAGGGTTTCCTGCCTAAGCAGGGCAGGACTAGAAAACCTCCAAGGTCCTTTCCAACTCTGTTATTCTATTCTAACTTGCAGTTCCAAGGATCCACAGGTTTGATCTCCTCCCAGATAACCAGACAAAACTGCACTGCAAGTGACCTGTTCATCAGAGTGAATCCAAGCAAATTTAACTTCAGGTGTCTAGAATAAACTTCACAAGTGGCCCTGTTAAGACTTTACATAGTTCCTCTTTATCCAGGAGGGACTGGATCACCCTAAACAGGGCCATTGTTTAGCTCCTTATGGATACTATAAGAGAAATAGTTATGTTTCTGTTCTGACCCAAACCCTTTTCCAATAAAACAAACATGAATCAAAGGGAACAGAAACCTTTTAATGATTCTTACAAATCCCCGGTTAAAAGGCTGCTGCAAACTAATTAACTTTGATAAACACAAGCCGTGCCAAAACTGTGCGAGGCTGCCAAGAATAACAGATAAGAAATATCTTACAATACAAGAGTCTTCAAATACCAACTTAAGATACTGCAATGTCCACGAGGCTGGAGTTTTGAAATATTTTTGCTGATTTCTGATTCACAGCTGGCTTTTATCTTCTTGAAGGAGGGCCCATTACCTTGCAGCCTTACTCCCAAGTTGCCCGTGCTGCTGCAGCTTTTTTTTCCTATGAGCAGCCCTGAGTGCACGCGCATTTGGCACAGGCTCCTCGGGAACCTCCTCATCGCTGCTGCCAGCCCCCACAATCTCTGAAGGCAGCCATCCACTCCCTAATGGTCCTGGCCCCTCATCTGAGTCCTTACTCTCCTCAGTCGTCCACATCTGCTGCCAGCTAACCACAACAGTTTTGCCATCCTTATCACCATGCGGAAATTGTTAAGGAAATTCTTACTCATGCTCATATTCATTTTTTGTTTATCTCCAATGTTCTAGACATCTCTAATACTATTTCATCACCAAAGGCTCCTCCAAAAATCAGAGGGCTTCTGAGACACACAAGAGAGACAGATTGTACAGACACAATTCAATTCAACACCACATTCATCTTCTTATTTAGGTGGTAACCAACCTTTCAGTTGAATCATATACCAATGCCCCAAAGAACAACCCAATAGGTTGTCTAGAACTCAATAGGTCTATCAAGTGACTAGAGCAGACCTTGTTAAAAAAGATAATATTTCAATAACTATAATTTACCTTTGGTATACTTCAATTATGTCACAGAAAATATCATTTTAAAGAAGAGTATCTTTTTACTCTCTATATCAATAAATAATTCTGAGGTCAAACTCTTAATTTTCAGCATTAAATTAAGTAAAAACATTGTGTCATTTACCAAACATCTTTCTTAACCAAACTCAGTTATTATCTCCTTTCTGGGATACAATCAAGAAAAATTAATATTGAAGGAAAGGATTCTTAATAGAGGGTGAGTTTTGGAATTTATTTTTCCTACTAAACCAGCTGCTTACTGCCAATTCTTAACAAATTATAAACAATGCAGGCCATTTCTCCTAGCTAGGTTGATGCATTGCCCTTTGCAGTGATTGACGATAATGACAAAAAAAAATTTCATTCATACTTCTGCCAATGTGAAGTCAGGCATCTATTAAGAATAAAGGGAATAGGTTAAAGGTGAGATGTAGAATAATGAAGAATTATAGAAAACTAAATGATGAATTGGTTAAGAACAGCTAGATTTGAGTCAATTGGACATGTAAGCGTAAGTTATGGAACTGGAGTATAAACTATAAAATTGTAGTGATTGATTAGAACCAAGATACAATCATACAAGATTAAGAATTTAGCAAATTCAGCAAAATTAGGATATAGAAATATGGTCCAGGATAAGTTATGATAGATAAAGAGCATCAGCATAGAAACAGGAAATATCAAATAGAAAATGATAATAAATAAGAGAGCACATTGCTCAGTTAAGAAGCAAGTTTATTTGGGGAGTGCCCCTGGTCCCAAAACAATAGCTGGCCTATCTCCACCCTGAATTTATCACCCTCACTCAACCAAGGGTAGTGCCTGAACATACATACCCAGAAAAATCTAAGCTAACCGCTTTTCCTTGACTACAACTAATTAAAAAAAAGATGGAAATTCCCATGAGTCGTATTCAGTTCCTAGGGACCAGAGGAATCCACGTAGTGTTTTTCACAACACACCACATGCACAGAAACAAGGATTGTTTTGATAAACCTCTACAACTTATAGGTGTTCCACTTTTGCTTGAATTTTCAGAACTGCATTCAACACTTCAATGAAAACAGCATTATATACATGGATGCAATTACCTACTTTCCTAACTTCTCCTTTACTGAATAATTGTCATTTAGTAAAAACTATGAAACAAGCATTTGGCCCAGAAAGAAGACTGACACTTTCTTATATTCCTACTGTGATTTTAATAATTTCCTAGAAAATAGCGGTCTGTTTTAAAGCTTGCATTGTGATGCTATTAAGGTGCTCAGTCATCAAAAATCACTACAGGAGACGATATCTCCAAATATCTCTTTTATACTGCGAGCTATTTAAGTTTTATAGTAATTTATTTGGCCACTTACCAGCAAGCATGACAGCTCGTCCTGCAATTTTGTTGATATTTTTTCCTTCACTATTACACATCCTTTTCATTTTTGGGAATGATTTTCCTGAATTTCATCCGGTCACAATGAGAGCTTGCTTTTTTGGCCTTCTTCACATCTTGTTTACAGTGCCAGTACATTTTGCTGGACAGCAGCGAATGTTCTGCCAAATATTTAAAGGCCTTCTCCTTTGATATAAGGGCTTCTTTCTGGAGAATCTTAAATCTTCCTGACTTTCCCTTGCCAATTGTCTGAAATAATGGGATTTCCTAATTGTTTGAGCTCCATCACATTTTGTGTGTCATCGTAACAGATAACTTATTTCTTTGCAATACTTCTTATTCTTTCTTCTCAACATTAGATCACAAGTGTTTTCTTGCGGGGAAAAAAAAAACATTCTAGGCACAGCCTCCAACTTGCTCCTTTTCAGTCTTCCCTTCTTTTAGAAAGCAAGCGTGTGAACAGAAAAAGGCTGTTAACTTTTTTCCTCAATTTTCCACATAGAGATCTTAATTCTGATCCTTACCTTTTATTTTAGATATTTTAGTACAAATGCTTGGTTGGTAAATATTAAGCAATACTGAAAACATTTTGAGTGATTGTTTCAAGACACAAGACAAAATGCAATCAATATAAAGTTCTCAATCCAGAGCTACAAATCTAAAGAAATCAGATTTGCACATGATAGTTTAAAGAATGTGGAGACTGATATGTAAACAAGTGTGATATCATGAAAATTAATTTGATGGAAAGAACAGAAGCATTAGAAAGAAAACTTACTAGATTAACCTAAATCAGTACTTGCATTTAATTGGTAGGCTACTGCCCATCAAATATATTCATATTTACAAAACACAAATAAATGATGTTAATATCAGTGAAACAACTTGCCTCCAGAAGTTGTGAATGCTCCAACACTGGAAGTTTTTAAAAAATATATTGGATAACCATTCGTCTGAAGTGGTGCAGGGTTTCCTGCCTAAGCAGGGGGTTGGACTAAAAGATCTCCAACGTCCCTTCAAACTCTGCTATTCTATTCTATTCTATTCTATTCTATTCTATTCTATTCTATTCTATTCTATTCTATTCTATTCTATTCATATGCTGTATTAATTATATAAAATATTTAACTGTCTCCTGGCTTGATAGATAATGGCATGGATAATCAGGTTATATCATGGATAATCAGGGATATATCATGGATAATCAGATTATATCATGGATAATCAGGGACACTATTTGCCCTTGTAATTCTCATCAAAAATAGAGAGGGAGGGAAGAGAGAAATCTAATCATTTTAGTAGCTCATAATACTGGTACAATTCTAGAAATATTTACTTTTGTAGGAAGCAATGGATTCTTTTCTTGGTCATTATATTAATGCTATTGTCTTCAAGAAGGTGTTCCCTTTTTCGAAAAATCACAATTTTGAGTGCCCATTGTTTTAATCAACAGATGTGCATGCCTTTTTTCTTTCTCTCTACATCAATAATGCATTCCATGGAAAAACGTTTGTAATATCACTTTAAATACATTTGGAACATATGTTCTCCTAATTTCTACTGATATAATTCAAAGTAAATTGTGCTTAGAAATAGGAGTCCAAAGAGATATATTAGCATTTTTACATCTGATGCTTCGAGAAATAGGTCTGCCATAAACACATGTAAAGAATTGTAACAACTACAAGTTTCAAAGGATTCCAGGGATTTGAAATAAATGAACCAGGCAGACTATTCTCTTAATTTTTGGACTGTACAAAATGCTTCATGCCAAATTTGCTTGTTTACTTTGCTTGTTTTCTTTGCTTGCTAAACCCTAGTCCAGCAACGTTCTTTTGATGTCCTTATTTGAAAATCAATCCAAAACAAATTTCAGAAGAACCCTGCTGAATAAGACTGGCACAGGCTTTATGATTGCACTAAGCCCCTCAAATTCTATTAACTTCCTCTTTTTCCTTTTGCCCATGCCTTCTTCAGAATGAGGATATGATATAATCAGGATATGAGCTCCATTTTCACTGGCAGAGGCACCGTGGGCCAGTCCTTCACTGTTTCTAGGGAAGCCCCGCTGGCCAGATCCAGCCCCCTGACCTTGAGTTGGACATCCCTATGCTAACTAATGCTCATGATCATGTTCTGAATATTAAAGAAAAAAATGTTTTTCTTGTCTTATTAGATGCCTAGTCCATCTTCCTTAAGCAACACAAAGAAATGCACTTCACCCTTCTGTTTTTTTCCTCACAACAGTCCTCTGAAATAGGCTGCCCTGAGAAAAAGACTGGCCCAAAGTCAGCCAGGAAGCTTCTCCTACTTGAACATGAATGTAAGTCATATTTCTGTTCCTTGTAAGTCCAACATTTAACATAAACCATAAACCATAGTGGTGTAACACGAGTGGTGTGGTGGCCTAAAGGTGGAGCTCTCACCTCACAATCAGGAAGCTGTGAGTTCAATCCTAGGTAGAGGCAGATATTTCTCTTTCTGGGCATGGATGAGACTATATCTGCTGAATATAACTCTGTACTGGCGATAGGAAGGGCATCTGGCCTGTAAACATTCAGCTCCATTCACTCCACAAGTGATTATGGGATAATTAAATGGAGATGATTGTTGTTGTTGTTGATGATGATGATGATGATACGCACATAGAGTACTTTCATTTGAACAACAGATGGAATTGCTTATCCTAGCAAGTTAAAATGGCCTACTTTGAATGAACAGCATTTAGCCCAAGGGAATGACTACAGAAGACCTCTGCCATTATTTACAAGCCAGGAGCTCTAGTGTTTGCTCCTTTCTCTCCCCAATCCCTCTCTTTCAAAAAAGACCCAGAAGACACAATTATATTTCTTAAATTTTTTCAAAGGGATATATAATAGATAAGAAAGGTAACCTGGATTCCTTGTCATGGTAATCAAGACACAGGGGACTTTTTGAGGTTCATATAACTTTATATTCTTGCAGAGGAAAGCAAGCAGGCATGATTGGTAATGGAAACTAGTTTGATACTTGTTTGCCATAAGCTAGAATTCTGAACAAATCTGATTTACGGAACTGGGAAAATAAAGCTTCTTTTCATAGGAATGAGTAAAATATCATTTCCAAAATCAATTCCATAAGTAATATGCATCTTGAACCTTGGAAGATATTGATATGCCATTGAAAAATAAAACTACACTACAGCATATGTTTTTTTTTTCAGTTTCTCTTTTCCAAATAACCTGGGTACAATATAAATGAAAAATATTTTTCTTTCCTCATGGTTGTTACAATAAGTAAAACACAAACTCTTACAAGTTCAGGTTCTAATGCAAGCAGGGCTCTTTAGCTGTGTACTTAGCTGAGAATAGAAGAATTTTTCAATAAGATGAACAAAGTGCAAAACATTAAAGAACAACAATTCATTCTGCTTCTGTGTCCTGAATTCTCAAACATGCTGTTTTAAGGTTGGGTTGACATCTAAAAGCCATTACATATTTGCACTGACATTAGAAAGAAGGAAAAGAAGCTAGGGCTTTTCTTTAAATAAAGAGAGATGCTTTTCTGGCAGGTGTAGAATTCAAGTTTCTTTTGAAAACCAACATGTAAGTAACAGTAAGAATTACTGAAAGTTGCATATAACACTTGTCTATAAAGCATGCTGTAAAGAAATTGGCCATTAAAAATAACAATTTGTTCAGCATAAAGCAAATAGGGTGATAGGGAGAAGGTTATCAAGCATGCACTATCCTTTTCATGGGTCTTCTTTACTTTACCATTTCTATAGGCCTGGCCATTGGATTGTGACTTAATTCCTACAACTGTTAGACTTTTCTTGGGAGCAGCACTGTTATATTTAAAAGGTTCAAATGCTGATATTAAACTGTGAACAAAGTAATAAAAATAGGCATCTGTGATGTAATGTAGGAGTCAGCAGGCACACGTTCAATTTTATAGCCATCATGCTGAGGAATGTTGATTAATAAAGATAAACAACACAAATTCCCAGGTTTTTTGGGGTGTGTGTATGTGTTTTTAAAGACATAGCACACATAGAATATGAAATCCAAATGTAAGATAAAAGTTAAATTTTACAAAACACTATGAATAGCGTTGTTCTTGACCATACATATTCCCCGGCCTCTCCTTATGTTAAAATTACTCCCTAAATGATTATTGTGGCATCTTAAAGGAATAAGAAATGCAGCTTAAGCTATTGTGGGCTGGAGTGAATTATTTGAATCACACATACCATGTTTTATTCCATAATAAGTGTATTTGCCTTTAAGGTGCCACAAGAATCTGTTGTTTTTACAAGCATGTGATAACAGGGTTATGTTATCTGAAAATGGTTGCTTGGATCATTTTCCTACTAAGATATGCAAACATTTATTTCTGCTACTGCAGAGATTTATACTGATACACATGCTAATATGATCCTGCCATGGGGAAGAACGTTCTGAAATTCTGCTGATTCAACAGTTTTCTTTCAAATCACTGCTCAGCCTGATATACATTTTTCAGTATTTGATGCTGATTCAAATATTGTTCTGTTTTCCTTTATCTGATACAATAAGGTTTTGCTGGCAGTCTCTAACGTCAGCTATTTTATACACAATGCATAATGAACAGCATAGCTTTTAATCCCATCAGAGCTATTCAGTGTTTTCTAGGGTAGTTCTTTGCAGCTGACACCTATATCAGATTTTCATTCATATAATAATGGAGTCAGAAGCATAGATCTTCAAATTGTTCCAAGCAATTAGAAAGCCATGTAAAGTTTTTAAGGTCATTGGGCTAAATGCATTGAAAGCCCTAACAGTGTCACTCTTTTCATTAAAAGAAATTATGCTTAAACAAGCTTTGAAAAGTCATTAGTTTTGTTTGTACTCTCTGAAGCATTCTATCAGCTTTTGTCACCATTAGTAGTGTTCTTACCCACATACACTACATTCTTTTTCATCCATATAACGAGAAAACTAGATATTGGTAAAAAGGGGAAATCAGATTTGTGAAGGCTAACAAAATAACATAGAAACCTATACCATACATGTTTACTAATTATAATTTCCATTATTAAATCTGATGGATTTATTCCTTAATAGACACATATGAGATACCCAGTCAGATATGATAGTATAATTAAAATTTGTTATATAACAAATTAGAATTTGTTATAAACTTAAATCAAAAGAGCAAACTCCACGAGTATCTTTCTATAAATTTTCCAAACTTAATTCAGACCAACACTTTCCATGAAGACAGAGGTCTAAACTGAAACATCAATATAAATCTGAAAGCCGCAATAACTTGAAAGCAAAAAGAGAGAAACTGTGCTCATTGTGAGCCATTTCTTCCACTTCCGATTCCTTTATTTTACTCCCAAGACCCCAAGGCTAGAAAGATGTTTTCTTTACAACTATTGTTAACTATCTATTGCAGTATTCTGCTCTCTCTCGCACACAATTCACATCAACCAAACCTAATGAGAACATACTCTATCCTCAGCAGTAAGGCACTTTCATACTTCACAGCTTGTGGTTTTGCTCTTTTTGAAACTTACTACCTATTCAAGAAAGGCGGAAAAAGACACCACATGGTTTCATTCAACTTCTTATTTGAAATGCTCGGTTTTATCAACAGGAATGGCTTGGATTAGAACTCTATTCACCAAATTGAGTTCCGGTATCAGAACTGAGTACATAAGTAGACCACATAATTTAGGGTCAACTACTGTTGAGAAACAGCAAAATGTGAAAAAAAAAAATGCACGAGGCACATTTAAAAAAAAATCAATTACCCATATGGACTGCCAAAATTGCAGATGAAACTCAAGAGTCATGTTACACTGTTATTTTGACTATTCTGTTTTATACAGTAAAACATTTTCCAGCTGTACCAATGGTTCCCAATTTCACACACTTCTACTACACGTGGGTAGTAATACATGCAATAAATGTTCTGACATTTAGCTATATAGTATTGATCAAAACAATTAAGTTTATCAATATTTTACCTCCCTCAATCTGAAATAGGTTTAATATTATTTTAGGGGAATTACAGACTATTGACATGCCAAAGACTTTCTGATTCTTCTATTTGCAAAAATAGGTGTTTTTAATGTCATTTCCTTACTTTATAAATAACAGAAGGGAAAAAAAGACCATCCAGATGTTTGGAGTGGAAAACATGTAAACCATATTATAAAGTAAAACACAAAATAATGCAATTCTATAAAACTTTCTCTCTCATATACAAATCCATTTTAAAAATGGGTTTGAACTTATCTGCTTACATAAATCAATTGTCTCATACCCACACAGGCAAAGGAAGTTACAGTTTGTAAACAGATTACCTTCCATTATGCCTGTTAAATTCCACAAAGTCCCGTGGAAGAGAACATTAAACGTAGTAGGCAAAAATCACATTCATGTGCAGCTCCAAAGGAAAAAAATGTACTTACAGAACTCTAAAATACAATGTCCCAGTTTCTCTTTTACATGTTCCAGCAAATCAAACAAAGATCTCAGTACTCAGCCACTGCTTCCCCTTCCCTGATCAACCAGGCAGAACAGGCCCTTATGGATTGTCTATGCAGCTGGGAGATAATGGAACCATATTCTCAGCTGGGACTGGAGAAGCCGAACCGCTCTCTTCTGAGTCCTGTGTGTCTCAGCATACAGCAGCATTAATCAGGAAATACAGTACTCTGCTGCTCTGTACTCCTTCCCCTCCCCCAAGGACCTGAACAATTAGCACATGAATCAAAAACACACGTTTGAAGACCTTGCACACATAGGAACATATATTGTAATCCCTGTTAAGGGATAGTCAAATAGAGGGCTCATTCAATGATCAAGAATTTAAAAGGCTGATCGTTAATTAAAGCAAACACATTGCAAAGAGATAGATAGATAGATAGATAGATAGATAGATAGATAGATAGATAGGGCGTAGCTAATGAATTTCAGTAATCTTGTAATCTTGCTATGGACATATAATAGTTGATTACATAAATCTCTGAAATTAAAATGAATATTGTCTTTACTATCTTTTCTCTAGCCTGATTTAACTACTGCAGGGAACTCTCCATGGTATTTTCCCCTGAAATGTGCATGATGCAATCTTCCTATTTCCTGAATTGAGAATGGGTGGAGTCTTGGTGATGAGTAGTAAGAATTTACTAAGAAAAACTTATTTTACTGTATAAATGGAAATAATATTTATTCTAATAATGCCCTATCATTTGTTTATTTTTTCTCCTGACACTGCATTCTTTAGAAAAAGAGTTAGTGTATAATAAACCACCACCCCTATCATCATCATCATCATCATCATCATCATCATTTTTCATTCTTAGGATTAGGACAAATAATAAATGTTAAAGTTGAAGCATTAACAAACATGATTTAAAAAAATGATAAAATGTAAAAATGCAATAAAACACTAATGAAGTATTAATGCTAAATTTGGAAGAGGTTACTATCAAACATATATTTCTGGTTAGATTTTAAGTTTCCAACTCAATTTAATTTTCAGATATCAATTAAGATAGTAAAGAAAAATTGGATAGTTGTTGAAAGAGCACAATGATAGCTGCATGTGGAACATATTTATCTGGTAGCCTATCAAAATAATAAGGACCCTTATATAACAGGAATAAAATGAAAATATTACCACAATTCTTCAATTGCTGTGAAAAAACTAGAATGCCTTGATGTTATTATTTGCATTCTTCGGCTGTTTAAAAATTATATTTGCAAGGATTCTGGGGGAGTGGCATAAAAAATAATTGAACAAACAAATAATAGAATAAACCATGAGCTGATGTTTATTGTAGAAAATACACTGGAAAATGAGCAAGAAACCATTAGAGCTTTTGGAGGAGTTGCAGTGCTGTACTATTGTGGCAAAATCATTATAGAATATTGGGTTCAAATTATAAATAGAATAGAATAGAATAGAATTCTTTATTGGCCAAGTGTGATTGGACACACTTGGAATTTGTCTTTGGTGCATACGCTCAGTGTATATAAAAGCTATAAGGGATAAATCATGACCATAGTCATCATAAAAATGCATTCATCATAAACCATAAGATACAACACCTAATGATAGCCATAGGATACTAAATAAGCACTCAACATAAATCATACTAGGAAATTAAATAAAACAATATAAATTGTAAATATACAAACAACTAAGTTATAGTCATAAGTAGGAAAGGAGACGGGTAATAAGAAAGATGAGAAGAATAATAGTAATACAGTCTTACTAAATAGTGTGACAGTGTTGTGGGAATTCGTTGTTTAGCGGAGTGATGGCATGGAGGAAAAAAACTGTCCTTGTGTCTAGTTGTTCTGTCAAACTCGATTTCATTGAGGGCCACATCGGGATAGTGTTTGATGGCCAGGATGGGCGTGGTTAGCTCAACATCACTCATGTTGGGGGCACTTATGGGGGCCTGAGTGCTCTGCCAATGAAAACAGGCTTGCAAGCTCCATTTTCAGCTGCAATGGCCTCCTGCAACCCTCTGCCAGTGAAAAGGGGGCCTCTTCACTGGCAGAGGCACCGCGGGCCAGTCCTTTCCAGTTTCCAGGGTGGACCCATGGGCCAGATCTAAGCACCCTGTGGGCCAGATCCTTGAGTTTGACACCTCTGCCCTATAGTGTCATTTTGAGGATATGATAAAGTTAAATGATATTGATTATAGCATAAATCGTTAGATAGAAAAACCAAGTGAATCAAATGAACTCAATTTTATTTTGGTCTCTCTCTGTGTGAGAGATACACTTATGTATATCATGTATACACTTATATAGTGATAGACTAAGTGAATAAAGTGATTAACAGTGTAATTAAATGATACAAAATAAATTAGCAAAATCTGTTCAAGCTGTAGTATTTAATACGGTACATTTTTTATAAGTCTAATGGGTCAAGAAGCTCAAGAAGCTTTTACCAATTGAGATTGCAGATTGATAGTAAGAGTTTTAATAATTCACATTTCCAATATTCCCTGGTAGAAACTGCAATGATATAATACTTAGCACACTAAGGCAGTGGTTATGAAACCTATATCCATCCTCTTATGGGGAGTCACAAAATTGCCCTAGGCATGGTAGTTGAGTGCAGACTTTTGAATATTGCTAAACTTACAAATTGACTTTTGTTTCCTTCCCTTCTGTAGCAGAGGCACAAAAGTTTTTTTGAAATGCCAACAATATTGTATTCCAAAAGGTATTATTGGTATAATGCAACATTACTTTCTGACATTTCTATATACAGCTATCTCTTTTACAAACATTTATCCTTTAAAACAGTGGTCTCCAACCAGTGGGCTGGTGACCACTGGTGGTCTGTGAGAAAATTTTGGTGGTCCGCAGAGAAATGGCACCCCAAAGCACCCCCCAAAGCAATTAATCCAGGCTGTGTGGAAACACAAGGCTGCGCCACCCACAAGGCCCATGGGAACACAAGACTTGCATCATTTGCACTGCGAACAACACTCGGTAATGAGGGGAGAGGGGAAAGGGCGGAGGGGGGGGGACTTGCCCCACTCACCCCATATGCCTGGCCTGGCCATTGGGCTCCTTCTTTCCACTTCTTTCTTCGTATGCTTTTGGTTGCACGCAAGTAAAGCAGCACAAGTCTTTCTTTCTCTCCCCCAAACTCCACCAAAAATGACGGTATCCTGCGATCCCAAATAAAGAATGATTGATCGGTAGGAAAACGGGGTGGGGAATTTTCCTGCAGACTTTTTGGGGGATTTTCCCAGGGTCACTGGTCTATGGGATTTAAAATTATGAGTTTGGTGGTCGTTGAGGTCCAAAAGGTTGGCGAGCCCTTCTCTAAAACCCATTGTTGTCAAAAATGTTCATAAAGTTTGCAATTTGCTTTGATAAAAATATATTTTGTGTATTGAGGCTATTAATGCAACTGAAATGGCTAAAGCTGTAAGTGATATATGAAAATGGCTGCCTCAAAAATGTTAATTCTGACTAAAGGATTTATGCAAAAGTAAGTAAGCTTGTTCTTGCCAATAAAAATATAGTTTTAAAGTTCATTTTTATTTCTAATGTAATAATTTAATTTCATAAAGTTGTGAAGTTCTGTCATTGTTTTGGTTAATACATAAATTACAATGTGACTATTAACAATAAATAAATATACTGTATTGCTTGCCTAATCCTAACTCAATTAAATATTATTATATCATAAAATGACTATTATTATATCATAAAAATGGAATTATTAGTAATGAAAAGTTTCAGAAACAGTGTATTAGGATGATATAAGTTAGTAGATATTAGTTTTTGCTAAATTAGATTTTTTTTCCAGTTTCATTTTAGGAAGCATTACAATCATGGCTCAGTGTTTGACATATTCTTGAATAAAATCATGGCGATTATAGTTTTCAATTAGTCAAATTTGAACTTCTCCTTATATCACCTGTTTAATTTTGCTGTTTCATTTACCAAGTGATCTGACAGTTGTACTGAAGCTGATTTTCCCAAACTGGGCAACCAACTTCTAAATGTATGCAGTTAAAATAAAATATTAAAAACCACACATTTGAAATGATGATCTGAACATAATCTCTGATGACTTGGAACTGAAATAGGTCACTTATATATTATGTCAAGATTCATTTTTACTGCTTAATTATTATTCCTCTCCTATACAGTAGAAATAATGCTTGAAGAAGCTAATACTATATGGATATGGATTTCAGGAATTCTAGAAAGCTTGGCATTCAGATAAATCAGTAATCAATAAACACATAGAGATAAATCACATTTACACTTTATTCAAAGAGATAATAAAAAGCTAAGAAGGAAACTGTGTATGCTTGTTACATTGAATCTATGACAGTAATAATAAATGATCCAATATAGTGGGGTTCAAAGTAGATATACATAGACCTGATATATAGCCATACATCAACATCACCATAGGCATAATTATCATTTTTACTTATGTACTTATTTTTAAAACTTATACCAATTGCTACTGAGGTCTGTTGGGTGAAAAAAAGAAAATTATTAGAATTGAGTTAACGTTGAAATGAGGTGACTGAAAAATAGCTTCTATCCCAGGGCAGTAACTCTATTGAATTCTACTGTATAGTGCAATATTAATGCAATATCAGGGGTTTTCAATTCAATGTATAGAATGTGAAGGATGTGTATTTGTGTTTATTTTCAGACATAATGTACACTGAAGATGGTATTTAATTTCGTTGCATGAGGTGCAATGACAATAAAGTAAACTAAACTAAACTGAAAAAATAAAATAAAAGTGAAATTCAATAAAATTGGAACAACTGACTAAGCTGGACTCTTCTATTTGTCTCTTTCAGTATAAAAGCACAACTGAACCATTAATATGAGGATAAAGCAACAGTGGTTAAAAGATTTTAACAGTATCTGCTGTTCTGACAAAAATCTCTTAATGAAATTAGAAATATTTACATAAATTGATAATAACCTACAAGGACTCTGCAGCTCACAAACCCACCTGGCTTAATTACCAATTCAAAATAAAAAGATAGGGGAAGGACAGATTCACAACTTAAAATATTCCGAGGCCTTTATAAAAATCTTATTAAAAAGGAAATTTGAACCTCCTTACATAAACAGTCTGTTTCGTTTCCTATTTGTAACATACAGGGCCATTAATCTCTTCTGTCTCATATGCAAAATGGTTGCAGGAGTGATAATTACCTACTCAACAGGGGTGTACAAAGCCTTAGTTAATATTTAAAAAGCAATTTGGTATTTAGGGACAGATAGTACTAAATATAATTTGGTTTATTGTTGCCCTTATTATAGACTTTCAACAATATTTCATTATGTATGCTAAGCACAGCATGGCCCATTCTTGATTTTATGAAACACTCATGTTTTCTAAATGTATATAACAATTGTTTCTAATTGTGATAAGAGTAATAGTGCTCACAAGTTTCTTTTAATGACACCAAGTAAGGCATTATTCAACTAACTTCCTCAATTCAAGACACTTGTACATAACAGCCAAAGTGAATTTGCTAAATAAAATCCATCAGGTAATGTTTTTCATTATGTGAGATTAAATAAGATTACTAAGAGGTTCAAGTGAACAATTTAGTTCCTGGAAAACTTAAGTAGGATAAAAAGAAGGAAGAAAAAAAACAAGACATGGTCCTAGTATGATTTATTTAGTATAGTATTGTTTAGAAATGCATAGCAACTTTGTCATACTTGCAATACTTACATCAAGACAAGAAAATTAAAAACAGAACAATAAAAAGTAGGAAATACTGTCTTACAAGTGGGAATCCACAAACGTATGGAGAAAAGTTGGAGGCCACACATACATTATGTATGCTAAGCACAGCATGGCCCATTCTTGATTTTATGAAACACTCATGTTTTCTAAATGTATATAACAATTGTTTCTAATTGTGATAAGAGTAATAGTGCTCACAAGTTTCTTTTAATGACACCAAGTAAGGCATTATTCAACTAACTTCCTCAATTCAAGACACTTGTACATAACAGCCAAAGTGAATTTGCTAAATAAAATCCATCAGGTAATGTTTTTCATTATGTGAGATTAAATAAGATTACTAAGAGGTTCAAGTGAACAATTTAGTTCCTGGAAAACTTAAGTAGGATAAAAAGAAGGAAGAAAAAAAACAAGACATGGTCCTAGTATGATTTATTTAGTATAGTATTGTTTAGAAATGCATAGCAACTTTGTCATACTTGCAATACTTACATCAAGACAAGAAAATTAAAAACAGAACAATAAAAAGTAGGAAATACTGTCTTACAAGTGGGAATCCACAAACGTATGGAGAAAAGTTGGAGGCCACACATACAGTACTTTCTCTGCCACTTTGCAACACAAGCACAATTAACCAATAGAGGAAAATATTTGTAGCTCTGGGTTGAAATAAAAATCCTTGGTGGTTGCTGAGCCTGTCTGTTTTCTAATGTGTCATTATCCAATTAGTTAATACCTTCAGTGTACAGTGATGATGTTACATAGCTGGGTAATGACATATCTGCAAGAAAATAACCAAACTCAGAGACCACCAAGGAACTCACAAACACAATTTGCAAATTCAAAACAAAAACTGTACTTACATTACACATAAACACACACATACAGATTTATAGATGTATTTCTAGCTTACCAATGACTTTATAGCACTTACATAGACCCTCCCTAGATTTGGAAATCCTCTATGCAATAAGCTTGTACTTTTGTTCATATTCTTTAACTTAGGGCTAAGGATAAGCAAAACATTCAATGAATTTTCTACCAAACTAAGTGGAAAGAATGCAAAAAAAAAAAGAGAATTCATCAGCATCCACTTTAATTTATGTAATGTATTAGCTTACTTTTAATAAAAGTATAATCATCATAATTATCAGATAAAGTTATTCTGTATTGTGTATTTCCATGAACCCAGTGGTATAATATTGTCAAATCCATCCTCTTGCTCTTTTTCTTCCTTTGTGAAAATCTTTTCAAACCTATTGCCCAGCTGTTTCTAACTCCTGTCAGGATCTGACAGCAATTGTGTGGAAGAAACGGTAAATTCAATTTGTCTGGAAATTGTCACTTTTCAAAATAAAAACCAAAGTCCAATTTGTGGATGAGTGCAATTTAGACAAAAAGAAGAGGGGGAAGAGAAAATAGTTTTTGGGTTGCTATGAAACAACTATAGTATGAAGGAAGTTCGAGTCAGGGCAAAGAGTGTCTATGCTTTTATGATATTCTTTTTTTTACTTGAGGGAAGGCAGCTGTAAAAACATGTAGCAGAATGTTCACATTCAGGTATTTGATTTGGATGTCTGCTTGGACAAAGCTTTTGCATATGTGTACGCAAATTGTGTGTATATGTGCCTTTGAGATAGCCTTGACTCCTGGCAACTGCTGTTGCAGTTTGCTTGGCAAGATTCAGGTGTGGTTTTGCCATTGCCTACTTCCTAGGGCTAAGAGAAAATGATTGGCCCAAGGTTACCTAGCTAGCTTCATGTCTAAGGTGGAATTAGAACGCACTATATCTGGGTTTTTAGCCTGGTGCCTTAACCTCTAGACCAATCTTGTCTTCCTCCTAAGCTGGGCTCTTCCATTGTCAGGCTTCTTGCCAGATTGATTTCACACATGAAAATATTATTCTTGCAGACATCTGAATTCAATGCATGGATAGGTGCAGAAGGCTAAAATTTCTTAAGCAACGTGAGTGGTGATTGGATTATTATTTTGGTGCTGAATACTCCTAGGTTATTAAAATCTTTATACATCTTTTGGCTTCAAAACAAGCAAAATAAGTTGTTAAATAAACAGAGATGTGAGGCACTAAGGGCTTCTATAATCCACAAACCTCTTTCCAATTCTGAAGCCCGATTCATCAAAGACATGAAATATAAGCAAAAATTGGAAGCATAATTTCCCATGCTTTAAAGGCGGAAAATGGATATGACCCCAAATAATATTAATAACCACAACAGATAACAGATAATCAGAGTTGGAAGGGTCCTTGTAGGTCATCTAGTCCAACTTCCCACCCAAGTGAGAGACCCTACACCATTTCTGACAAATGGCAGTAACCATGGAAAACAGAATCCATGGAAAATTACAGTCTTTCCTATATGGATAACATGGACTCATATATTTTGCATCATTTTAGCATGCCCCTTTTCTTCCCCTCTAAATATTTAGGACATCTGCCCATGAAATATTATTTGATCCCTATTAACAGTCCAAATGCCTTCAGTCTGGTATGTTCCAGACTAAGCTTTACAAAAGTAATTATCAAACAAAACTGAAACGTTTCAATCATCTATTAAAGTCTTGAATGATGTAGTGCAGTTTTATTACAAATTTCATCCTAGTGGAATCTATTCATTTGTCTCTTAAAAAGCTGTATGCAATCCAAGATCTGAGAAAATTACATGAGGGAACTATGTTACATATTCTGTACAAATCTGACTTTTCTTCTGTATATTATAAACCAGAGGTGTCAAACTCAAGTTCATTAAGGGCCGCATCAGGGTTGTGTTTGACCTTGGGGACAGGACTGGGGGACATGGCCAGGGTGGGCATGACCAGCTTGATGTCACTTTTTCTGGGAGCACCTGTGGTGGACTGAGGGCTCTGCTAGGAAAACAGGCTCCCAAGATCTGTTTCTTTTGCCAGTGAAAACAGAGCTCAAGGAGGAAGCCTCCCAAGCTCCATTTTCACCAACAGAGACACTGTGGGCTGTTCCTTTATTGTTTCCAGGGCAGCCCCTTGGGCAAGTTCTAAGCACCCCAAGGGTGAAATCTTACCCGCAGGCTTTGAGTTTGACACCCTTGCTGTAAACTATTCAGAAAATTCTTGACTTCTTTCTAACTGCACAAGTGATTATATGATTTAGTGATCTAGTGCGTGCCTAATTCTTTTTGGATTTCACATTAAGCTATGATAAAGGGTCACAAAAATTGTCAGAAAGTGTATATATTAGCCTGTTTTAGTGGAACCACAAGGAGAGTTTAATGTCTTTGTTGTGCATGGCTGCTTTGGTTAGGGCTCTTGTAGGGCCAAACTGGTCCCTAGGTCATTCTCACAATGAACTCCTGGCATTTTGATACCAAATCATCTCTGGATACCCTTTAGCAGATATCTAAAAGGCATTTTTTCATAACCTTCTTCTATTAGTCAGATGAATATGGGGACAACTTCATCCTGTGGATCATAAAAGGGCCTGGAGAACATTGTTAAAATAAAAATGAAAGAAATAAGGAAGGGGACACATGTGACATCAGGGCTGCTCTTCCCTCTCAGCAAGTCAGGACTGGTGGAATGTGAATTGAGAGCGAGCACTGGAGAAAGGTGTGTTGGAAAAGCCAACACACATTTCCAGTGCGCTCTCCTCTGGGGAAGGGTAGGAGGGAAGGAGAAGCCCAGCTGGCTTTCTTTGGCATGGGGTGGGGTGGAGAGACCAAATGGCCAGACCAAAAGAGCGCTGAGGAAGACAGGCTCCTCATAACCAACCTGTTTGTGCAGGTGAGAGCTCCAGCCTTTCTGGACTCGATACCGCCCCCCCCCCCACTTCAGCCTCCATACAGGGAGGGATCCTTCTCTGCTTGGAAGCGAGAGGAGAAATCTGGGGCTTAGCCTCAGGGAGTCCTCTTCTTATGTGGAGGCTGAAGGGAGGTGTTGCCTGGTTATTACGAGCCTGTTGGCAATTCCAGCCCAGCCCTCCTTCCCTCCCCCAACTCCAGGCAGCCGCACCTGGCAAAGGAGGGAGAGGTTTCCTCTGACTTGGGGGAGATATGAGATGGCTCTGATTTTCTTCCGTTTGAGCAGGAGCCTTTTCCTCCCTGTCCAGATCTTCCCAGCCTCCAGGCACCATGTGGCTTCTTAAATCCTCCCTCTTCTCCCCCAAAGGATAAGAGAGGCCCCTCCTTTCCCTTCGCTCTGCCCCATAGTTATGATTAAGCATTTACGAATTTGTTATAATTAAGTAAGCATTTATATGTGTGTGTGTGTATAATAAAAATTATTTTTAACATTAAATTTATATTTAATATAAAAAATAAAAATTTTATATTAAATATATTATCTTTTTTAAGAAAAATTCGTATTAGAGGTCCTCGGGATCTAAAATTAAGAGTTTGGTGGTCCCTGAAGTTGAAAAGGTTGGCGACCCCGGGTTTAGGTGACAGTCCCTTGATTGAAGATCAAATTAATTGATTAATCCTAAAGAACCCATGTATTTGAATTATGTGGGATATGATCAATGGTCAATAAAGAAATCATTGGAATGAGCAATATCTGACTTTTCCATAGAGTTGGCTTTAGTATTAATATCAGTAAGATCTGTAGCTTTCAACTTTGATGGGGGTTGGGCAAGGGACAGAAGAGATGCTGCTTTCATAGAGGATGGAAATCCCAAAGGTGCTTTTTCAGGAGGCAACTGGACCTTCTTGTTTTTTTTCTTTTAAAGATGTTTCGATTCTCATCCAAGAAGATGAAAACGTCTTCAAAAGAAAAAAACAAGAAAATCCAGTTTCCTCCTGAAAAAGCACCTTTGGGACAACCATGACTAAGAATCTCTACAGACTCATAGAGGATGAAATGTATTATCTTTCTGTATTATACAACAGCTTTGTAATTTGATATTGAGAAAATCACTTTCCTGATGGATGCTGAAGTTAAATTATTCAAATGAGCAATATATAGACTGGAAAGAGCTTGTTTTAAATCACATATTTTCAAAGTATTTGCCTGTTGTTTCCCTAATGACTATGAGAAAACACCTACCATTAGGATTTCTTCTGGTAAGATTGCTGGAATAGGAGGAATAAGAGGTCACTGACCAGTGCTTCTTTGTGATTTGTAGACAGAATATAGAAATGGTGGGATGACTATTCAAAACAGATGCCCCATCATGTATTTCCAATATAGTCATCAGGACAGTCAATAAGCCATTCCATTGTTCCTTCTCTGCTCTTCCATCACACATACACAAAATCAACCTTTCAGTATGGAAGAAAATAAGGCCAAGAAAGAAATGTTTTAATTTGTTTCAGGATGCCTGATAGTTTTGACAGACTGTGCCCACCCTCCCTCCCTCCTTCCCTCTCTCTCTCACACATACACAGAGTGTTTTTTTAACAGCATTTTTAGATGGAGTTTTCAGAAGATTCCCTGAGGAGATCAATAGCTCATCATCTCTTTAATATGGTTTACATTCCCTTGTGACTAAGGTGTATTCTGTCTTACTTTCCACCCCCACACTCCCCATTCCCAGTATAATTCCTTTTCAAACACTAAGCCTTTGGAAATAGCATATTAACCACATTAATCTCAGATTTCTGATTAATCTGCCTACATTAGAAAAAATTTCTAACTGAACTTTACAGCGGGAAACTACAAGTCAAAAGTCTCAGATTATTTAAAAATATTTTGTTTTTATTTATTTTAAAAATTTGTATAGCCTCCCATCCTTCCAATCTAGGCAATGAATAGAAATCTATACCCATTCTATGCTACTATAATCCCTAGTTCCCCAAAGCAATTCATCTATTTTAATCCTAGTACTAATTCAATTGAAGATGCTCAGCTTAGCATCTGCACTGAAGGTACCTATATTTCTGAACAGCTTACTTATTTGAAAGAACAAAGAATAAACTATATCACAATTATTGCCACAAGAATTTATGTATATATTGATATTGTTTCTAACATCAAATGCAAAGGATATTAATTAATAAAGGACTCATGCTCAGTTTGTAAGTATCATTTGAAAAAAATTATTTTGATTTTGATTTATTATTTTTATTAAAAAAGTAATATTTCTTATTAAAAAAGTAATATTTTATTTCTTTCAAAATAATGAACATTCATAATATTTCTTCCTACTTTTTTTATCCACAATCCTATGAGAATGATTGGATTGAGAGAAAATGACTGGTCCAAAGTGACCCAGCCAGTTTTCATGCCTAAGGTAGGACTATAACTCACAGTCTGCAAGTTTCTAGCTTGGTGCCTTGGTGCTGGCTCTCAGTTTTGACCAGGGGTGGGATTCTACCAGTTTGCACCTATTTGCTAGAACCGGTTGTTAACATTCTAAGCAGTTCGGAGAAACAGTTGTTAGAAGAAATTACTGGCCTAATCCTGTAAGGAAGGCAGGAAGGAAACATTCTGGTATTGCTTGCAGTAACTGCCTCTCCGTTGACCCTTATTACATCCTTCCTGTCTCAGGAATGTCTCTGGAGTTTTTTCCCCCTCCTTTGCTGGTACTTTGCTTGTGTGGAGTGACCATTCAAAGTTACAATGGTACTGAAAAAAGTGACATAACCATTTTTCACACGACTGTTGCAGCATCCCCACAGTCATGAGAGGCCAGGCAAGGAGATGTGTGCCTCGATGTGAGTGATATTGAGTTGGCCACACCCAGCCAATAACATGACCACCAAGCCATGTCCACCCAGTCACATGTCCACCAAGCCACACCCATCACTTTAGCCATGCCCACAGAACCAGTTGTTAAAAATTTGAATCCCACCCCTTGTTTTGACAGATGTAATAAGTCTTTCTAAGTGAATTGTATCACCTCAGTTAGATGCCCTTCTTTCTTTCTTTCTTTCTTTCTTTCTTTCTTTCTTTCTTTCTTTCTTTCTTTCTTTCTTTCTTTCTTTCTTTCTTTCTTCCTTCCTTCCTTCCTTCCTTCCTTCCTTCCTTTCTTCTTCTTTCTTTCCTTTTTTTTCTTTCTTTCCTTTTTGTCTGTGTGTCCCATGATTTTCCTTTGCTGTTCTCTCATATTCCAAATTTGCTCCAGTAAATCTGCCAACCTTGTGGAATAGTCCTGAGATTTAATTCCAGGTTAAATTATCAGTTCCACAGACAGATGCTATTCTATCCAACAAACAAAATACCATGGTATAAAATCCATAATATAAGTTTTGAATCCAATCTCATTTATAATTTAGACAATTTCAGCTGCTGAGAAGTTTTTTTAAATACCTTCTTTCATATCAATGCACTCTCCTAAAAACTGCATGTTTAAAGTTATGTACATGATTTCAATCTGATTTTTTTTTTTTTTAAAGTAAGTCTCACTGTGCTTGCCTCAATATATTTCCATGAACCTAATTGGGGGGAAAAGCCATTGCTGGAAAGAATGATAGTACCTTACTGTATTTTTCATCTTTTGCAGGGAGATGGGCATTACTTGGTATAATCTCATATGCAAATAAAATGGAATACTGCAGGATTTCTTAGTACTTATTTTAGAACGATGGAAATCTTAGTAGACTCCTCTAACCTATTTCCTTTAAGGTATTGAACTTTGTATTCAATTGCTCCAGTTATAAACACACACACACACACACACACACACACACTTATAATGAATATTTTCATTCTGGCTGAAGGTTATAGATAAGCGAATGCTGCTGTATAGAAAAGTATTGTGGCAATATATAAAATTTCATAGAACAAAATTGCATCTATTGAAACAAAGAGATGAAGAAAGATCTTTGACAGAATTTATTTATATCGCTATTTATTTTTCTTCATGGTCAGCAGAATTGTCTTCACTCTGAAAGCTAGATATGTGATACCTATTTTTTTAAATAGATGCTTTAATACGTATTTTATATTATTTCATGTTTTATCTTTGTTGGAGAAACCATTACAGATGACTTGCTAGCAATATTAGGTCGTGGAATACAAGTCCTATTGTTATTATTGCCTTGTAGGAATCTGCTGAGATATCAATAGTAAATAGGAAAGTATGAAAGATTAGAAGCAACATTAAACATTTGATCACCTTCTTAAACAAGTTTTCTAAATAAAAAATGACAACAATAATAATAATTTATTACTTAAATATTCAGTTCATTAAACTATTTCTATAGGAAAAATATTTATAGACTCAAAAATATTTTTCTGTTCAAGATATGAAAATATAACAATGTTTATCCCAATGGGTTTCTAAGAATATATTCATGAACTTGTAAGGTATTCAGGTATTCACCATGATCCATGGTGGCGCAGTGGTTAGAATACAATTCTGCAGGCTACTTCTGCTGACTGCCGATTGTTCCAGTCTCACCACCTCAAGGTTGACTCAACCTTCGATCCTTCTGAGGTGGGTAAAATGAGGACCCAGATTGTTGGGACAATATGCTGACTCTGTAAACTGCTTAGAGAAGGCTGTGAAGTGGTATATAAATCTAAGTAATATTGCTATTCATTTATGCATCAAATTTTGAAACTGCTCATCTCCCCCACAAAGGAATTGTGAGAGGTGTACAAGTAACGTATCCAGACATAAAAATTGTATTAAAATGTTTGCAAGACGTAAAAATAGCTAAATTCCAACATTATGATTAATTAAAAGGCTGGTAGAGCTTTTAGGTGACAAATCAATCCCATAGCTGTCTGCTCTTTGTGAGTCCCAAGCAAGACAACAGAGCCAAATCTTTAGACAATAAGATCTTGTGCTATTACTGAATAATAATTGTTCTCCATGGTATTTTGTCTTAAAATGTATTTGTTAAAATGCTAACATTATGCATAATACAGATTCTAGGATTTGGTATTAATATTGACAAACAATAACACGCGTGGCAGACAGAGAGGTGTGGAAGCAGTACTCAAGGACATTAGCGGACCTCGCCCGAGCGCGAGACAAACGCTGAAGAAAAAGAAGAAGAAGAAGAAGATTGACAAACAATAACAAATAATCCTATAAAAGTAATAAATTGTTCACTCATCCATCAGTTTAGCTGTCCAATTACAAAGAAATACATGAACAAGAATTTTGGACAAGATAGCTCTGTTTTCTTGAAGCTTTCAAGAAAATGCTTATTGTTATCTAAATTTGAAAAGACTTCTGTGGGCATAAAGATGAATGCGTACTATTTCCTTCTTCATTTATTTGAATTTGAAATTTGATTTCCAAACCTCTGTGGAGAGTATTGACAAACTCAATCTAAAAATGATGGTACCCTGACTAACATAACTTTGAATAGTATAACACAAATACAAAACTTTTCTTTTCATGTATTACTGTATAGGTATTACATAAATAATGTCATGGTTGAATAAGATGGCTGATGCAAGCCACAAATCTGTCAGCTATTTTCAGTGGTATAAATGAAATATGAAATAAAAAGCCCGATAGTTATATTAGAATGAATTTTCAAAAATAACATACATCTTTTAATGAACTGTGACTTCCAAGCAGTTTTGTGCTTATGGGAAGAGTATTAATTTTTCTCAATTATAGCTGAACCAAATGTATAAATAACATAAAAATATTTCAGTTTCATAACTAATAGCAACATATTATGAAAAGCAGAATACGGTCATATGCTGAATAAAACTGAATGCATATTGGCAGCTCAGTTTGAGCCAATGGTAATATGAATAATGATCTCTTCTGTATTATTTATAATATCTTCCTACCTATGAATTTCAACTATCCCTTACCCCAAAATGATAACTAGTTAGATAAAATTATGAGATGGAAAAGTTTCTGTATTTCATGAAAGCACCAATAATGTAATCAGAAGTTATTACTCTACATTTGCTACTTCTGTTGTTTTCAAACTTTAATAATGGGCTCTTTGTTGTATGAAATTATTTGCTGACTTGACACAGTAAGCAGAAATGAATGTCTAATTGTTGTCCAATATATTTCCAGTAATCAGTGATGACTACAGTGTTCAAATCATAAGCATTTATAAAATATGCTTCTGGAAGATATCCACAAAACAAATACAGAATTACAGAGAGTTAATTGTTTTGGATTTATTAATTGACAAGGTACACAGAAGATGAATGCTAGAAGAAAAATAAAAGGATTGAAATATTTGTATAGACCCAATTAGCCACAAGCATTAGAATAAAGTATAAATGTATTTATGCACTGTAAATCACTAGAGTCATTTTGGATTGTGAGATACAACACATAAATGAAAAATGTGTATATACTGTATATTCTCCTATTTCTTCCACTATTGTAAACTTAATGTAAAACACTCCAACCTTTTTATTTTATTTTATTTTATTTGCTTTGTCAATTGCTTACAAGATAATAGGTATAAGTAAAAACATAGTTATGAATACATGGATACATATGAGAAAAATAAAAGAAAAAATAGGACAGGGACAGTAGACACGCCCCCTACAGACCTCTTAGGAAAGGGGTGAGGTCAATAGTAGAAAGTCTAAGGTTAACTTTTTGGGGGTTTGGGGAAGAAACCACAGAGTCAGGTAGAGTATTCCAGACATTGATCACTCTGTTGCTGACGTCATATTTCCTGCAATCAAGTTTGGTGCCATTAATCTTGAGTTTGTATCTATTGTTTGCTCTTGTATTGTTATGATTGAAGCTGAAGTATTCACTGACAGGTAGGACACTGCAATGTATGATTTTATATACTATACTTAGATCGGACCGAAGGCGAACGTAGTTCTAGGTTTTCTAGGTCTAGAATTTCGAGTCTGGTGGCATAAGGTATTCTGCAACGAGTAGAGGAATGGAGAACTCTTCTTGTGAAATATTTCTGGACTTTTTCAACTGTGTTAATATCAGATATGTAATGTGGGTTCAGACTGATGAGCTGTATTCGAGTATTGGTCTAGCAAATGTTTTGTATGCTCTAGTTATTAGTGTAATATTACCAGAGAAAAGGCTACGTAAGATTAGATTAACAACTCTTAACGCCTTTTTGGCTATGTAGTTATAGTGGGCTCTAGCACTTAGATCATTAGAGATGAGTACTCCAAGATCCTTGACAGAGTTTGGACTATCAACAAGGTCTTGACTATTCAGCCTATATTTTATTTTATGATTTTTTTGGTCAATATGTAGGACAGAGCATTTATTTGTTGAGATTTGAAGTTGCCGTTTGTTTGACCATTCTGACACATAGTCAAGGTCTTTTTGAAGGGTAGCAGTATTGTCAGTGGTGTTGAATAGCTTTACATCATCAGCAAAGAGAACACAGTTGCTCTTAATATGATCACAGAGGTCATTTATGTAGAGTATGAAGAGAGTTAGTCCTAGAACATTGCCTTGGGGGACATCACTGATGACAGGTACAGAATTTGATTGAATGTTCCCAATTTTGACCATTTGTTGTCTGTTTGACAGGAATGCTTCTGTCCAGTTATGCAGATGTCCAGAGATACCATAAGATTTTAGTTTGGGGAGTAGTTTGTCGTGTACCACTGAATCAAAGGCTTTACAGAAGTCTATGTAGATTGTGTCTATTGCTTTGCCCTGATCGAGTTGTGTAATCCATATGTTTTTGCAGTGTAAAAGTTGCAGATTGCAGAATAGTTTTTTTCTGAAACCAAATTGTTTATTAGAGACTAGGTTGTTTGTCTCTAAGTGGAGGATAATGGATTGGTTAATAATTGATTCCATGAATTTACAGGTGATGCAGCATAAAGAGATTGGTCTATAATTTTCAACTAGGCTGGGGTCTCCCTTTTTGAAGACGGGAATGACCATGGCTTGTGACCATAATTTTGGCAAGGAGCTGGTCCTGAAAGGTTTTTCAAAGATTATGCTTAGAGGTTTGGCTATGGCAGTGATTAGCTTTTATAAGAAGTACGCACATATTCCATTTGGTTCAAAAGATAGAGATGGTTTTAGATTGCGTAGTGCTTTTTCAACATTGTCTTCTGTAAAATCGATATGTATTCGATCATTGTAGTTGTCTGTGGTTTGATTAGGAAATATTGGGCATGATCCATTGCTGTTTACAAATACTGAGCCAAAGAATGTGTTAAAGAGGTTGGCTTTAATGGTGTCATCATTGCAGTGTTTACCATTAGGTCCTTTCAGGGGTGGGATGGACCTTGAGTCTTTTAGTTTGTATTTACAAAATTGTAGAAAGCGCGGGTGGAATTGGTGCATAGAAGGTTTTCCTCTTGTTTAATGTGATAATTGGTGCATTCAGTCTTTATCTGGTGGCATAAATTTTTGTACCGGCTTTTGAAGTTGGCAACGTGACCAGATTTGTTTTTCCACCAAAGTGATCTCTTTTTGGATTGAAGCTTCCTTATTGTTATGGGTAATCTGTTTTTTCTGGGTTTTGGAGTTGTTATTGGTAAAAATAGTTCGATGACTCTTTTGACTTCAAGTAAAAATATGTTGTAATGGTCTTCAACAGTATCTCATCCAGTGAATAGATATTGTCAATCAAGGGACGAGAGATTATTTTCTATAAGATCATAGTTGCCTTTTTTGAAGTTATAATTGGGGATCACATCGTCGTGTTGATTTTTGTGTGGACGTATGTTGAGACAAAAGTCAATCATGCTGTGGTCACTGTTGGAAAAGGGTTAATTTGTATTCCGTAAATTGAATTCAAACTATTGCAGAAGATGAGATCGAGGCAGTTGTTAAGTCTAGTATTCTTGGTTACTAGTTGTTCCAGTCCCAGGTTTGTTACAGCATTGTAGAAGATTGCATGCATGGGTTCAGTTTTACATTCGTTTAGGGTCCAATTAATGTGAGGTAGATTGAAGTCACCAAGAAAGATAAAAGTGTGTGGGCAGGATGTTGCCTTTGTTAGTAGTGAATTTAGCTTGTTTACATGTTCGATGTCATAATCAGGTGCTCTGTAACATAGTAAGAATCGAAATGTGTTATTTAAGGACAATTCACAGGTGATGGTCTCAGGAAGAACAAGCTCTTGGGTAACTTGGATGTTTTTTAGAAGTAAGAACTTTTTATAGAAGATAGCAACACCACCTCCTCTATGGATTTCACGATCTGATCAGTAAACATGATAGTCTCTTACTGTGGTAATGGAGTCAGGGAGAGATACATTAAGCCATGTTTCACAGACAAATATGATGTCGAATTTATCCATATTTAGTAAGAGGAGAAATTCAGGTATTATATTCACAAGGCTTCTTGCATTGAGTAGGTTGCATTTAAGGCCAGTTGTAGTTGGAAATGAGGTAGTTAGGGGCGTGCGTGCCTAGTTTTGAGTGATGGTGGTTTGGATGACTTGATTGCAGGAAGTATGATTTCAGCAACAGAGTGGTCAATGTCAGCAACTCACTACATGATTCTGTTGTCACATGCTCAAACCCCCACTCCTTTACCCTCAAACTAATCTCTATTGACCTTACCCCATTCCTAAGAGGTCTGTAAGGGGTATGCATAAGTGCACAATTGTGCCTACTGTCCCTGTCCTATTGTCCCCAGTTATTAGTTCCTATTTCATGTATTTATAGTTATATTTATTCTTATTTCTATTATATTGTGTTTGACAAAATAAATAAATAAATAAACAAATAAATAAATAAATTGCCTAAAATGTTCATGTGTTTACACTGAGTTAAATGCAGCAGTGAAGAAAACAAGCACAACCTGTTTAGGTACTTAGTAGTTAGTATTGTGTACTGTACTATGCAGTAACAAATTGGAGAGCAGCTATTACAGTTATTCCATATAAATAGAGCTGGACTGGAAACATTTTAATATTTTATTATTTTTTAAAATTAATTATACTCGTGTCACTGATCAGTGGAATCTTGTAGACTAAAATCATCAGTCTCAATTTTTTGACACTATCAGTGTAAAAAATTTTTTTTCTCCATACATCTAGTGTATGATATGACAAGGAAGAGACTTTTCTTTCTAATGATGCCTTGATTATTAAAAAGTTTCATGAGTTTACCTTTTTTAATATTCTATTTATTATCCAAAACATTTTAGAGTGGTTTGGCTGGCTAATATGATTTATGAATACTTTATGTATTTATCAATAGATTTTGTATACATTTTACTTAACAATTCTATTGATTTTTTGTTTTTGTTACCAATATTCATTTATTGTATTCAACATCATATTCAAATTTGAATTATATTTTTTTCTTTCTGTCTCTTTACTGTAAAATGAGGAGTATTATACAAATAATTGTAAAGGAATAACAATTACTACACAAGGTGTTGGTAGAAAAATTGTCTTCAATGACCATAAATAAACTGAAATTAAATTCATATAAAACAATTCCATGGTTATTAATTAGAAGAAAAAAAACAACCTGTTTAATACAATACAAACTTCTTTGGTAAGGTATTCTTTTCCATTGAAAGAACAGATTCATAGTTTGGAATCCGTTATATTTTAGCATTGCTTTTGGAAATGGTGGTGGAAGTAGTAATACATCTGTACAATTACACTTGATCTGCTTGTTGTGGCCATATGAGCCATGGTGGCGCAGTGGTTAAAGTGTATTACTGCAGGCTACTTCTGCTGACTGCAATTTGGCAGTTCAAATCTCACCAGGCTCAAGGTTGACTCAGCCTTCCATCCTTCCGTGGTTGATAAAATGAGGACCCAAATTGTTGGGGGCAATATGCTGACTCTGTAAACCACTTAGAAAGGGCTATAAAGCACTGTAAAGCAATATACAAGTCTAAGTGCTAAGTGTTGCTATTCTTAATCATATGTTGGTATACTTTATACACCAACACATTCTTGGCATTTTGCCTCTGGAAGAGTGCATGGAAGCTTAAATTAGTGCAAAAATCTAGACAAGATGTACGCACAAATGTAATAAACAAACTAATGCAGCAAAGTTATTAACTTATCAAAGGCATTCTGGTTCAATCTCTCTTACACAGTACTCTTTTAGTTATTTGCTTTCAAAGCACAATTTACAGTCTTAGTTTGATAAATAAGATCCTGCATGTTTAAACAATGATTACCTTGTATCGAGAGAGAGAGAGAAAGAAAGTAACAGAGAGTGAGAGAGAGTGAGAGTGAGAGAAGGATATAGATATGGATATATATACACTGCTCAAAAAAATAAAGGGAACACTTAAGCAACACAATGTAACTCCAAGTCAATCACACTTCTGTGAAAACCAACTGTCCACTTAGGTAGCAACACTGATTGACAATCAATTTCACATGCTGTTGTGCAAATGGAATAGACAACAGGTGGAAAGCAGAGGCAGTTAGCAAGACATCCCCAATAAAGGAGTGGTTCTGCAGGTGGTGACTACAGACTACTTCTCAGTTCCTATGCTTTCTGGCTGATGGTTTGGTCACTTTTGAATGTTGGCAGTGCTTTCACTCTAGTGGTAGCCTGAGACAGAGTCTACAACCCACATAAGTGGCTCAGGTAGTGCAGCTCATCCAGGATGGCACATCAATGCGAGCTGTGGCAAGAAGGTTTGCTGTGTCTGTCAGCGTAGTGTCCAGAGCATGGAGGCTCTACCAGGAGACAGGCCAGTACATCAGGAGACATGGAGGAGGCTGTAGGAAGGCAACAACCCAGCATCAGGACCGCTACCTCCACCTGTGTGCAAGGAGGGACAGGAGGAGCACTGCAAGAGTATATATATATATCCCTAGTTTTATAGGTGGATCCATAGCCTCCTCCAGCTCCAAAACCAAAATGAGGAACCCTGGCAATTCTGCAGGGTCAGAAGGCCAAGACATTTTTTTGGTCGATACAAGATAAAAAAAGATGAGTTTCATTTCAAAGGAAGTGCCAATCTGTAACCTGTACTGTATACTTTCTCAGGTTATTTGCTTATTTTAAATTAAAAAGTATTTAAAAGAGTTTTGAAGTTTAACAATCCCAAAGCATTTAGCCTCTTGAAGGCCAATACCATAACTTTAAAAAGCAGGAAATATATGCAATCAACAAAAATGAATTAAAATTATGTTGACACATTCCAATCTTCAAGGGCTCAGCAGAAATAGATTTGGATGTAAAATAATAATAAAAGATAGCCCAACATAGAAAGCAAATCTGTGATTTTGTGTAGCAGAAATGCTATCCAGAAGACAAATTGCCTTTGTCACAGCGGTTATTTATATATCCAGTGATTAAGAAATAGTACATCTGCTGTTTCCAGAGAAACACAACTCTGTCACTGTAAGTTGAATATCTCTAGACTGAGTTCTCAAGAATTTGTGATTAATTGTATTTCCTTTTTATTTGGACAGAATTGCAGTTCAGTCATGTCAAATAATCTCCACCACTAGCTTATAACTTTGGTGGCCCTTTGGATGTAAATATTTTCTTATTTCAATTTTAAACTAAATGTAGCTTGGTTTAGTCTTTTTCCCTTATTTCTCTGGGAGGTTTTTTTTTTTAAAGTATGTATTAAATACTTAAGAAATTTGTTGCTTTACTTGTGTCCTTCGAAGTGCGCGCTCACCGAACCAATTGTTAAAAACCACAAGTGTAAATGCTACTTGCCAAAAGCAAAAACAAGATACCCTGGTTAAACTACCTTTTCACTGGAAAGGCTAGAAAGGATCATGGGAGTTTGTGATCATGGAGTATCTTCTCTGTGCTCTGCTGTTTGGATAAGGTTTAGAAGAGCATATATGGGAGAGGAAGAGAGAAGAATCAAGGTGGACTTCAAGGGATCAACCTGGAAGAGCACACTTCCAGAAAAAGCTGTTGAAGTCTCCGCAGTGAATGAATCAGCAAGAGATCACCAAGAACCTCAGCGGCATAAGTATTCTGGAGCCAATCAACCATGTCAAGGGAAAGAGTGTCTCCGAACCAAAATGATACACATTATCACAGCACATTTAACTTTTATTAAAGTGTCATTAAAAAAAATCCTGTTACAGAAATATACCAATTTATACTAATTTGTTTTTGTATCCTGTAAATAATATTAAAGAAGCTGCTGCATTATTCCAATCATTTGCATCAAATAGTTTAAAACAAAGAAAATCAAAAGGTAACAATTTAAAAAAGTGGTTCTATACAGTACATCCTGTTTAAAATAATTGTTCATTAACCATAATTTGTTAATCTCCAGTAGCTTATCTTAATGCATATCTCTACGCCAAGTATTCCTAATCTTGCTACTTCAAGATATATGGACTTCAATCCCCAGAATTTCCCAACCTCTGGTTTACACCATAGGTTTACACCTATGGCTAAATTACACTGTTATAATCTCCCAACAACAAACTAAGAAAATTATAGCTTCTAGTGGTTTTATAAACCATCTAATCACAAGACTGGAGTCTCAATGTCCTCAGTTTGTGATGATCAGAAGTCTGTTTCTAGATAACTTACCTACTGTTGGTAGGTAAGTTCTCTCACATATCATTTTTCAATAAATGATACAAGAAATATGTACTTGCTACAATATCTAGCTTTAATATCTCTGAATTTATATCCATGGCCATTAAGAAACTGAACTAAAGTAAAAGAGACTTTTTTTTAATGCTTCATCACTTTTAAGTTCTGATTTAAACATTCTGGCAATCATTAATGGTTGATTAATATTCAATATATCAATTAATTGTTATATTATTGAAATATATTTTTGCAAGACAAATTGGAATCAACAATTACTTAGAATTCTTAATACAGTCATAGTCTTAAAATTTTCAATATTTATGTGGGGATTGCTTTGCTTTTATAATTGCTTTCCCTTCTCACATACTTACTGTTTCAAAGTACCAAAACAAAATATGCCATTGGTATTTTCCCTGTCTCCCAGTGGACTCGGATAATGATGACAGTATATAATACAGACATGTCTTAGGACTGTGATAAAGCATTATGCAGGGGCTTGGTAAAGTGACAATATTTTTTTTAATTAATTACAAGGGAATCTTTTCCAGTACCTCCCAAAAGTCCTTTGGAAATGTTTTAACTCTGGCACCTTAAATCTGATAATGGATACAGTTGATCACAGATAACTCTTAGCATCCTATGGATTCTGTGACTTTGTTAGCATGTTAACACTATACAGCAAAGGTGAATGTCAAACAACAGAAGGTTCTTTAGCATTAATCAATATAATGACTGTAGGAATCTTCCCTTTGCAACTGGCAAATCTAGAAAGTTTATTTATTAAATATGAATAACCATAGTCTGTTATTTCCATTAATATTAGAAAAAAAATAAAAATACAACTCTTAATTCATCTACCCCCCACATCTTGTACTATTTCCACATGATGATCCTCTTGAGCAGCATGTGCAAAAAAACCCCAAAAACCTATGCTTGGTGAAATAAGATAAAAGAAAGCATTTTTTTCCTGCAGTTCAACTGAGCTGAGAGATTGCCCACCTGTTTTCAATCTACTTCTCATGGATTTATAAATATAATGAGCAGAATGGAAGATAGCATAGTAAATGCTGAACCTGAGAGTAACCATGAGGGCAAACCTTTTTTCAACAGAGATTTGTTGATATCTATTTTCTATCATTGTTGTGGGCACACTTTGCAATTTTAGGATTATAAAGGCTTGCTGAGGTTTGTAGGCAATTATATTGACTAAAATTTAGGTGTTTTATAATCTATTGTACCAAGGTAAGAACTTAATTGTTAGTGTGAGGTTCTTACTCCTCCTAGTGTCCATATTATAAGTCAAGTCTCGCAGCAACTTAAATTCCAGAGGAATAGTTGGTACTGAGTGAATAGTTACAAATTATCCAGATTTTCAAATGCTTTGCTAGTTTAACAGACTCAAATAGTGTCTAACTAGCTAGACATCTGTTGATTGTCTGGGCTATAACTTTGTGCTTGTTATAAATCCAGGAAGTCAGGGATTAAAATAAATGCCTAACTGTTTAAACTATTTATACTTTATTATGTTCTTCTGAAAAACCATTAATTTTGGATTTATACTGGTAACATCTCTTTGTGAAAAAGGACACCATTTTAGTTCATTTTCAATCTCTTTGAATGTTGGGATTCAGCTAATGAGGTTTTGAGGAAAACCAAAGGCAGGTTAGAGTGAGAATTAACAGTGTTGTCAGCAAGCAAGGAGAGGAGAGAGAATGAAATTCACAATTAGGAGCTTGCATAATTCCGTAACATAAAGGTTGAATACAAGGACAGTGAGTATACTTGTCTGTGTAGGAGCTGAGGCAGTAAGAGAGCTACTGGCATCACATTAATTTGCACTGAGATGTCTTCATGAAACATTGTAATTAGCTGCAGTAAACAGTATTTAGAACAGAAGCTCATTTACTCTGTAACCATTCACTCACTTGATCACTGCCCTTGCTTCCAAATTACTACACAATAGGTGCTTCTCTTTTTATGCACACAAAGGCTCTTAATTTGTATTTAATTTCCAGCCCCAAATTAGAAGAACAGAAAAGGTTTTATTAACCAAAGACATGATACCATTCAAGTTATTGGGATATATGAGTAATAAAAGTTTAAAATAGTTATTTACAGGAGCATTTCATTTTCCCAACAAATAAAGTATATTATGCATTCAATAAATGATAACATTTGTCCCCTACAATATTCTTTATTCCTGCTTTTGATCTATTGCTTCAAAAGGCTCAAGAAATGGGTTTTATTTTATGAAAAGCAAGTATTGCTTATAGCAGAATAAACATGCAATAATTCATTGTCTATAAAATATTAAAAAGTTGAAAACCAGACTATAGGTACAATCAAAAATCCTCATGTGATTACCATGCACTTCCTTATGAACAATAGATATCCATTCATGCTCTCAGATAATGAAAGCCAAGCAAGACATTCTAACTGCAGATACATTGAAGGATAATTTAGAAAAGTTGTACATTGAACAAAAATAATATTCAACTTAGCTAATGCTGATTTTTTGGTAATTTAAACAATGTATCACAAAAATAGGTTGCAATACTCTGTTCAGGTATAATTAGGTAATTAGTCTTGGCTCCTGACTGCAGTGAAAACAAAAAATGAAATTGAGTGGGTGGAACACAAAAAACACTTCTGTAGGATCCCTGGTCCATAAAATGATAGGTGCTTTGAAGTTAGTGCTTTCTTCTTTCTTAACATTGGAAAGGATGTATTTATATCCCTCAAACAGTAAAATGTAAGGTTTGATTGCAGACTTATTAGATGTTGTAAGATTGAAATAGTCTTCTATTCTACCAGCAATTGTGAAAATAGTTCATTACCTTTCTTGTCCTGTGGACAGTTTGCACTACATTCATCAATAAGTCAGGGGTTAAGCACATTTTTGGTTTAATCTATAGCAAGATGGGGCAATTCTATATATAACTCATAATCAAACAATAATCCGTAGTTTATAAATTTTGAATTTCTGATAGAATCAGTTCTGGGTTTGTTCAATACCAAGGCTAGACCTAGTGTCTAAACAATCCTGCAAATATCTATATTATGGTTTAAATTTATGTGACTATGTGGCCCGAATTTGGTAATGTTGTAGAAAATTAGCACCCACTCCCTCTCTAGAAGAATGAAATATTCTAGGAAATATTAAAAAGGCAGAATATTATATTTCCCTGGATGAGAAAAGGAGAAACATGTTTTTAAAGACAAAGCAGCTTCCAGCAGCTTCCTGCAGCTCCCTGCCCCCTCTTCAGCTCCCGGGTGATGTGATTAAGACATGGCCCTCAGGATATGATAGGATTAGCCCTCTACCCATCTCACCACATGGCACTTGGGAAGTTTGCATCACCCAGCAAGATTCAACCAAGCTTGGGACTCAAGACTACCTACAAAGTTACCCCTGCATGGCCCCATGGGAGTTTGACTACCATCAGGATACTTTTCTTGGCACAGGAACAGGCGGTAAGTTCAAAGCCCAACAGAGAGTATAAATCTCTCTCCCTCTCTCACCCGTGTGCCCTTTTTTGCCCAGAACCTCAAACCATGTAGTCGTGTTCCACCATTAAACTATCCTTCCAACAGTCTCCATGTTTCCAGTGTCTTTCTTCTTTCTTTCTTTCTTCACTTGGAACTGAACCCAGATGGACATTTCTTCCAACAATGTTTATGTAGCTTCATTCTAGGCTTCCTTAAACAGAAAATGAAGGTGTATAAGGCCTGAGGCTGCTGAGGCAGGAACCAGCAGTTCTCTATCTAGAGACTGATATGCTATAAACATGTTTCAGTAACCCAGGCCACTAAATGACTGTCAACTAACTGTTAATTTGGAATGACTGGAAGAAGAAACTCAGAGTTTACCCTTAAGAATACAGAAAATCTCTGAGGTCTCTGCTTTGTGATTAGCAATTATCTGTTATCTCTAAGGTTTAATTCTTATTTTAGCAGAACTGGATCGGTGAGTTTTCTGTCAAGGTAAGAACTGAACTAAGGATTTTTTGTCTGGATATTGATAATTTTTTTTGCCAAGCCTGAACATAAAGAGGTTCAGGTGATGCCTCTAACTACACAATGGAGGATTTCAGATCCCTCCCTAAACTGAGCTCTTCAGACATTGCCATGATTTGACTGTATTTCAGTGCCATTCTTCAAAACTTGTTATTGCAGATTTTTATTTCCTTCAATGTATCAGAGCAGCTTAGCTCTCCATATAAATTGATGAGACCTCAGCATACAAAAAAGGACTTTCTAAACCAATGGATACACTGGGCAGTGAAAAGTAAAAACATGGCAGGCAGCTTTGGGTTGTATTTATATGTTAGTTCATGAAGGAAACATTATTTTCTGCTCCATTCAAGAATTGCCCTGTAGACTTGGTGGTAATTTTCACAAAGATGTGAACAGAAGATCTTTTTGTGCTCTATGTTTTTCTAAATGCAAGAAATCTAGATTGTTATTAGTTACCTCTTGTAAACAAAAATTCAGGGCAATGTAGAACTGATAGCAAAGTGATAAATTATCACCCAATAACACAGCCATGAACATTAATCTCTCTATACCACTTATTACAAGAGAATGGTGAACTGTAGAAAGGAGCAAAAATATGCTCTCCTAAGCAATAACCAGAAGATCTTTATTTTTGGACCTGTTTTTTCATAGAAAAATTATATCCCAAAGTAAAGGAATGCCAGGTGCTGTTGAGATTCAGAGATAAATTTATCATAAAAACAACTTGCAAGAGCCCATATAAAAGAGCTATGGCACATGACATGGAAGAGTACAAATACTCTATTTTTGGATTGTAATGTAAAAACAGCTGAACTACTTCTATGTTATTCAACTTTTTTTTTTGTTTAGGACATTGGTACATATACATGTACCATATATCAATAACACTAAAAGCATGAGGCCAGACTCTACCAACAGCACTCCCTCACCCACTCCAAATAAAGTGTTCATAGTAAATCTTGTTAATGTTTCACTTATCAAATTAAGTACTATTTTAAATGATAAAGATTTTCAAGAAATGTATCTGAGAAAAAATATTGCATGCATGAATCATGAGATGTTAAGAGAAAATCAGAGAGAGTTGAAATGCACACAGTGTGGAGATGGTAGCAAATGTAGAGAACTTTAATAATAGTTGATTAGATATGATGGGATGGAATAAGTGATAATATATCAGACAAGACAAAAAACATTATTTTTTCTTATGTTGTTACAAATTTGATTCAAACAGTCCTATGCTGATCATTACACATTTTCAGTGCTAGAAAGGAGTGGGGCTTGCACTGAACATGTTAGCACTTGATGTTTACCTGGTTAAGTAACAAAACACCCACAAGCAAACAACCAAGCTCAGAGAGCAACAAGACTTTACAGGGTGTTTTTTTTTACAGGTTTGGTAGGTGGCAGTCATTTATTCCCTAAATTAAAATAATCTTTGCTCAGCCTGAAACTACTGCCTGTTGCACTGCGGTACAATTTCTCAAGAAAGTAACTGATGAAAAATGATTTTTCTCATAACCAGAATATTTTGCCTTAGTAAGATCCCTTCTTTTTAGTCTGTTGCTAAGAAAGTCCCAAATTGCTCAGATTTAGAATACATCTTGTAGTATTAAAAACTCTCTTTTGGACAGTTACTATTTAATTATTTCCCTCAACACCATGGAACAAGTTCCTTTAAATAGGGAAAATAAGAAGAAATAAGAAGACTCTGCCCCCTGCCCAAAGTATTTATTAAAATATATCAACTAATTCAAAGTGGTCCAAGAAGGGCATGTAATATTAACTTTAGGACAGTATCTCACAAAGTACAACTATCATATTGTGCAATATATGGTATTTAAAAAACACATACATTGAAATTGTTTTATGAGACTGTATACTGCATTATGTTTGATTATAAAATGCAATAATTTTAATTTTAAAGAACATCAAATGGTAAATCCCTCCTTTATGCATGTACTACCATGGCTACAATAAGGGAGAGTGAATCTCTCCTGTGTTCTGATGGTTCCATTTACAAGGTGAATTCTGTTCAAAGATAGGAAAAGGATGCATTTTGCTGACACTGATTTATTTAACTATTCTGCTTTCCATCGCTCTGCTATTTTATTCCTAATGAAATAGAAAGGATTACACCAACTTTTATCTTAATCTTTAAGATTAGGAATTAAAGGTACAATTAGTTGTCTTGAAGATAATCGTAATACAAAGATTAGTCCTTTGGCTTCGATAAAATTCTCATAACTCTTTAAGAAACTTCTGAAAATTTCTTGTCACCATTGTTTTCTTATATTTCATATGTAACTGTTTACAATACTAAATATTCAACATTGCCTGTAATTGGCATTGTTACTGGCATTTATTGATTTTTAGATATTCGGGTTTTATGGTTATAAAATCCAAATTGTGAAGGCTGTACTGTTAAATGTCTATGGAGATTCTCAGACATCCATGTCATGGTTGTCCCAAAGGTGTATTTTCAAAAGGCAACTGGACTTTCTTTGCTTTTCCTTGAAGTTGTTTCACTTCTCATCCAAGAAGCTTTTTCAGTTTTGACTGAATGATGGAAGATGGAAGGATTTACATTCCTTGCAGTCATCTGGTCATTAACACTGTTTCTGAGAATCGTTGAGGCTTGTACTGTTAAAGGTGGCCTAAAATATTTTTGAATACACACATTCTAAGTTAGGAACACAATACACCTCCAGCACAAAGCCTGAATCCAGTAGCAAGAAAATTAGCTGAGGACTGTATTCTGTAATGCTTTGTTCAGGGGTAGATGATTCATCATTAATCCTTATTGACGATCAGTTCAAAAACATAGTTCACATATTTATTTAGCAGTTATTTTTCATGCAACATTTTATGATTTTAAACTCTATTTAATTTTAAGTTACTCTTGCTTGTTGGATTTAATTTGTTCCTGTTCTATTGCTTCTAGAAAAGCTTCAATAAATCATTAAAGCAGCAAACAGCGAAGATAATTTGAGCAGAGTAAGAAAATAAGAGGAATAGGTGAGAGAATAAATGGTGTCATATTGAAGAACAATTATTATGAAAGTTGTATGTGAAAAAATGAAGAAAAAAATGAAGCAGTGTTTAATATAGAGCAGTGAAAAGCTCAACAGAGATTTCCCCAATCATTTTACATACAAAATATATTAATCTCATATTTACTACATGTCAGCAATTAACTTTTAAAATAATAAAAATGAAACAATAGCAATCATCATTATTTGTATTAAAATAATAAGCTCATGTGGACACCAGCAAATATTATTGCTATTACTACTGCTATCACCCATCACCATCATCATTGCCACCAGCAAATCTTTATATTTCAGCAAGTATTCAGGATAGTTAAAAAAAAAACTAGAATATAAACATTCATTCACTGTATTGTAGTAATATAAAGGGCTACTAAGTAAATAAATAAATAAAGCTTAAATTAAAATGGAACTAAAATACTAAAAACAATGAACAAAAGGCATTGTAAAAGAGTAAATTTCTCCTGGGCAATGTAGAAGTCACAGGGAATGGCTTTGAAGGAGAGAATAAGGAGCCTCACTAGGACAATGGTCAAGTAAGTAGGTGGTAATCTCTCCACACATCCTGTTTTCATCTCAAAGACCTGTGTGCCAAAAAATCCAGTCTAATAGAAAAAATAGTTATTATGAATGTCTATGGAGATTCTCAGTCATCCAGGTCATGGTTGTCCCAAAGGTGCTTTTCAAGAGGCAACTGGACTTTCTGGTTTTTCTTTGAAGACATTTCCTTTCTCATTCAAGAAACTTCTTTATCTCTGACTGGATGATGGGAATGGAAGGATTTATACTCCTTGCCAGACAGCTAATCATTTGCATCCTTTTAGAGGGTCGTTGAAACACTTGGAGGTTTATCTGTGTCCTGAGCAGTGCAAATGGGTGTAGAGTTTTCTTAGAACTGTTCAAAGGACTGTGTTGCAGATTGGAGATAGATGATGTTGTATCCCTTCCCCACTGTTGAGAGAAGGCTGTTCAATTTTGACATAGATTGCCTCTTTGACCCCTTTTTTAAACTTTCAAAATTATTATGAACTTTTCTATGTTTAGAGTATCTATCATTGGATCTTACAAACTTCATCTATAAAAAAGATGCATATTACTCCCTGTATGCACAATTCTTTTGGTTTCTATTTCTCACTATTAAGAGGAGGAGATCCATGTAGCTGAGAAAAGCAACACTAAAATCTCCTGCCTTGGGAAGAAGGTTGGACTAGAAGCTTTCCAGCTCTAAGCCTATCATTCTATGTGAGAGCCAAACAAATACAAATGAATAAAGATTCTTTAGTGCCTCCACTGCCATAGATTAAGAATTAAAATACATTCTGGATAATCCGCACTGTCAGTTCAATCTGATCTGTCCTAAAAATTCCTCCACTTGCATTTTATTTATTTGATTTATATGGTCACCTATCTCATAAAAGTCATAGGTTAAAAACAATAATAGCCATTACTTAAGGTTACAAACATTTCAGAACTCATTAAAAAGAGAAAATAGCAGAACCTAATTATTTGACCCCAATATCTTGGGGAGCAGAAAGGTCTTTAATTCCTTACAAAAGGCCAACATGAACAGGATCTTCTGGATCTCTACAAGAATACGAGCTACAGCTGACTTCAATTTCTTTTATCACTTGCAACTCTCTGATACATAACTGGATGATTTTGCTCTAAGAACTGGCAGTGATTATATCAATTCTGAAACACATCTCTGTATTACACGTATCAACTCAGGTGCTCATAATATTCCCAACAGGTAACACGGAAAACTATCCACAGGCATTCAGAACACCCTCCAGATCCATCAAAGTAAGAATAAACATTTTCATTAGACCTCCATTACAAAAACTCAGTGTCTTTTCAACATTAAAAATTTTTCTGAGAAATGTTCAGATGTTCAGGTATTTTAAGAAATACAGAAAATGACAGACAACGTTCCCTTATTTACGTTATAGAACAAGAATAGAATAGGGTTGGAAGGGACCTTGGAGGTCTATCTAATCAAGCCCCCTGATCAAGCAGGAGACCCTATACCATTTCAGACAAGTAGATGTTCAGTCTCTTCTTAAAAACCTTAAAAACCCCTTTTCTCTAGCCTAGCCAAACCCAAATCCTCCAACTGTTCTTCATAGATTTTAGTCTCCAGGCCTTTAATTATCTTTGTTGCTCTTCTCTGCACTTTTTCCAAAGTTCTAACATATTTTTGTAGTGTGGTGACCAAAACTGGATGCAGTGTTCCATGTGTGGTCTTACTAAGGCTTTATAAATCATACTAATAATTCACATGATTTTGATTCTATGCTTCTGTTTATACAACCAAGGATTGGCTTTAAATTTATTTTTAAACAAACAACAAATATTTTGATCTGAGAACTCTGTAACAATGTCTAAAGTGTGGAATTCACATACAATCCCATGAAACAGGTAATAAAAATGGGGAACAATAAATATGCAATAAATCAGCAAGTGGATTGTTTATTCTTTAATTCTGTAAATGAAATGATCTCTTGAGCTTGCCCTTGTACAGATGCAGGAAATAATTTATTACTTTGGCTGATAACAGAAAAGTGTTAACACTCCCTTTGGCTAAAAGAAACAATATAATAATTTAAACTGATGCTGAGACTGCAATACACTTGCCTTAGGTATTAAATGTGTGTAATTTTCTTCACCACAGGATATCATTCATCCGATTGGTATTTAGAAGGTTAAAAAAAAAGTGCTGACACTCTAGAATTGGTTTGGTGGTATTATTCTAATGAAGAGATTTTGGAGTATAAAATCTCTTAAAGGAACTGATTTGAAGAATAAACAACTCCGAAAATCTAAATGGTGAAGAATAATGGTTTTTAAAAACAATGATTTTGTTGTTTTTGAAAGATCAAAAAATTGCAAACTCTATGTCGCTCTGTGAAATACCTGTGAAAAGGGTATTATTTTTCTGCTTGCTTTGCAAGGCTTGTGAATTTTTTAAAACAGTTCTTGAAACTCAAGGCTGCCACATTTCAGTTACTGTTAAAAGGTGATGAAGTTGTGTCCATTTTGTTTAGTTTATATCCCATGTGACGGTCTGCAAATCCGATTACCAGCTTCTGGAGGTGCTGGAAAGCTGCTAGATCAATATTTGGAAAATTACAGATCCTCCAAAGTTCCCCCCAAATCATCTTGGTAAAGTTTGTTAGCAAGCCTCCAATTAACCACCTAACTTTTTATTTTTATACTAAGTAAATTGTGACAATGTTATATGTCAGAGCAATTATATTCTCTTTAAAAAACAAAAAACATTTCTTTACAAAACAAGTACAAATTCTATGCCTGTATTTTATCTTCATATTTTTATGGCTCTTAGCATGGGGGATGCACACAGATAATCTTTCAGATAATTTCCAAGTTTTCTTCATACTTAGGTATAATCCAGAATTTTAACTTTGAACTTTAAGGCCTTACTAATTTGAATACGTTCACCACATGAACATAATGAACAACACATGAACATAATGAACAACGCATAAAAGCTAGAGAAACAACATGATAGATTATCAAATGAGAATACCCTATCTAAGAACTCCATTTCCCAACAGTAATGGAAGCTTTGTAGAAACTCTTTAGTTCCGTTCCTCATAAAATCTTCCTTTTTTATATAATATTTTTGCCATTTTAGTTTACAAACTAAGTAATTTTAATGCTACTTTGTTTATATCCACTAAAGATAGTTCTCAAATTACAATGGTAATTGGGACCAGAATTTCCATCAATTCACCACGTAGCTACAAATCACAATATCGCATGACTGCATTGCTTAGTGATGGCAATCCTGGCAGTTTCTGTTGCTTGAAGCTCCACCCACAACCAGTCAACCCAGTGCCACAGCCAAAGTCCCCGCCACCCTGCATTCCACAGGCCATGCTGCATCTAGGTGAACTTTACTATCTTCCTCCTACTGCTCATGAAGCATGCCTGGTCTGGTCCTATGTAAGGCAGCTGCTCACTGCGCCAGGCCTTATTCTCAATTCTCAACTTGTACCATCCAAATAATATGCATCATTCTCATTATGTTTCAGAAGGCTTCTGAGTTATCTGAAACCTGGTGGGAAAACAGCACTTACCATTCTCCAAATCATCCGTGCCATTCTCATGATGCATTGGAAGGCCTTGGAAGTTCTGAAGCAACACAAGAATGGTGCATGAGATCTGGAAAATGGTGAGCAGATTACTCACAATATTTTAGAAGGTATCAAATACTTCAGGCACAGCACCTCCACCACAGAACAGTTCCATTGGACAAGGTAGCCAAAAGGGCAAAGATGGGGAGGGAAGGATAATTGGGTTGGGGGAGTTGAAGTACCCCCTTCAATCATAATATGGATGAATTTTGATCATCCAACTACAGGGGCTGCTACAACAACCATAAATTGGGGACTGGACATATGTAGCATTAAACTTCAAGCAATGGCTGAATGAATGGTCATTAAGTAAGGATTATCTGTTTAAAACTTTATAGTATTACTTTTTATTTATTTGTATATATTTATTTTATTTATTTATTTACCAAATTCAGAAACTATCCACTCCCTCATGTTTACTGTAACTAATTTAAGGGTAAGTGCTACAAAGCATGGGAGGTCTACATTTTCCATATAAATAGATATATTAAAAAAACATTGAAATGGCATTTTTTTTAAAAAAATCTGGCAATGCTAAGCCAACTCATCACAATGAATAATCCATAAAAAGTTAGAGAAAGAACAACAAACTTGTCATGTCAGACTTTGAACTTAATGATACGATCTCAATAGAATTCTTATATTCTGTCTCTTTTAGATGGAGCGGAGTGGATCCATTATGTGCTCTTAGTTCAAACAATTTTTTTTCATTACTATAACTTCAAACTCCTACCATTAAATAAATTCTTCATAAGGCAATTGTTCATTGTGAAGAGTATACATTTGTTCTTCATACACATTACATAGGTTTGAAGGCATATTTATAGATGTAAATAGCAACAGCACTTAGATGTATATACTGCTTCATAGTGCTTTACAGTCCTCTCTAAGCTGTTTACAGAGTCAATATATTGCCTCCGACAACCTGGGCCCTCATTTTACTGACCTTGGAAGGATGGAAAGCTGAGTCAATTTTGAGTTGGTCAGAACTGAACTGCTGTCAGTGGCAAAATTAGCTTGCAATACTGCATTCTAACCACTGTGCCATCACGGCTCACTGGACAATTTTTAAGATGATTTTAATGTCATTTCAACTTGGCCTTTTAGAAATCTCAGTTGATATATTCATTGATATCCTAAACAAATCAATCCACCTTGTTGAAAACTGTTCACTGCCTTTATACCTACACCTGGTTTAAGCAGTACCTTAAGCACTGCCTGAAACAACACAATCACTCATGTACTATCCTCTCTTTATAATTACCTTTAATATCAAACTAAACCAAACATTTTTTTAAAAAAATCAATAGGTATTCACATAGTTAATGTGTATATACATGAACATAGTTAATGTAATGTGTCTTTATTATCACATGGATTTTAAATGGCTGATGCTTGAATTACATTCTAGTCTCAAGTCATAAAAACAAGTCTGCTTCTGTTTCTCTAACTCTTAAAAGCATTTTACTTAGTTAATATAGTTTTTTTCTGGTTAATGGCCCTCTCAGCCAAATCATCCTTCAGATAGAATTTTAGAATAACCTTTCACTGGACAAGTTATCACTATCTTGTGTGAAAAAAACCAAAAACATGAAGTGATGAACAATGGTTATCAGCAGCTGATTACTTTTTCTTACTGATAAATAATTAGTTTGTTGTTTCCTGACCAATTTGCCTAGTGCTATTCATACTTCACTGGATCTAGCACAATGGTTTGTAAAAATGAAAGAATAAAAATGCCAACAGTTTTACAGTCTGTTACATATCCTTTTGTGAGTAATTGCAGCATGATTTGTTTCTTCCATATTGTAATTACAGGCTTTATTTTTGTCTCTGTAGTGGTGACAGATGTAACACATCCAATGTGTTTTAGCTGCTGCAGTTAGGCATTTCTTGGTAAGAGACAAACCAATCTGCCAGACTATATGATGAAATATTCATCAGATAAAATAATACATTTGTGATTTTTTAAAGTTTCTAAAGCAGTAATTTCAAACATAAAGCCATTTTCAAGATTCGGTCAAAGAAAGGGGACAATTTTGTAAATATTTCCATTGACATCAAAACAAATCCTCCCTCTTCAATAGGTTTAGCTCTTAGCATCAAGTCTAGGAGTGGTGTGGTGTCCAGCAACATGACCTTCTTGTGGCAGTGTCTTGATAATGGACTTTGGAATACAGTTGCTCACCCACATGTTTTAAGCAATAGCTAAGTTATGATTATACTTTCTCTAAAACTAGATTGAATTATAAAATGCTTTTGTAAATCATTTTAACATTAATATTCCATTGTCTTTTAGAACAGTTGTTTCTATAGCTGATCATAATATGCAATTGTTTTATTGGACTTTTTGTTGTTTTATATGTTGTTATAGGCTCCTACATGGGGAAAATGGTATAAAAATAGAATTAATAATATATTAAGATTTAATATATTTAATATTTCAAATATAATAGCTGGAGCAGTGAAGGGTTATGCAATGAATAAGAACACGCATTTATAGTTAATTGGTTGGTCACTACATGAGGCAACCTGAGGTGTGATTGGTTGCTGTGATTGGTTGCTGTGAGTGAAAAGGGGGAATTTCCTTGATTCACACCTTTTTCCTCTGTGTGTGCTCTCTGTAATTTACCTCGTGATGTTCCTGCTGTGTTGATTTATCTGATGCTCCTGTTTGACTATCTTATTCTCTGTAAATTTATTTATTTATTTATATAAAAGTGCAAGCTCATGTTAGCGTCTCTGACTTCATTTGGATACTGGCTGTGCAATTCCCTGACATATATTATATATTATAAATAAATAAATAAAAAATATATAATATAAAGTATTAAGAAATATGGGGGGAAATTGCCACAAGTATTTAGATTTACTCTACTGTTTAAACTAAAAAAATTAAGAAGTTCTTCCCAAACAAGATAATTCAATAAAAAAACTCATTGTTGAAGCCTGTTACCCTTTCTTTTTCTCTGTACTACTACTCTCTCCCTTTCACGTTCACAGGAAGAAATAAATCTGCAGAGAACAAATTGCTTGCTAAGTTTCACAAATAAAAGACTAAGGAAGAGTCTTACAGCCAAAATATACAAACGTTTTAAGAAATAAGGACGATCCATTGAGAAGATTACTTTTGTAGAGCAATAACATCCTGCCCAAGCCTATCACCCTAGCCATACTCCAGTTTGGTAAAATTTTAGCCTGCTTAAATTCTTCCATTAGGCTTTTATAAAAATCTTTGGGATAGTGTCACTGGAGTCCGCATCTGAGGAGGAAGATGAACAGCTGTCAGGGAGCGGGAGAATGGCTCTGTTGACTGTGGAGGAAACTGGGGAAGGGCAAAGTCTGGCTGGGCAGAGCAGGTGAGAGATAGACAAGGGAGAAGAGGATTTATAGGAAGACCAAGGCCCACCCCCTCTTCATCCTAGGCCATGCAGGGAAGAACAGAGAAGAGAGCAACATGGGTTGCGTGGCTTTCAAGGTGGGAAAGGGCTCTGATTCCCTTCGCAAGGCACACCTGGGAAGGGAGTTTAAAGGACCAATTGGGAGGGGCATTTGTTGGGAACAAACCTTGAGTTTATCTAATGTTGGCTGCTGTTATTTTAGTTCCTGGCATCCTCTCAACTGGTTGGATTTAATGCTGTGTTACTTCACTTCTGGAACTCTCTTACCTTGCCCTGCTGGATTTATTACCTTATCTTGCTTTGTTGGACCTATAGTTTAAAGTTTTCTATTTACACCATTTTGGATTGTAATATGTGCAGCCAAAGGCGGTTGCAGGTTCCTGGGGGAGTTTTTCTCCAGACTGGAAAGTAACCAGGACATTGGGGGCAAAGTTGGAACTAATAATGGATCTCTGCTTATTCTCTGGCTGTGTTGCATTTGTGCCATGCCCCAGGTCATCACAAAGAGCTTGCAACCTTCCTTTCATCCTTCCTTCCCTCCCTCTCTCCCTCCTTCCTTCTTTCTTCCTACCTATCTATCTACCTACAATAGATAAACTGGAATTGGAGTAATCGTGACAGAAAAAAGCTACCATCCTTTTTTTGCCCATATTTCACTACCAGTAAATGATAGGAAACTGTGAAAGAAATCCAACAAACTATTCTGCCGGGACTACAAATGTGAATGGCATGATGAGTCTAAAAATCATTCAGTAGCATGTAATATAAATAGTATTTATCTAATAAGCTATAGAATCATCTTATGTGTAAAAGAAGATGATAAAAATGGTTTATTTTTTAAAATTAGATTTTTAAAGACTTGATAGAGATTACACACCATTGGTTATTCTCTATGTAATCTCTAGCTAATCTCAAATATTTGAATATATTTTATTATTCTACACACTATTTACACAAAGAGCATGAGGATTGGGTGGATAAATTGCAAAAATAAAATAAATGAATAAAAGCATATTGATAATTAGGCATGCATATGGTCTTGTATCTTATTAATGTTGAAAGCTACAAAAGAATAAATACCACATTTCATTTTTTCCCAAATATAATAAAATGAAAAAGATGGAATTTGCTAACATTGTTTCTAAATTATAAAATCTTAGCAGATACATTAACTTTAACATCTAATTAAATTTCAGCTCTAGTAATACAATCATAAGGCCTTTGAAAATCATTTTGTACATTAAGAAAAAATAAAATAAAGCATTAGCTACACATAATACACCTTATTCACAATTGCTTTAATTTCCTCTGCTATTTGTGCTTATTACTACAATAAATATTACTGATAATTTAATAACAAGTTCTAATATTTATTCCTTTGCACTTTTTCAGATATAGATGTTAAGAATAAAATTATTACATTAGTTTTTCTTTCCTTATTTAATTAATTATTGACCTTTCAAACACTATCTGCTATATTTATTCAACTTGAAATATGAGCAGTAAAATCACAGAAGCATTAGAATCTTGTATCTATGTAGTTTTGTATAACACATTTAAGGATGCACGGGAACAATTATAGATAAACTATGATACTTTCCTCTAAAGGGAACTAAATTTAGAAATTTTACTATGGCAGCAGTATTTTCCATTATATCCATCTCCATAGATCATGTAATTATAGAAAGAGAGGTTTTCTTCCCCACATCTCAACCCCAAGATATGCAGATGAAATATTTGAAACAGTGCAATATTTCCAGGATTGATTTTAAATTCTAATTTTTAACAATGATAGAGCAATATATCAGACTCATAATAAGCTTGGAATCCATCTGTATTTCGCATCACAATTCCCCATCACTTCTACAGAATCAATATACTGGTATTGGGAAACTATTTGTAACACTGTGTGCTAATCTGGCTTTAAACATATTTTAAAGCATAGAAATTACAAATGTAAATAAAAAAGTTGTGCCACCTATTCCACATTTGTAACTTATGCTGAGGTTACATTTTATAATGCTATAATCTTTGTATATAATCAGTTAGAGAAATGCTAAAGTGTACTTGATATTTATATACTGATTCTTAATACATTTTGAATAGTCAAGAAGCGACAGAAGCACTATTTTAATAAGTGTTGTTTTGCTATTATTGGCAGAATCCTAAAAATTTTTTATTTTTATATCTTGTATCCAGGTCACATAAGCCATGACAACAAAGAAAGCAAGGTAAAAGTGTGGACACAAGCATCTATAATCTATGGTGAACTGTTTTTCCCCCTATAAAATTTCTAATGTTACAGTATTTTTAAACTGTTATACCTATAGTATATACCTACATACTTTTTTTCTATAAAGTAAATTATGTTTTCAAATTTAATGAATGAAAAAAATACTGTCGCTTATACTATATTGTTGCCTATTATATATGACATGCTGTGGATCTTGGTTTTTGGTCCTTGTTTTTTTCAAAAAAAAAATAAATCTCAAAGGCATTTCAAATTTCAAAGACTATATAAAACTTGAATATCCAGGCTAAAAAAACAAATACCATAGAAACTTAAATTTCTAATTTCTTGTTTTTCAAACTGTTCATCTTATGGAAATCAAACATTTGAAAAAATGTATACAAGCAACAATAAATAATATACATCCAAAGTCCTCCTCTATTTTAAATAAACAAACATTGGTTTAAACATTGCCAATTTGCTTAGAATTTTGGAGGACTTCAGCTGCAAATGTTTTTTCCCCCCCTAACTATTTAAGTACCTGTTTCCCTGAAAATAAACTGGGTCTTATTTTTTTTTAGGCCCCAAAATAAGAATTAGAGCTTATTTTCAGGAGTGTCTTATTTCCCCCCAGGGATGGGAGACCAACTTCTGCTTGCTTGTGATGGGGCAGGAGGCACAATGGGACAGGCAGCACACCAGTTCCACAGCCATGAGGAAAGGTGGGAGTGTGCAGCTATTCCATGCAACCTCAGCAGCTTATCTCAAAGCCCTCACCGGCTTATCTCAGGCCCCAACACCTGACTCACCTTGGCTGCTGCGGCATCACCGCAGTGCGAGCAAGCAGAAAAAGTGGGCCAGTGGCATGTGGGCTCCTGCTGTATATAGATGGTGCTGCTGCCATGAGGCAGGTATTGAGGCATAGATGGCCTGACTGCAGGGGCCTTGAGGTAAGCTGGTGCAGGGCGCATGGGGCAGCTCCACCACTCCCCCCCGCTCACCTCATGGCCACACCACCACGAGCAACCAGCCAGCTGTGCAGGCTCTTAGATAGGGCTTATTTTGGGAGGTAGGGCTTATATTAGGCCCACATATAAAAGCATGCTAGAGCTTATTTTCAGGATAGATCTTATTTTCAGAAAAACATAATGGCACCTAACACAATAAAATAATATCTTGAACAGAATACATTTTATATGCAGGAGGCTGATATGTATGTCATTGAACAAATACCTTTATGATCTGCATGGGTGTTTTTTTTTTTTCGTTAGTTTAATAAAATAGGTTGAGGAAAAATACATTTATAATTCTTTAGAGAGACAATAAATAAAATGTATTTATATAACAAAACTCCAGTCATTTCAACTGGTAACATAGCAACCAACCTTATGCAATAGTTTTGATCACCACAACGAATTAGAAAATATGTATTATTTGAAAATTCCCTAATATTTTTAATACTGAAACTTTTTAAATAATCTATAAATATATTTAAGTGGTTTCTTTTTTTTTGTTCACCTTTGTCTTTTTTAATTAAATTATCTTAGCAAAGAAGTAACTCAGTCTACAAGAAGATACAATATTTTTAAGAAGGAAGCTTCATTGTTGCATTAATGATGAAGAGATTACCAAAGAGAAAATTAGGAATGGCCAAAGATTTTTGTTGCAGTTCTTCAGAATGGCCCTGTCCTTGTTTAAATATATTTATCTGAACAAAAATTGCTGTCCCTTAATGTATCAGTACAGTTTCTCCCCCACACATCAACAGGACTGAATAAAACAAAAAAACTAGAAAGGATTATAATAATAAAATAGAACATATGGATTCTCTTTACAGTCTTTTGATGAATTATTTACTGTAAAATATCTTTGAGTTTATAGACATAAATAGACTTCTGAGTTAAGCTCGGAATCAAATATTTTCTCTCTCTTAAATACAGACAGGAATCAAGTCAATACATTAAAAGTTAGTTTAGTGTAGTACAATTAAATCAATAATGCATTTTACTATCAGGCCAAATGAAGTGTTTAAGAAAACTATTAAGTATAATATTAAATATCTTTATCCCTGTATATATTCCTGAGGTAGACTTACATGGATACAGTATTTATTTGTGCAATGTCTTCTTCATGAGCTTTTATGTCAGTTTCTGGAGAACAGCCTGCCTAAAAATAAGTTACAGTCTGTGATAGCATTCCTTATTCTGGGTCTGCTAATGAAATTTTACCAGGCACCAGTGCCAAAATTAGCAAAGTGAATTATTTTCTATAATTTTTATCAATCTTTCTCCTAATTTATTCTAATCTATTTTATTCATTATTTTGAAATAGTTAAAAATAGGAGCAATGGAGGAAGAAAACCACTTAAGTATAACTATGGAATGTACTTGCTTGCCAAATATCTAAATTCTATGCCATTAAAACATCCCAATTTAATCAGTTTATTGCTCTGCAAAACCTTTATCCAAGTTTTTTTCACAAAATCAAGAATAATTTTAGCACTACCTATCACAAATTGGATTTTTCATCTGATTATTTTGGTTACCTCCAAATGATGTTCCCATTTTTTGTTTCTTCTCTGACAGCTATATTTATCACCTTGATTCCTGGTGACTAAACAGAGCCTTTGTGGCACAGTGGTTAGAGTGCAGTACTGCAAGCTACTTCTGCAGCCAGCTGCCTACAATTTGGCAGTTCAAATCCCATCAGGCTCAAGGTTAACTCAGCCTTCCATCCTTCTGAGGTGGGTAAAATGAGGACCCAAATTGTTGGGGAAAATATGCTGACTCTGTAAACTGCTTAGACAGGGCTATAAAGCAGTATAGAAGTCTATAAAGGTTTTGCTATTTTGTGAAAAAAACTTGGATAAAGGTTTTGCTATTGCTATAAAAATATTTTATTTTGTAAAATGAAAGTAATTGCAACTATTTTCTTCCAGAATGTTAGGGTTTTTTTGCCACAATTTTCCAGTATAGTAAAAGAGTTGGGATTTCATGTTGTTATCTCACTAAATACCACCTGAGTCCAGTATTACAGATAGCCCTTGACATACAACCACAATGCAGCCTAAAATTTCTGTTACTAAGCAAGACAGTTGTTCAGTGAATTTTGCCCCATTTTATGATCTTTTTTACCATAGCTCTTAAGTGAATTTTTTTTAAAACAAATTTTATTAATTTTACAAAACAATATACAAACAAACAAAACATAGAATATAATAACATAAGAATTTTTTTTCTAAAAAACCCAATACAACATCTTGTTTAAAGACAGAGTTATTCCAAATTATCACATTTCCATATAAACACAATTTAATATATATATTTACCTTATCTGTTCAACTTCATATTTTATCCCAACTTCTCTTTATTACTCCCTTTCCTTCTATTCATTCAAATTATATCTCTTTTGCTTTAGATTATATACATTTTTAATATCCATCTGTCTTATTTACAATTTCATTGTTCTCTTCCAATACACAAACAGACAAAACATAAAACATAGAAACATAAAACATCTTTTCTGAAAGTTGCTTGATCCTGGGTTAAAACTCATCGTACAGACACAACTTCAAAAATCATGTTCCTTTTATATACCATTCCATATCTTATTACCGTTTTCCATTTTCTATATAGCTTCTTCCTTCTTTTAACTCTCTTAGTTTTATTCTACTTATCTCAGTTCAAATCATAATACTTATCATTCTTTGTCTGTTCTCAGCTATCCATTCATCTTTTCTCTTTAAACAAAACTTCTCCTGTACACTGATTGGAGTATGACGCCTTTAACTCTTTCCCCTAACCTAATAATACTTAATATCACACATACCTTGTATTGGGATTCTGTTTAGCACATTCTAAAATTACACAATGTATTACATAGAAAGAAAAAGGAAAAAAAAGAAAGAACAACAACAACAAAAGAACAAATTTATAGATATATAATGTGGCTAATACCACTATCAATACCATTTTAATCATACATATTAATACTCATTTATATCTTAAGCATTTTATTCTAAAAACACATATAAAAACAAAATCTTATGTACCTTACAGAATCCCTTTTTCAATTAGATTTACCCATTGTCTCTAAATGAATTTTGTTTCTTTAAATCTTGCTTCCCGTCATTAAGACGTCTCACCCCTTCCTTTCTCCCTTGCTTATTCTTCTCCTTACCCTTTTTACCCCTTTGTCTCTCCACCTCCCTTTTCTTCTTCTGCTTTCCCCCTTTCTGTTGTTTTCTAACCTTGTATCCACCTTTCAACTCATTTTTATCTTTTTTGGTTGTTTTTTTAGGTCTTAAAATCCCTTTTTTATTTTCCTCTTTCTTCTCCTTCCGAGATAGGATCACATGTTCATCAAAGATAGTTTCTTTTTTGTCCCAATCATCCTGCTGCGCAATCGATTCTCCATAAGAGAAGATTTCTAAAGATTGAAAAAGAGTGCCCAAAGTATCTTTCCAGTCTTGTTCTTCCTTTTTATATTTTTGATATTCAGTTTTGGATTCATCCAAAGATAATGCCATTATAAAGAGGAAAAATTTTCCCCAAAACACCCCCCCCCCCCGAGTGTTTTTAAGCAAAACAAAACAAAACAAAAATTTCCAAAAGATCCAAAGTCACCAAACAATCCAGATAAACTATTTCTTTTAGCACTTTTTCCTTTCTTCCATTTCTTTTTCTGGGGTTACTGTTAAGTCACAAAGTTCCAATTAAAATATTTCTTTTTGAAGTCTTATTAATGTTCAAATGGCTCTTTACAATTCTAGGCAGTCTGCTCCTTGTTTTCAAATTCTGCTTCAATTTTTTTTTCCTCTCCCTTCCCACTTACAGCAAAAAAAAATTTTTCTTTAAATATTTAGAAATCCATATCCCCTTAGCATTAGCATAGTCTTTAGCATTTAGCATACCTCCAATGCGGGTTTTCCGATTTCTCTCAAAGTTCTATCACTGTTCCATTTGGAAGGAGAGTGAAAAGAAAAAAAGTTTTCCCTTTAATATCCATTTGCCGCTTACTCAATCTGGGCACAATGTATCTTTAATAAGTATTAAATATCAGGATACTTTCACTGTTGCTTTGTCCCGGTCAGCAAAGATCACTTTCACTTCTTCACAGCTCTTCCTGCACTTTCTTTTTCTGGCTGAGCTCTTCTATGTGGCAGCCATTACAGACCGCCACTCAGCTGCCTTCGGAGAGGGAGATTTAGCCGGCTAGGGAAGAGAGATGCGATGTCTCTCATCCCTGCCAGAGCCCCCCAGTCTTCACCACCTTCTGCAAAGATGGCTTAGCCCCGAAGCCAAATGGCTCGGGGCACTCGGGCAGTGAACACAGGCAGGGACCGCGCACAGTCGCGGATTCCTGCCTGCACCGAAGCGCTGCAAACCGGAAGTCCCAGCTCTTAAGTGAATTATTGTTCTTGTTAGATTAGTAGCGTGATTGTTGTGTGAATCTGGCTTCCCCATTGACATTGTCAGAAGGCTGCAAAATCACATGAACCTGGAGTATTGCAACTATCATAAATATGAATTCAGTTGCCATGTGTTTGCATTTTGATCATCTGACAATGAGGATGCTGCAACAGTTTTAGGTGTGAAAATAATAATAAATTACTGTTATTGTAATTTCAAACAGTCATTATATGAACTGCTGTAAGTCAAGGACTATCTGAACTTACTTTTTCTAAGATCAGCTATATGTTGCCATTTGTTGTGAAAGTTACATAACTAAGTAAAAGAAATGTTCATAGGTGGATCCAAACTTCATTTTTTCCCCAAACAAGTCATATAATTTGAACAAATAGGTAAAAGATTAGGAGCCTTTTCAGTTTAACACATAGAAGAGCTGTTACTTTCATACTGAAAAAAAAAAAAAAACAGCAGATGCACATCTGATTAAAATTTTTTAAAAGTAAACTATATTCTTTTCATTTGGCTTGACAGTTTTATATACTCTCTGGCATTAATTCTTTCCATTCATTAACTGATCTCTTTTCCATCTCCTATCCAGTTCTAGGACATCTAAATTACAGGATCAACGGCAAAGCCTTGTTCACTAAAATAATAAGATGTAACACTAAAAAAATATGTTGTGTTGAACATTTTTATAAGCCTTTTGACAGGCATTTACCTGATTTTAATATTCTCTTCCGTGTCTCATTATAACAAGTAAGATTAGCTAAAAGGTGGAGAAAGAGAATGCTAAACAGTGCAGTCACGATTAATCTAAAACCTATGGGATCTTTGTCTGGAACTTGCATTTTTGAATGCTAGACACACACCTTTACAGTATATATTCAGCACAAAGAAAGCAGATAGGAAGGCCCTATTTCTACAGCTCATAGTAAGGAAACATTTTGCTTCCCATGAATAAGGTTTATGAAATAATTCCAGATGATTAATCGGTAGAACAAGAAATGCATAATTTAATGACCTTCTCATCCAAACCGCAATCTCTTTTATGGCTGTTGTAAGTATTCCAAACATTCCACAATTGTCTTTTATACCATTTTAATTCTTCCAAGCTATACAAAATTTGGAGAACACGTTGGTTATTAAAACAGCACCCATCAAATTGTTAAATCTTTGCCGCCATTGGCTCATACTAATTGTGAAAAGGAGAAGGAGCCTGAGGAAGTCAATTAAGACTAACTACTGCCTACCTGGAAAGCAAATTTATGGCTGCTTTAAAAGTCTTTGCTAGACAGAAGTTAACATCTACATGTTATAATGTAATATTGGTATCCCCAATCTGTCATCTCTTTAAAAAAAAAAAACTGGAAAGCTGCCAGGTCCAACAGATAGCATTGCTGCACCTGTTCAGACTGCTAAATGCAAATACTATGATGGTTTGTCTTTTGGTTTGCTGAACTTTGCAGATTGCAAAAGCTGCCCATGGCATTAAAATGAAGCTTCAAGCAAATATCCAAAGAAGTGTGTTTTTGCAAAAACTAGGTTTTTGGGGGTAGGTGGGTAGACGGGTGGAATGAAATATATTGTCCTCTTTATTTGCTGGGTTACATTTTTCAGATTTTGTTCAAGGAGCTTCAAAATGTGCAGAGCTGTTTTGTTAAATACATTTTAACTGTCCTGACTATTTTTTCTCAAAGGTAGGCAGTCATTAGCCTTCAATATCTCCACCAAATTCTCTGGCTCTGCAAAATGGGTTACTCCTCTACCTTACTGGAAATATTCTAATCTTTTTCTAAACATTCTGGATATATTTTAAGCTCAGAATACTTCAAGAACAGTTTCAAAAGAGAATTACAGTCAAAACAATATTGGAATATTTATGGTTAAGATTAGAGCAGCTGTTTCATTTAAAAAAATATTCATAGCATCGATGTGTGAATTATTGACAATGAATATATAAAGGAAATTGTGTGTGTATTCATATTTACTCTCTCAACACCCAATGTGGTAAAAGAGGAAGTAAAGAAGATTCATATTTACAATATTATAAAGTCCATTAGCCACAACACTTTGCTATTTCCATCATATTCAACAATAGATGTTTGATATTTTAAATCAGTATGCAAAGATTTAATATACATTCTATTTATATTGCTTTTTAATGTAGTCAAACTTCCACTAAGCAACAGAATCTAATTTTCACTTTATTATAATAAGGTTATACATGAAACAATAATTTTATCAGATACTTATATTTCATTCTGACTTTTGCTATAGTATTTCAGTTGAGACCAAGATTTTTTTTCATAATCCATCTCTCCATTTGGATTTTAGTAGAATTGTGGTCTTTCTTCCTTCCTATCAAATCCTAGGCATCCCACTGTGTAACAATTAAACATATGTGTACAAATTACTGGATCTCATACTGGGTATATCATTTCCAAGATACTGCTAGAAAGATTACTTCCTTTTGATCTATGAGTGCAGTGACACAGATTGACAACATAACATCTTAAGGCTGATTTTTAGAACTTTTCCCATCAGGCCTGTATTTTTTGAAGAATACTATTATAAAATTATATCCATGAGCCTTTAAAGAAGAAAAAAATCTAAAGGGAAATAAAGACTAATATTATGGCATACTCACAACACCCAATGATATTAGGTTTAAACAAATAAAATAGAGCGTATTGATAACATTATAAAGATGGCTAGATTTGTCTACATTTGTTTGAAGGATGCTCCATCCATCCATCTTTCCTCATCCAGAGACTCTGATTTGCAAAGTATATTGGATAATAGTATAAAAATGTCTATATGGGTATTTATTTTGTGTCTGGGAGCATGTGCATGCATGTTCATTCATATGTGAGTATGTATACATGGAGTGGCTGCATCCGATTACATACTGTTTTCCTTTAATATTGCTGCACAGAAAGGATGAAATGCAGTGGTAGGATTCAATTTGTTTTACTACTGGTTCTATGGGCGTGGCAGGGGAAGGATACTGTAAAATGTCCAGTCAGAAGTGGTTTGTTGGTTCTCCGAACTACTCAAAATTTCTGCTACCAGTTCTCCAGAACTGGTCAGAACCTGCTGAATACCACCTCTGATGAAATAGTATATGTTTTGTTTGCTTATGGTTAATTCATTCAATTTGTATAGCTGCTCACCTCAACAGGAAACTCTGGACTGCAAACAAAGTTAAAATAAAGTAAAAACAATTGCAATAATTAAAAATTAAAATACAACTCATGTATTTTACAATATTGTGTGCTTTATGTAGAGTCCACATTTTGAGGGAGATTGGTGGGCTCTAAATATGATAAATAAATAACTCATACTCACTAATACAATTAAGAAACAGGTCCTTCACACATTCAAGGCCCCTGGTCTGAGCACACAGCCAGGTATTTAAGGCCTTACAAAAGAGGTTCTGGACTGTTCTTCAGAGGGAAGATGTTCCATAAGGGCTCTGGTATGGCACCAAAGGCATATCTTCTAAGTCCTACCAAGTAGCATCGCTTAGCTGACAGCACTCAAAGCATGCTAATAATTATCTTATTGTAATTCTCAAAAGCTGACCCAGCTGAGAAACCTTGTATGCTTAGATTTGAAAGTTGTCTATGCAGATTCTCAGTCATCCAAGTCATGGTTGTCCCACAGGTGTTTTTCAAGAGGCAATTGGACTTTCGGGTTTTTCTTTGAAAATGTTTCGCTTCTCATCCAAGAAGCTTCCTCAGTTCTCACTAGATGGTGAGGAATGGAAAGATTTATATTCCTTGCAGCCAGCTGGTCATTTGCATTCTTTTAGGTTTGAAAGCCTTCACCAAACAAAAGAAAATGTTGGAGCATTAAGTCAGGAACAGAACTGTATGGGACTTAGTCGCTCCATAGTATCTGTCACGAGATGCCATCTGAAGCTAAAGATTACAACTGATAGAAAAGGAAAGAGGTGCTAAATAAGCTTTGTAAGAGCTAGATGTAAATAAATATTCCTGGTGGTTGGTTGATTTTCCCATGGTAATTTACAAAGAAAATAACTGGAAGCATTATACATCATGTAAATAAGAGAAAGGTAGTAACACTGTACTCTTCCTTAGTTGCTACTTCAGTATCCAGACTATAAGTCAACTCAATCAAATCTGTTGTACTGTTCTCCCTCAGTAAAATCCAAAATTGTTATATTAGTTGAATTTATAGCATTATGTTGTTATAAAAATACCAACCATTTACAAGGTTAAAAAAAATACCCATGATACAGCATGACATACCATAATTTGGTATACGTGTTAATAACATTCATAAACTCCATCAAAACCACTTTTCTTAAAAGAAAAGGTAATATAAACCAGTGCTTCCATTATTCCTTTCAGAAAGAGAAAATGCAATACCAAAGATTGCATACTGTTAAAATGTATACTGTGAGTGAATTAGATTGCTTCAATGTAAATAGAACTGCACAATGTAGTGTAGTGATATATAAGAATTGAGAAAGTCTCCCTTTGGGAGAATTTTACTCTCCTCTTAAGTAGAATAATGTAGACCTTCTACAAGGCAAGACATGATGTTATGAATGACTTTTACCAGTTTCTGGCCATAAAAAAATCCTATTCAGAATTATGTACTTGCTTAATGACCATATGATACACTTTACATCCATGGTGACTCATATTGCAACTATCATAAAAAATTGAGTTTGGTGACATGATGCCTCAACATATAACTGGAATGATTATGATAAAAATTCTAGGCTCCATTATATCATAAGTTGAAGACTGTTCAACATTCAACACTAGGTAAAATACTCAACATTTGTGACATAAAATGTGATGAGGTAAAGAACATTTAACAACAGTTTGTAAGATTAAATGACTTTGCTAAGCTGTAATAATGCTGCTGAATCGTAAAGAAAAGAAAAACTATTGTGGTGCTATTTTTCCCTACCAACAATATTTGATAGTGGCCTTTTGGGCATGTCCTCTAAAGATCTGTTTTCTTAGGCAGGAATCATTGCTTCCATGGGAAAAGTGGAGAGAAGAGGAGAGGAACAAGTTGTAATGGGAGACTTTAATTATGTCAACATCTGTTGAGAGGCAAACTTGGCAAAGCATATTGATTTCTAAAAATATTCACTTGTTTATTGGCAATAATTTTCTTACAGGATCAGGGAAAGCAAACAACTGTTGGTTAAGTATGATTTGAAACCACTTAGTAGGGAAGACTTGGCTGAGAAAGTGGAAACAGCAGGGACACTGAGAAAAGTGGCCATCTAATGCTATAATGCATCCTTTTAAGAGAAACAAACACTAAGTGTAATCAACCACGATAGCTGATATTAATAAATGCAGAACAAAGAAAACTAAGATGCCATGGTAGTAGAAGCCATGGGAATAGGAGCTAAAGATTATGAGGTTATTAAAAATGGAGTTACCAAAAGCACTATTGCAAACAAGCCTAACATGGGGAAAAATGCAAATCAGAAGGCAACACTTGCTAAAAAATGAACATTGGAAAACAAGAGAGGACATGAGATGGAAAGAGATATAGGTCATCAAGGAAAAATTATTGCCTAAAATTGTGCATTTTGTGTTAAAAAATTAAATTCACAATACTCTAATGTGATAAAGCAGAGGCTCCCAATTTGTGGGCCATGGCCCACTAGTGGATATGAGGGGTTTGCAATTGGACTGTGGAAACCACCGATGAGCGTATGCATGCACATGCACATCCTCACTTGCATAAGCAGCAGGCGAGCGCATGTGTGCATGCTCATTTTGTATGTGTGGCAGGCACACAGGCAAGTGACTCATGCAAATGGAGCTGTACACACACACATGCTTGCCGATCACTTGTGCGAACAATTCCCTCCCCACCTGCTGGTCCACAAATCCAGAAACATTGGGGGACTCTGTAGTAAAGGATAAGTGTAACAAAAATGACTTTTTCTGTGTGTCCCTTCAAGTAAGTGCTGATTTCTGGCAACTTCCTAGACACATCTTTGGAGATTTCTTGGCAAGATTTCAGAAGTGGTTTGCCAGTGCTTCCTTCTTAGGCTGAGCTCTAGCTCAAGGACACTCAGCTGCCTTAGTGCCTAGTTTGGCTGCCAGCTTCTACTCTGTCTCCCAGTTTCTAGCAGGGAACCAGTTTTTCTTATCTATTAAGTATGTTCAAATTAAAAGAAAGAAGAATCAGATTTCTTTTCCTATTGATAAGAGTTGTTGCTTATCCAAAAAAGAAAAGAAATTCAGTTGCCATGACTCAACTTCCAGACAGCTCTACCTGGAAGACTGAGAATCTTTATCAACATAAAGAAAAAGCAGGTTTATAGTATTCATAATAATAAAAAGGATATGTTGACCAGACAATTGTGACAAGCAAACAAAAGAACCATCTTCAGACCAAGACAAACATAATCAAGAAATACTTTGAATGAGCTACAGTTTATCAAATAACTTATTGAAAGTTAGACTTCTATGGATTATTGTTGAGAATTCCTGGAAAACTATGTATTAGGGAAACTAATGTCTGTGTCTTTCAAAAGTGATGAAAGCACTTTTCGTGTAACCACATCAATTCCTGAGAATGCTCTAGCTCCCTGAAAGCAGATTTGAAACAAAAATCAGCATGGATTTGTTAATAGTAAATCTTATAAAACTAACATAATCTTATTTTTGGGATTATGTAAAATAGTCATTACATTTGGTTACAAATATTGTTCATTGCATCCCAAATCTAACACATGGGAATCAATTCAATTAAGGTAGCATTGTATTCTAAATATGTCTGGCAGTGAATCTGTGAAGTTTTATAATCTTAATATTGGACAGCAAGATAACACAATAAAAGAAGAAACAGAAATTAAGAAGCCCAAACAGCACAGTGAGAATCTGCTTAATTTCATGACCTAACAATTCCTACTGCCTCTGGAGAAGTTAACTACTTCCCAATTATGATATCAGAAATATTGTAAACAGAATAGAATAAGATCAAAGAGAGAGGCAGAGATGTAGGTAGATTCTGTGTTTAGGTGTGGTCCTAAAAACAGAATCACTGCCACAATAAAGAAAACATGGAAATCTCAATGAAGGTTGCAAGCTATCTGTATGAGTATGAGAAAGACATCAATATTACAAACAACTTTTAGTGGTAAATAAAGCAGGGAACTGCAAATTTTGAAGAGAAGAAAACAGTAAGCAACCCTAAGAGTTAATTTCAAAGGAATTATTGTCAATTATTTAAAAACCAAAAATGATTCCAGCAAGCAGAGAGGCATTTACAGTACAACTCATAAAATTCAAGATAAACAACAAACTGCTGTACTCTATAACAGATTGTAGTAAATACTGGGAAATAGCCTCTTTGTTGTAAATCATAACAGCCAACTGCACAACCAAAGTATTTTGAGCAAAAAATGGATTCAAGATTATCAACAAAGCACTTAGACTTAGAATAGCATCTCAAATGTGTCTCTAGATAAACCTCCAATATCCCTACAATATTAATCAAACTGTTCAAGAAGTAAAGGAAAATTGTTCTGGTGAATAGAGTAGCCTGTAAGAAATTAGGATGAGTGAACATTGAGAGTGTAAAATCAAATTAATTTTCCTTTGCATGAATTCTGAAGAAATAAGGAAAATATTTTAATGAAGTGCCATTCCTAGAAATATATGGATGGTTCTATAAGAAAAAAAAATGCTAGGTCACGGGTAACTGGGTGAAACTAGTCATTGAGATACCTTAAAAAATAAATTAAACAATTCTAATACTGATCAGATACAGGGGTGGGATTTGACCGGTTCACAGCAGTTCACTAGAACCAGTTGTTACGATTCTTGGTAGTTCAGAGAACCAGTAAAACAGGCCCCTGGCAGGTTGTGCCCCACTCCACTCGCTCCTCCATTCCCTCCCGTCAGTCCTTATTGCGCATGCATGACATCGTGTGCATGCACGACAATCACTGATGGCATTCTCCTGCGCCTACCCCACCCAAGTCACTCCTTATAGCACATGTGCACTATATCATTTCCCACATTTTCCTGCCCACTGCCATCGCTTCCAGCAGGAGCAGCAGCAGCCAGCCAGCCAGCCAGCCAGCCAGCCAGCCAGCCTTCCACCATCTGATCTCCCTAGGTGAGTGAGGCTCTACAAGCCCAGGTCACCTACATGCCCTTGATACCGCCAGCCCCAGTTGAGTCCTGACTCCTGGGTTGGCCTAGGCCACTACCGCCACGCCTCCACCGCCACCCTCACCCTTGCTGCCACAAGCCCGGGATGAGTCCTAACTCCCAGGCCGGCCTAGGCTGCCACTGTCATGCCACCGCTGCCCTCAGTGCTCCCATCCTAGAAAGTTTCTCCCCCTTACCTGGCTTGCTTAGCTACCAGCACCGCAACTCCATATGGCACTCATGGCCTAGCAAGCTCCCACCCCGCTCCACTTGCCTGGCTTCCTGGTGGCTGAGAGGAAGTCGAGCCGGGGCTGACCCATTGCTGCTTAGGTCCCACCTGGATTCTCCGCAGCTGCCTTGCCTGTTAGAAGCGGAGGTGGGGGGCGACCAGGAAGCACAATGCTATGCTGCCTGGGTCCGCATCACCCAGGCGGCATAGCATCAGGGAAGGCAAGCCAGGGCTGAGAGCTGCTGGGCTCACCTCCACTCTGGCACAGCAGGCAATGAGGTGCACCCCCGGTGCGAAGAACAGGGCAGCAAGTCCTAGCTGCTGCTTCTTTCCCAGCCTTAATTGAGCCAGTAGCTCATGTGCCATCTCCTAGCAGGAGGTCCCGGAATCTCATGTGTACGTGAGGCCGGGGCCTTCTGCGAGAAGATGGCACATGGGCAAATCCCTGTGGTACTGTGAGATGCATTGCTCTTCCAAGAAGGAGGAGAAGATTTGGGTGAACTTTTCTGCCTCCCTTCACTTAGCTCCGCTGCTGGTCAGAAGGCAGCCACCCCAGCCTGTCCCTTTAAGGTACTTCAATGTGGAGGGAGGGACCAAAAAGGGACAGGCAGGGTGCAGGAGCTGCCTTCTGAGTTTTGCCATGTCCCCGTGTCCCCACCACGAAGACTCCAACCGCCACCTCTTTGCTGGCAGGAGAATCCTCCAGCCGCCGCTCCCGGCTCAGTTCTGGCCAGCAAAAAAGCGGTGTCCGGAGGTTTCTTGTTGTGCCCACGTCTCCTTTGCTGGACCTGCTGGCTTTTTCAGGCAACGCAGGATTGGAGACTGGCCAGGAAAAAAACACGTAACGAGAGATGCTACCAAGTGCTTAGAAGCATGTGTGTGTGTTGTGTTTGTTTCAGGTGGGTCTCCCCTCCTAGCTTTAGAAGAAGAGAGGGAAGGATGAAGGGAAGGGATAGAAAGAGAGGGAAAGAGAAAAAGGAAGAGAGAGAGAGGAAGAGAGAAAGAAAGAGACAGAGAGAAAGGGGGAAAAAGAGGGGGAGAGAGGTAAAGAGAGAGGGGGAAAGAGAGAGGGAAAGAGAGGGAAAGAGAAAGAGAAGGAACAGACAAGAAAGTAAAGAAAGAAAAAGGAAAGAAAAAAAAGAGAAAGGAAGGAAGAGAAAGGAAGAAAAGGAATAGACAAAGAAAGGGTAATGGAAGGAAGGGACAGAAAGAGAGGGAAAGAGAGAGAAAGAAAGAGGGAGGGAGGAGAAAGTGAATGGGATATGAAGGGAGGGAGAGAGAGAGAGAGAGAGAGAGAGAAGGAAGAGACAAGAAAAAGAAAGAGAAAAGGGAAAGAAAGAAAAGGGGAGAGGGAATGGAAGAAAAGAAATAAGACAAAGAAAGAGGGGGGATGGAAGGGACGGAAAGAAAGAGAGAGAGAGAGAGAGAGAGAGAGAGAAAGAAACAAAGAGGAGAAAGTGAATGAGATATATGGATGGATAGATACATGGAAGGAGGGAGTGACAGAAAGAGAAAAAGAAAGAAGGAAGGACACAAACCCTGGCTTCAGAAGACTCTTTGAAACAGCACAGCAATCTAGGGTTGGCCTGCAAGGGATCTTAGAGGTCAACTTCTAGTCCAACCCCCTGCTCCAGCAGGCTTAGAAGTGTAAGCGTGTGTGTGTGCATGGCTGTCAAAACTCCAAAAACAGGTCAAGTAGCTCTGGGGAGGTTAGTCATAAATTAGAATACTTGCTAAGCAACCGGCCATTAAGAGAGGACCACTTGTATTTGATTTGCTAGTCACATGGCCACCCAGCCAGTCACATGACCACCAAGCCACACCCAGCAGGTCATGTGACCACCAAACCATGCCTAGTCAGTTACGTGACCATCAAGCAACACCCAGAAATTAAACCATGCCCACAGAACTGGTTGTTAAAAAATTTGAAACCTAGCCCTGATCAGATCGCATATAAACATCAATTGGAATGTTTATTTCTCTAACTTTTCATAATCAGTAGTATTCTTCCATTCTGTGAGGCAATTCCATCTCTAAGATGTAGAGGAAAATCCTGAATAATCAATGGCTTATTGCAAAGAACATACATTGCTCTCTATAAACAAAAATGAACACTTTCACTTAGATTCTATTTCTGAGGCAGGACACATGGAAGCCATTGGAGATGATCATTTGGATTTGGATAGAGATCCTATAATTACGTTAATGATGCTCTTTGCCATCCAACGCCAAGGAACCTACCACTATCCTTCAGTATTGTCAAATTAATACATTAAATGAGGAAGAGTTAACTAAAATTAAATGTATGTATGTGTGTGTGTGTGTGTGTTGTGTATGTATGTATGTATGTATGTATGTATGTATGTGTGTATGTGCATATATATATATATATATATATATATATATATATATATATATATATATATATATAATGTGTATATGTATAATGTGCTTTTGGCTTCATGCTTGTGTGAGCAAAGCGTGATCGGAGCTGCCATCAACCAATCAACCAATCAATAAATGACAACACAACCAACCTCCCCACCAGCATATATAGGGAGAAGAAGAAACGAAGAAACGAAGCCGAAAGCACCAGCCTGAAGATGGCGAATGGGACCTCAGCAAAACGTTGCCAAGATACTCTCAATCTTACATGGGAAAAGACCTGAACATGCCAAGACCTGCATACCTCTGTACCCATGAAAATCTACAAAAACATGTATGTATGTATGTATGTATGTATGTATGTATGTATGTATGTATGTATGGTATTCAGCTTTGTTCAGGTATTTTCCCACGTCATTATAGTTGTGCTTTTAAAGTTGTAGCAACGTTTCAACAGAATCTCAGAAACGGCTGTGAAAGCCTGACACACAGACGAACCCAACACAGCAGTCTGATGATGGCAGATGAGATTCTTTAAAAGCACAACTATAATGACGTGGGAAAATACCCGAACAAAGCTGAATACGAGAACAGCTGTAAGGGACCTTGGTGGTCTTCTAGTCCAATCCTCTGCTCAAGCAGGAGACCCTGTGCCATTTCAGACAAGTGGCTGTCCAGTCTTTTCTTAAAAACCTCCAGTGATGAAACACCTACAACTTCTGAAGGCAGTTGTAACTGGTTAATTGTCTTCACTGTTAGGGTGTTTCTCCTTAATTTCAGGTTGCTTTTCTCCTTGATCAGTTTCCATCCAGTGTTTCTTGTCTTGCCTGGTGCTTTGGAAAATATTGTTGGAAAATATTCTTTGTGGCAGCCCCTCAAATACTGGAATACTGCTATCATGTCACCCCCAGTCCTTCTTTTCTCTAGCCTGGTCATACCCAATTCCTGCAACCATTCTTCATATGTTTTATGTCCTTAATCATCTTAGTTGCTCTTTTCTGCACTTTTTCCAAAGTCTCAACATCTTTTTTGTAAGGCAGTAACCAAAACTGGATGCAGTATTCCAGGTGTGGTCTTACTAAGAATTTATAAAGCGATTAAAAGAAAGAGGAGAAATGGAGTATTATTTTGTCTGGGACACATGGTATAAATGGTTATAAAATAGGAGTAAAATACAAGGGTAATTTTATATTAAATGTAATGGCAATGCATATAGCTGAAGGAAGAAAAGGAATGTAGCTGATATGTTCATATATGTATATATGAATATTAGTGATGTTGGAGTGCTGCAAAGATTGTAAATGTCATATAAAATGATAAAATATGTTTAATAAAATTATTTTTAAAAAACAATTTATAAAGTGGGACTAAAACGTCACTTGATTTTGATTGTATGCCTCTGTTTATATAACCAAGAATTATATTAGCTTATTTGGCTGCCGTTGTACACTCCTGGCTCATGTTTAAGTTTAACTAAGACTCCAAGGTCTCTCTCACCACTACTATGTCAGACCTGGATCCATCTTGATTCAGATTTAGGGCTGCCACAAGGGGGGATGGATAGCTGTGGGAACGGGGGAGTGAGAAGGGAAGGTAATGAGAAGGGAGGATAGCCACAACAGCATTCTTTTGCCAGAGCTCAAGGTCAAGTTGCTGGAGTTTGGAGGGGAGAGACTAGACTTGGGGGGGAGTTCAGAATTGAGGTAGCTTGGAGAGCATGACTTGAGGATCATCAATAAGGGCTGGGTGTGAGTTTTAGTGTAGCAGAGGAAAACGTCACACACTGGTCACACCTATACCCAGTTTAGCAAAGGAAAAAAACGTCCTGATACGTCACATGATGCTGCCATAACAATGTGAGTTTGACACCCTAATCTAGGTCATGGTTGTCCAAAGATGATTTTCCAAAAGGCAACTGGGCTTTCTTGGTTTTCCTTTGACAATATTTTACTTCTCATCCAAGAAGCTTCTTAAATTCTAAGAAAAGCAAGAAATTCCAATTGCCTTTTGGAAAAGCACCTTTGGGATCAATGACATTGTTTAATTGATGAAACCTTGAATATGCCCATTCTGCCAAATTTTGCTGGGTAGGCAAAAAAAATATATGGAGATACACTGTCTCAAATTACCAGGTTTTATATTATGATGGTCTTTGTAGGTGATAGTCAGCACTCTGAATTGCACCTGGAACCCTAATTACAACCATTGCGGATTTCCAAGCAGTGATTTTTTTATTTATTTTTGTCAATTGCTTGCAAGATAATAGGTATAAGTAAAAACGTAGTTATGAATACATGGAGATAGATAGATATATATGGATCTTTGGTTGTTCGGGTTTTCTCCCGCGTAAGATTCGAAGTATCTGGAGAAGACCGGGAGAAAACCCGAACAACCAAAGATCCACATACAAATACCCGCGAGAACCTCAGAAAACAAATATATATATATATATATGAAAAATAAAAAAAATAAAAGAAACAATAGGACAGGGACGGTAGGCATATTGGTGCGCTTATGCACACCCTCTACAGACCTCTTAGGAAAGGGGTGAGGTCAATAGTAGACAGTCTAAGGTTAAAGCTTTTGAGGTTTGGGGAAGAAACCACAATGTCTATTCCAGACATTGACCACTCTCTTGCTGAAGTCGTATTTCCTGCAATCAAGTTTGGTGCAATTAACCTTGAGTTTGTATCTATTGTTTGCTCTTGTGTTGTTATGTTGAAGCTGAAGTATTCATTGACAGGTAGGACATTGCAATGTATGATTTTATATACTATATTTAGATCGGACCAAAGGCGGCGTAGTTCTAGGTTTTCTAGGTCTAGAATTTCGAGTCTGGTGGCATAAGGTATTCTGCAATGAGTAGAGGAGTGGAGAACTCTTCTTGTGAAATATTTCTGGACTTTCTCAACTGTGTTAATATCAGATACATAATGTGGGTTCCAGACTAATGAGCTATATTCGAGTATTGGTCTAGCAAATGTTTTGTATGTTCTAGTTAGTAGTGTAATATTACCAGAGAAAAAGCTATGTAACATTAGGTTAACAACACTTAACGCCTTTTTGGCTATGTAGTTACAGTGGGCTCTAGCACTTAGTTCATTAGAGATGAGTACTCCAAGATCCTTGACAGAGTTTGGATCATCAGCAAGGTCTTGACTATTCAGCCTGTATTTTATTTTCTGATATTTTTTGGCAACATGTTGGACAGAGCATTTATCTGTTGAGATTTGAAGTTGCCATTTGTTTGACCATTTTGATACATGGTCAAAATGGCCTTGGGGGACACCACTGTTGACAGGTACAGAATTTGATAGGACGCTCCCAAATTTTGACCATTTGTTGTCTTTTTGACAGGAATGTTTCTATCCAGTTATGCAGATGTCCAGAGATACCATGAGATTTTAGTTTTAGGAGTAGTTTGTCATGTACCACTGAATCAAAGGCTTTACAGAAGTCTATGTAGATTGTGTCTATTGCTTTGCCCTGATCGAGTTGTGTAGTCCATATGTTTTTGCAGTGTAAGAGTTGCAGATTGCAAGATAGTTTTTTCCTGAAACCAAATTGTTTATTAGAGAGTAGGTTGTTTCTAAGTGGAGGATGATGGATTGGTTTTGTTAGTGATTGGGGGCAAACCCCCAAACAGAATGTGCAGCAGCAGTCAAGCCAGGCAGCCAAATGAGAGAGGAAGGGCCCTAGAGTTTACACACACTGATGACAAACACTGTTTTTGTAGTTTAAATAGTTGTTTAATCCAATTAGAGTTTAAACATTGTCAATCAGTCCATATGTCATTCACAAATATATCCATTCAGTAACTTAGTCCATTCACTAGTCAGTTATATATCCTTATCTGCTTGTAAAGATATCTTCTCCTCTGATACCTTTCCTTTTGAAGACAACGCTGAGTATTCACAGGATATCAGCACATCAATGAAATAGTCCTTTCGTTCAGGTATTCAAACAGTTGTAGCAAACAGTAGCAAACAAACAGTAGCAAGCAGATAAAACAAGCAGAGAGAGAGTTACATTTCTCTTACTGCCTTTTATTGCCGTTTGTAACCGCACCCTTAATTAGTTAATTACAAGCAGTTTGGTGCTTAAGGCTACAAGTTACAAACACCCAAACCTTGGTTTTATATATTTATTCACCCAAACTTAGTTGGTGTATCAATGTTATACCCAACATTCTCCCCTTTTGGGTGATATAAATATACAATACCCTTACAATCTAAAACCATACTTTACACAACTCTCTTGGTGCTTAATGGCACCTTGGGCTTTAGTAAAGTTATCAGCTATATTGTCCTCCGACATGCAGTACTCCAGCTGTATCATTTTACTCTTTACAGATTGTCTAACGTTTAAGTACCTTAAATCTGTATGCTTGCTCCTAGTTTTTACTGCAATATTTGTGGCCATTTGAATTGCTGCCTGATTATCTTCATGTACAATTATAGGATAATTTACAGTTAATCCCATGTCATTCATCATCTGCTTATACATGATTAATTCAGTACATAATAACGACAAACAGGAGAATTCTGCTTCCATAGTAGACAAACTTATATGCTGTTGTCTTATTGACTTCCAACCTATTAATGTCTTACCCAGCATTATGGCTGTTCCTGAAGTCGACTTTCTTGTGTCTCTTTCTGATGCAAAACTAGCATCTGCATAAGCACTCAGTATTAGATTACCTTTTGGTTCTAGATACAGTGCATGGTGTAATGTTCCTTTAAGATACCTTAAAATTCTCTTTAATGCCTTCCAATGACATTTAAGTGGATCATTATTATGTCGTGCCAGTTGATTAACACCATAAGCAATATCTGGCCTTGACCAATTGCTAATATATGATAAGCTACCAATCAAAGATTGATATATTACCTTATCAAACTTGGGACTTTGAGTATCCATTTTGCAAATATCCTGACTCATTGGAGTCTTTGCAGTCTTACAAAGTTCCATCTTATAATCTATTAGCAATTTAGATATCTTATCCTCCTGAGATATCTTAAAACCTTTCTGTGTTTTCAGTATATTCACACCTAGATATTTCTTTATCTCCCCTAATTGCTTGATTTTTATTTTCTTAGCTAATGATGCTATTATTTTGTTGGCTTCATCATTAGTTTCTGTAATCAAAGCAATATCATCTGTGAATAATAGTAATAATGATATTTTCCCATTTGTCTCCCTTTTAAATAGACATGGATCGGCTAAACCAGCTTTAAACCCTATATTGTTTAGTTCCTTTACAATATACTGGTTCCATTCATAGCCTGATTGTTTAAGACCATAGAGGCTCTTTTTTAACAACCAATAATCATTATTATTTTCACCTTTAAATCCAATAGGTTTTTTCATGTATACAGTATGTCTTAGTGGAGCGTGCAAGTAAGCAGTTTCTACATCTAGATGGCTGACTATATATTTCTTACTTGCTGCCCACACTAAAGCTGCCCTTAATGTTGCTGCTTTAAGGCTAGGTGCAAATACCTCATCATAGTCATTGGCATTTTGTCTAAAACCTTGGGCTACTAATCGTGCCTTATGGATTATATTACCATCTTTTTCAGTTTTTATCTTAAAAATCCATTTGCAGCCAATGGGTTTTATATCAACAGGTAATCTCGCATTTTCATATACTTTCATATCCTTTAAGGATTTCAATTCCTTATTCATTGCTGCATACCAACTTTCCTTATCTTTAGTAGGATACATGTTTATTTCATCTACAGTATATGGAACTTTATTAATCTGGCACACTGTGTTAGCCTGGTATCTATCAGGCGGTCTAGATATTCGTGTAGTTCTTCTGGGAATTGCTGGGCTAGTATGAGGACTTTTTTGAATTACTACCTGTTCATGTTCCTCAGCTTGCTCAGCTATTGGTACTATTTCTTCCTTTATGGGCTCTATCTCTGCCTGTATTTGTCTCTTTACTTTATTCTTAAAGTTACAGGGATAATTAATGGGATTTCTATAGGATTCAAAAATTTCTTCTTTATTGTTATCCTGTTCTAACTTATCCCATCCTACGTGCTCTAGAAATTGGGCATTGGCACTACATAACACCTTAGATGTGCCTTTCTCCCAAAATCTATATGCCCTATGGTTTGCTTGGTAACCAACGAAGAATAATTGTTTAGCTCTGTGTTGCCCTTTACGCCTGAGTTGTGTAGGGATATGCGCCCATGCTGGTGCACCAAATGTGTGCAGGTAACTCAGATCAGGCTTCCTGCCATGCCACATGGTGAATGGTATTTCACCAGTAGTTGTATTAACAACGTTGTTTAATATGTTATTAGCACACATTCTGGCCTCCCCCCACAAAGAATCAGGTAATCCAGAATCAGTTAACATTGTTCTAACCATTGCCTGTAGTGTTTGGCCTCTTCTCTCAATAAATGTGTTGTGTTGTGGTCTGTATGGTGCAGATTTCTTGTGCTCTATTCCAGCTACCTTTAATCTATTCTGGAATTTGCTGTTAACAAATTCCGTACCATTATCTGTCACCAGGGTTATCAGTTGCCGTTTAGTTTTTCTTTCTGCAAATTTTAACCAGCTGAAGAAATGTTGATATGTTTCAGTTTTGCTTTTCATTAGGTAGCAAAACCCATATCTAGAATAATGGTCCATAATGCTCAGTATATATTGAGCACCCCCCATACTGGGTTTCTTTGGACCTATAATGTCTGCAAATACTACTTCTAAAGGTTCTTTAGTTTTGAAACCATTTAGCCTATTTGCAGGCAATATTTTACTCTTATCTTCACAGCAGACATTACAACGCAAATATTTATCACAAGGTTTTAACCTTATTCCAACAGATAACTCTACTGTACGTTTTAGCATTTTAAAATTTACATGCCCCAAACGCCTATGCAATAAATGGATACATTCATTATGAGGCTTTATATTGTTAAATACAGTCTGTGCCTCCCCTTTCTTACTATCATGTAATACATACAATGTTTCATTTAAAGCTGCAGTTACTCTTTTGTTATCTTTTTCAATTATGCAATTATTATCCTTAAATGTAATTACATAACCTAGTTTGTCTAATACCCTTACAGAAAGCAAGTTCACCTTTAACTGTGGTACATACAACATTTTTATATCCTGGTTTAAGCATGGACGGTATGCAATACCTTCTCCCTTGGCCTTGAGGTCCCAGCCATTAGCAAGTGATATATGTTGAGAGCTTGTAGACATTTTTATAAATTTTGTCTTATCTCTCGTGATGCAGTGGGATGCACCACTGTCCACCACCCATAAATCATTCTTCACATCACAGTTGCTAAACGTGGCTAGTTCAAAAGATTTCTTTGGCTTTTTTACATTCTGGTTTTTTTCTTTTCTGCAGAATCTTGCCAAATGTCCTCTGCCTCCACAATTAAAACACTTTTTAATTGTGTATGCCGTCGAAGATAAATTCTCTTCTTCCGGGTGCTTTAATTTACTTAGTTGGTTTCTTTCAAGCTTTGAAGATAATTTCTCTTCTTTATTAGGTTTATCTTCTCTCAGCTGGTCACGTTCACACCTTCTTCTGGCTTCTTCTAATAGCCTGCCGGTAATCTTGGTTAATGATAAACTATCTTTTGGCAATACTTCTAAAGCAGTCACATAATCATCATAACTTTGATCTAATGAAGACAGTATGATGTATACTTGTTGCAACTCATTAAATATAAGCTCTTTTTCTTGTAATTCCTGAAAAATGCTCTTCATACAATTTAAATGAGTTAACATGTCTCCATTCTTCTGAAGATGTGTTGAAATAGTTTGCATGTAAGATATATATGAGCTCCTACACTGTCCCGAACATATATCTTCCTGAGGTTCTCCCAGCAGTTTGCAGCATTTTCCTCTCCACGGATATGGATAAGTTGCTGGTCAGAGAGAGTCAGTCCTATGATGCATAAAGCCTGCTCATTCTTTTGTTTATAGTCTTGTATCTTTTTGTCATCCTCCTCAACATCAGGATCTAAGTTAGTCACATCTGGTGGGTTTGTTATTATGTCCCACAAACCTTCTCTTCGTAGAAGTAAACTACATTTCATTGACCATGAAACATAGTTCGTTCCATCTAGTCTGGATATCATGGACAGATTTGGCAAATTTACTTGTGCCATTGCTCTTCAGATATGTAGCTATTTAAAAAACTACTGAAAAAAAAAACAGTTTGTTTTTACAGTAATGTGCAACTCACACCAACTCTCACTGCTATATCCTCGTTAGTTAGACTGTGCGCACTGGGCCCATAACCAATGTTAGTGATTGGGGGCAAACCCCCAAACAGAATGTGCAGCAGCAGTCAAGCCAGGCAGCCAAATGAGAGAGGAAGGGCCCTAGAGTTTACACACACTGATGACAAACACTGTTTTTGTAGTTTAAATAGTTGTTTAATCCAATTAGAGTTTAAACATTGTCAATCAGTCCATATGTCATTCACAAATATATCCATTCAGTAACTTAGTCCATTCACTAGTCAGTTCTATATCCTTATCTGCTTGTAAAGATATCTTCTCCTCTGATACCTTTCCTTTTGAAGACAACGCTGAGTATTCACAGGATATCAGCACATCAATGAAATAGTCCTTTCGTTCAGGTATTCAAACAGTTGTAGCAAACAGTAGCAAACAAACAGTAGCAAGCAGATAAAACAAGCAGAGAGAGAGTTACGTTTCTCTTACTGCCTTTTATTGCCGTTTGTGACCGCACCCTTAATTAGTTAATTACAAGCAGTTTGGTGCTTAAGGCTACAAGTTACAAACACCCAAACCTTGGTTTTATATATTTATTCACCCAAACTTAGTTGGTGTATCAATGTTATACCCAACAGGTTTATAATTGATTTCATGACTTTACAGGTGATGCAACATAAAGAGACTAGTCTGTAATTTTCAACTAGGCTGGGGTCTCCCTTTTTGAAGATGGGGATGACCATGGCTTGTGTCCATAATTTTGGTAAGGAGCTGGTCCTGAAAGATTTTTCAAAGATTATCCTTATAGGTTCGGCTATGGCAGTGGATAGCTTTTTTAAGAAGTAGGCACATATTCCATCTGGTCCAATAGATAGATATGGTTTTAGATTGTATAGTGCTTTTTGAACATTGTCTTCTGTAAAATTGATATGTATTAGATCGTTGTAGTTGTCTATGGTTCGACTAGGAAATACTGGGCATGATCCATTGCTGTTTACAAATACTGACCCAAAGAAGGTGTTAAAGAGGTTGGCTTTAATAGTGTCGTTGTTGCAGTCTTTACCATTAGGTCCTTTCAGGGATGGGATGGACTTTGAGTCTTTTTGTTTGTTGTTTACAAAATTGTAGAAAGCGCGGGTGGAATTTGTGCATAGGTTTTCTTCTTGTTTAATGTGATAATTGGTGCATTCAGTTTTTATCTGGTGGCATACATTTTTGTATCGGCTTTTGAAGTTGGCAACATGACCAGATTTGTTTTTCTGCCAAAATGATCTCTTTTGGGATTGAAGCTTCCTTATTGTTATGGGTAATTTGTTTTTTCTAGTTTTGAGAGTTGTTAATGGTACATATAGTTTGATGACTCTTTTGACTTTCAGTAAAGATATGTTGTAATGGTTTTCAACAGTATCGCATCCAGTGAATAGAAATTGCCAATCAAGGGTTGAGAGATCGTTGTTTATAAGATCATGGTTGCCTTTTTTGAAGTTATAGTTGAGGATTTTGTCGTTGTGATGATTTTTGTGTGGACTTATGCTGAGACAAAATCATATCATGGTATGAGCAACCCATAAACTATTCTGGACCAGTTGTTGCTTATGAGAGATCTTCAAGGGCTGTCCCATGTAGAGTACACTGAAGGGTATGAGTAACTACTGAAGGGCCCTCTCAATCCAGAAATTGGCACACAAGATTCTATGCAAGGCTCTTCTACCTACAAGTGCCACTTGTTTTTTGAGCAGAATTGTAAATCTAAGACAACCCCCAGATTATGCACCAGTATCAAATGGTTGCAACTCTACCCCAGACCAAAGATTAAAAGTTCCTAGATGCAGGAAGTCCAAGTAACTATAATCACTCAGTCTAACCAATGCATTTTTCTAAGTTCTGCTACTAACAATAAAATTTGAAATTAAATTCTTAACTTCTTTATTTTCCTTATAAAAGTCAATGAATCAGTTTAAAAGTCCTGAAATAAAATGGGGGAAACTATCTTTTTAACAAAATCATTTTTATAATTACATGTACAAGTAGGCTGTTCCAACTTTAGACCTCAATCAATGAAGCTACCACAGTAAAAATTCTCAAACATACTTCAAAAAGTTTGAAGCTACATTCTCCATAAAGTGATATGTATTGAGATTATCTCTATTAAATTGAAATTGACATTGACACTTTGAAGAATTCACAGATGTCATGATGTATAATAAACCTATCATACACCCACTCTGAATATGATAATGTAATCAAAGATACACTTTTGAAATAGCTTATCAAAAGTAAAATATTTACCAAAATCTAAACTACAGCAAATCAGAGAATTGTTGAAATTTCAAGAAATGGCTATTTACCTCACGACAGAACAAATCAACTTGCAATTTATAACAGATCATCCACTTTTACATAATTTACAATATATTTAATGGTATAAAAATAACAAACTATTTTTAGAGGATTAGAGACTGAAGCTGTCATGAATGACATAATGAATTTAGCACAAATTTCTATTTAATTGTATTATACAGGAAGAGTGAATAAGTTTAAATCATGTAGGATAATTGAGTACAATTAAAATTGTTTTATTTTTTATTTTTCAACAAACATGCTAAGTCATTGACAGGTAACTATGGCTTAGTTTTCTGTTCTGTTAGAAGAATTTGAGACCTTTTATGCTTTCTCTGAATGCTTAGTTTCTCACCACAAAATGTATTTATTATACCAATTCAATTTTATTTGTCCTAGGGCAGCTTCTATACAAGCATGTTGCTTCCAGATAATAAAAAATAGCATGGGTCAAGTAGCTAAATATATTTACTGTAATGCTTCCTTGCAGCTATTATTTCATAAGAATGGGGTGATATTTTTTTTTTAAAAAAATGTTTGTTAGTTATATTTTTTCTTTCCTTCAAGAGCTCAAATACAACAGTCCCTCAGACTATTTTACCCCAGAAGAACAATTCTTTGAAATAAGTTGGACTGACTGAGAATGACAAATCTCAAATAATCCATGAATGTTCTTGGTTGAGGATAGACTAGAACCTTCATCTTTCCACTCATAGGCCAACACATTAACCGTTTATATTGAACTGGCCAACTGTTCCATCTTGATGGTTAGAGGTTGCATTTGTGGGATAGTTTGTACCTTTTGTCTTCTGGCTTAACTTCTTACAGGCCAATGATATATCTCAGATGACATTTGCCTAGGTTGATGCTCAAACTTGCATAGGGCTAGAAATGACCTCCTTTAGTTGATGGAAATGTTCTCAGGTATTGCTGTGACATCATGCAGTCACATCTGACTCACTAGCATTCCGTCAGACATACTATTCTTTGTAGTTGATGCAAAACCTTGAAAGTAAAATGGATTCCCTAGGAAAGGGGTACTTCTGCTGAATAGCAGTAAATAAGCAGTAAGACATGAAGAGTCAGGGGGAATAACAGTGTAATGGATGATAATCTAATTAATATTTAGATGGACACCAGGAGGTTTGCTGCTGGTACAATGAGCACACAGGGCTAGTCTTTCAGAATTGAAAGTTGGTATGTTCTGTAAGATCGTTCTACAAAGTGAGATGGTTTCTGTGAAATAAACCAAACAAATGTTTGCCCATGTTCTGCCAAAAATGACAGACTTGCTGCCAACCCAAGTAGCAGAACAAATGCTGGCTAGTGTAATAGTCGTATGTAGCTGACAATTTAGATTATATACAAAACAACACAGAATTTTCCTGGAACAGGAACATTTCTTTAACTAGTAGAGAGATACATAGTTTACAAACATGAGAACAGCCATATATCAGTTCAGCTGCTGATTTACAAATGTTTTTTTTCCCTACAGCTTATCAATAATAAAAGGAAGGAAAGCAGGCATACTGCTTAGAATCGGCATTACAGGATTGTTTTCCTTTGCTTCCTGAAGAAAAAAGCGAAGGAATCACAAGTGTTTCACGTGCTATGCAAGAACCCACCAAAGCCTGTAACATGGGCATTATTCGTAAATTCCTTGATCTGAATGTTATTTAGAATCTGCTTTCTCTTTCTAAAAAAGAATTATAGTTTCAATAATTAACCTTAAAAGAAAAGAAATTGAGTGAATAATTATAGATTTTTTTTAAAAAATCTCAGTCAACAGAGACTGAATTATAGAATCACAGATGTGTGAGTTGGAAGGAAACCTCTGGATCATACAATAAAGACATAACTTAAGGGCAGCACATCCACAGCCTGATGGGTGTCTTGCAACAGTCATAAGTGTGACTTTTGCCATCCTTTCCAAAGGACTGTTATGATACTGTGATGATGCAAATGGAAGAGGGAAGATCTCGAGCTCTAGAGCAATAACTTGTTGCCTGATCGACGGGACCAAATCAGTATCCTGTTAGGTAATACATTTGGCAGGAAACAGAAATACAATTCCTGCAAACTTTCTTCTTGTTTAGCAACTGAAATTTTCACCTCTGTCTTTTCACAGAGCCGGGAACATTGTGAGACATGTTGAACTTTTGCAATTATTCATCTTAGTAAGAATTTGTTTGAAATTCCATTATTGTTTATAGGTTGTAAACACGCAGTCAGACATGATTGGATGGCATATTTGCCTAGTAAATTAATAAATCAAAGAACAACTATTTCATGTCACTGTCTACATAATACATCACTTTCTAGAAATTGTGTGATGCCTTGTACTTGAGAAAGGTAAGCCCTGTTGGAAAAAGTTCTGTATTGCTATTCATGTTGCTGTTGCTTTCAAACTGTTTTAGATACTGCATCTTCAGACAGGAGACAAAGGAATTCTCATTGTTTTACAAAATAGAATAGATTAGCATACATGTCTGAAGTAAATGTATGACAAATACAATTATAATAAAGATTAACACAAAGTATCATCAGTATTTCTCATTTAAAACAAAAATACCCTTCTACATATTTATTTATTGCTCCTCTCACCATTAGCACTCCTACATCAATCCATCAAGTGAGGAGTGACTCCATTGAAGATAATTGGGATTGGGATTCCTTTCCCAACAATGTAGATTTTAGGCAGGAAAATAATGAATTTCAATTTATAGAACATTCTGAACTTTTGGGGAAGAGCAGTTTTCTAAGCATACTTTATTACAATTAACACTACCACTTTTACAATCTTTATTAAACATAGTCACATAACATTTTTTTCAAAGCTTTTCCATTAGCAAGTAACATTATTTTTCTCCTTCAAATGGAAATTATATGTCATATATGCCCACTACATCTTATTTTATACAATATTTTCTAATATTTAATTCATAAATCAATTCCCATTTGGTTTAATAATGCATGCTTGAAGACAGCAGACAGGAATACCAGAAAAGTATAGTGCTTGCTAGTTATTGGGAGGCCTCATTAAAAAGGCATCAAGAGAAAGAACAATAAAAGCAACCCTATGAACTTTTGTAATTGGACCCAAGGGAAATGTAACTTTGAGAACATCATTGTAATCTTGGTGCAAGATTTAAAAAAGAAGCACAACCTTCTGTAGGCTTTGATATCAGCTTTGCAAAATCAGTAGTAGTAACACCATAAGCATCGAGAAATTAGTGTGAATTTTTAGATTAAAGTAGTGGAATAAAATATAATCATTTCTCCTTTGCAAACGTTAAGTCAGTTAGCTTTTTTCAAAGCTGAATAATTTGAGGAGAGAGAGGGGGGGAGATGGAGAGAGAGGGAGAGAGAGCAAGGTAGGTAGGTATTATCTCAACATTTCATATCCATATTCTGTACTCCTCAATTTTTGGCGAAGCAGAGCTCCTTGGTATTCAACATATGCATGGCATGAGCACATTTGTCTGCACTTCTTTCTATTTTGAAAGGAATTTTTTTTTAACAGAGAGATTGCCATACATATGTTGATTCTACAAGCAATGTAGAACACAGATAGTTCTTAACCAACTATTCATTTTCACAATTGTTCAAAGTTACAACGGCACTGAAAAAAGTGAGTTATGACTGGTTATCATAGCTATGACAATTACAGTATCCCCATGGTCAGGAATCAAAAATCATGCACGTGGCAGCTGGCACATATTTACAATAACTACAGAATTCCAGAATAATATAATCACCATTTATGAGCTTCCCAGCTGGCTTCTCAAGAACAAAGTCAATGAGGAAAGCTGGATTCATTTGATGATTGTATATTTCACTAACAACTTCAGTGATTTGTGCAGTGATTTCTTTAACAACAGTGGCAAAAAAAATTACCACAACAGTGGTAAAATCAGGCATGACTCATTTAAAAACTGCCTTGCTTAACAAAACTAATTAGGGTCCCAACTGTTGCATAAGTTGAGGATTACCTGTAATTAAACATCTGAGTCATATCAGGAGAATACCTTTTCTTCTCTGACACTCGGAAGATGTCCAACGGACATGAAGCTAAAGAATGAGACCTTTCAGTCTTCTTCATATGATAGTCAATTTCACCCTATCTTGAACATTATTGGAAATACCATTTACTTCAATTTGATCCTTTTTGGGGGTGGGTGGGGGGGTGTATGTGGAAGGATTAGTTTCAAACTACTAATATTGTTAACTCAACAGTTTTTCAAAAAGTTGTTAGCTGATTTAATACTTTTTAATTAACTCACTAGGTACATGTTTCTAACATGGCATGTAAACTACTTCTATCCATTCTTAACCTAAAGGATTTTGCAACTGGGGTGGCAAGTTGCATCTGCATGCATGACCCATGCGGAGTTCCATAATGATTGCTCTGAAATTCAAACAACGAGCTGCAAAGAAAACTTGACTGAAATACGGGGAAGATGATTCACTGAAACTTATACTCAACCAATGGTGAGATTCATTTTTTTTTTACTACCAGTTCTGTGGGTGTGGCTTGGTGGGCATGGCAGAGGAAGGATAATGTAAAATCTCCAGTCAGGGGTGGTATTTGCCGGTTCTCCAAACTACTCAAAATTTCCACTACCGGTTCTCCAGAACTGGTCAGAACTTGCTGAATACCACCTCTGTACTCAACCCAATAAAAAATGAACCACCTGGTCTGCAACAATCAAAGAAACAAAACTTGGAAGAAGATGATGTCCAAGGAACCATAGTACTTACAGCAGCATACTGCTTATGTAATACAAGCTAAGGACATCCAGGTCAAACCTGGAATAATTTTTTTCTTTGCTTTACCAAAAATAAGATTTAGAAAAGCAACCTTTAAAGGGTCTTCTTCAAACTTCCTCACTTTGATACTCTTCAGAAGTGAGGACTAAAATTTCCAGAATTTTTACTCATCATTCTTGGCTTTCCTGATTGGCTATTACATGAGAGATCATACGTCTGTACTTTGAGAAAACCTTCTTATCATTGGATAATCTTTGCTTATTTAAAACAATGACATACTCGCCTTCATTTTTTCAGTCAAGAGAGCTTTTTTGAAGATACTACCATTTTCCTAGTTGACTTGTAAAAACTGCATTTCATTTTTTTGTTTTGCATTTGAGTCTACTTTTCTTTGCCTTTATATTCTTTGCTCTATAAAATGGAAAACAAATATTGATTTTCTTATATTCTTCAGTTGAAAGAGTGAGCACACATACAACGTTCTCAGTTTGCATAAATTTGCATTTATTTTGCACTTTCTGGACAAGACCACAAAATAATACTTGACACCTTTGTACATTTTAATTTTATGTATATCAATGTTGAACAGTTTTTAAAACAACAAAAACATTATTTTAAATGTATAATGGACTTTATAATGTGGAGAACCAGCATTGTGATGGTCTACAAGCAGGGAGATACAGGTTCTAGTCCTCCTTTAAGAAACAAGGCCAGCTGGATGACTTTGGGCCAGTCACAACCTCTCAGACCTAATCAATGTCAGTCTCTGCAAAAAGCCAACCAAAACACATTTCTCGTTGTACTACACTTTGTTATATGAACTTGTGAGTGCAATGCCTCACAGTACAACTGCTAAAAGTGACACTGGATTTAGTAATATGAGTTATGACTGGGGAAAGTAAAGGACTTTTAAAGGTTTTCCCACCACATTTTTAATAGCTCAGGGATTTGAGCTTCTAAGTATTTTTACCTTTAAATATTACATTACAGCGTTATTGTACATTATAATATGGCTAGAAGAATCACTATCATAAATATGAAGGTCATTTGTTATTTGCCCTGAAATTCTATAAAAGGATTTTATAGAACAGAGTTACCAGATAAATATGAATTTATTCTTGAGAAACTAAGCCTGAAAATATTTTCACAGAACAACCCTAAATTTGATTTGTTATGACCTGCTAAGCTCAGTGAAACTTACTAGGTTCAGTCCTGTGCAGGAAGAAACAACTCAACAATTACATTGTGGTAGCCAATACTTGGGATAAAGATCCTGAAACCTTTATGTGTTTCCTTATGACATGATCACAATCATCAAAAACATGGTTTCTTAATTTTTTCAGTTTTAAAATGCAAAAAGGAGGAGGAGTGGGTGGACGTGAAGGAGGACGTGGAGGGGAAGGAAGAGGAAACCCAGAAGAAAGAAACATTAGATGAAAAAAAGTCTACTTCTTGGATTTTTACTGCCACATAATGATAGAATAGTGCCATTGTCTCCAAGGATCTACAATTGTAATTGTTAGATTCTCCTACCTGCAAAGTTTCTGTTTTTTCACCATTTTTTTTTAGAATCACTTAGTCTAATTTGCTCAAATTTTTCCTACAGAAAAGCTACAGCAAATTAATTATGCATACAGTAGATTGTTATTGTTTGTAAACTGCATCTTCTGAGCAAAAAAAAAAAACACTACTGAAGGAAAAATAATGGGGTTAATAGAATAAGAAATATAGCAGGACTATTTCCAGCAGCAAATGTGTTATTTTAAAATATGCCAATTCTACCTTGTCCCAAAGGTGTTTTTTCAAGAGGCAAACTGGACTTTCTTGGTTTTTTTTTTCCTTTTGAAGACATTTTGCTTCTCATCCAAGAAGCTTCTTCAGCTCTAACTGAATGGTGGGGAATGGAAGGATCCATCAAATCAGAGCTAAAGAAGTTTCTTGGATGAGAAGCAAAATGTTTTCAAAGGAAAAAAACAAGAAAGCCCAGTTGCCTCTTGAAAAAAAAAGCATCTTTGGGACAACCATGACCTGAATGACTGAGAGTCTCCATAGACAATATTCTATCTTTTACTTTCTGGACCACAGAAAGGAAAGAAAAACAAGGCAACATTATACTACTACAGGCATATAGTAGTACAATTGACCATTCATTTACTGATCATTTGAAGTTACAATAGCACTGAAAAAAGTGACTGTTTTTCATACTTGCAAACCACTGCAGCATCCCCATGGTCATGTGATTAAAATTTGGATGCTTGGCAACTGACTTATACTTATGGTGTTTGCAATGTCCCACCATTTGAGATTTTCTGATAAGCAAAGTCAATGGGGAAGTCAGATTCACTTAACAACCATGTTAACAACAATGGGGAAGTCAGATTCATTTAACAACCATGACAAGAAAGGTCATAAAATGGGGCAAACTCATTTAATGTCTCTCTCACTTAGCAACAGAAATTTTGGGCTCAGGTGTGGTTGTAAGTCAAGGAATACCTGTAATATGCTATTCTAAATCTTGAGCTATTGTCTATGGCCTCTTACTTAATACTGATAAGCAACTACTCAAAGTAAACAGTCAGTTATCTTTTTCTTTGGCTAACCTAGAATTCTTAATTCCAGTGATTTAATCCCTTTTCTTTTTCTACAACCATAGCTTCTCTTGAATTCAGTACAACTTTCAGCATTATGCAAAGCCTGCTGAAATTCTCTTAATAGCATTATTTATTTAGATGATTTATTTGGACATCCATTTCACAAACAGTGACATTGGACTGATGACATATGGTTAAAAACATAAAAATAAAAGAATGAACAGTAATTTAAAAAACACAACAATACAGTACAAACAATGTCAAAACTGCAAACATACTCCAATTTCAAAGTAGTTACCAGATGGATTTATTCAATGCTGTGGGGAAAAAAAATAGTTGTTTTCTACATCCATTTTTTCAGTTTTATAGCTTTCAAGATTTCAACTCTGTGGTGTCTCTGTCTCAATACTAAAATATCAATCTGCAGTCATACTGACTCATTGTTTCATTCTCTTTCTGTTTTATTCTCCTTTCTGGGATTCATGTTTATTTGTTTTAATTTCAAAACATGGAGATGTCAGCCCTCTGGGGTAGGTCACACTGGACCATGAAATTCATGAATGTTAACACTGTGCAACATAACAAAGAAACGAAATTAAATCCTGCAACAATATTTGAATGAACTATATATTAAGACTGTGTTAAACTCAATTTCATTGAGGGCCGCATCAGGGCTGTGGTTGACCTCAGTGGGCTGGGTGGGAGTGGCCAACTGGGTGGGTGTGGCTAGTTTGATGCCACTCTCCAAATTGCTGGCATGTTTCCTCTTCGCATTGGATAAACTAGGCTGAAGCCAGGCTGGCCCGATCTTTCCTCTTCACATTGGGTAGACTGGGCCAAAGCCATGCTGTCCTGATCTTTCCTCTTCACATTGGTTAGACCAGGGCAGCCCCGTGGGTCATATCCAACCATATCGTGGGCCTGATTTGGCTCACAGGCGTTGAATTTGACACCCCTGCTTTAGCAGGACAAATTACATACATGCACAGGTAACACTTCCATCGAGATTAGGAACAAACAGGAATGTGAAACAACTGAAAAAGCTATGCAAACAGCCACATGAAGCCTTTCGGAAGCTCCAGTTTTTCGAGGTAGGATGCTTTTCTCATGACAATGAGCTTTGCAAAATAGCCCTTTCAAATGCTGATAATTAATTTTCAATGCACTGCCATTGATTAAAGTTAAAAAAAAAAGTAAAGTTCCAAATTTCATCCCCATATTGCACACTACTCCAAAGTAAACTACCTTCATACAAAGCCAACTAAGACACATGGTCTGTAAGGTTATCCTAATATAAGTAACAATGTAAGAATAAACGATAGCGCTTTCTTCTTTCTGTTTTGCAGCTGGGCCTCCTACCTTCCCTTTCAATTCCCAAAATAATTTGTTACTCTCAGAAAATGCTTTCTCCTAGTGCCAAACCAGATGTTATATTATCACAGAGAGAAAAATCTGTACATACAATTATGATACAATTATTATAGTCAAGCAGATGTTCTTCGCTCTCAGTGAAGTTCTAATACTTTACATCTAGAGCTTGTTTTCTTTTACAGAACAAAAGGAAAAGAAAAAAAGAAAAGACCATTGATATTTCCTAGGATTATAACTTTTCAGTTATGCTTCCAGTACTGTACTCAGTATCTGCAGCTAAGATGTAGGATCAATCGAGGAAATGTATATTACATTAAAGCTGAAAAAAGTAAAAGAAAATTATGAAAATTAATATTAGTAATAGAAACAGTTCCTGTAAATGTCAAAAGACCTCTAGAAATTTCAAGGAAATATATAATGAGGGGCTGTAAGTGCATGTATGTATGTATGAATGTGTATATGTATATATACTGTATATCTTTACGTACTGTAGAAGTATATAATACATATGTATATGTGTGCGTATTTGTATATGTATAAAAGCCAGCTTGGTCTAGTGGTTAAGACTCCAAGTTAGAAAGTGGGAGACAGCAAGTTCTAGTCCTGCCTTAGGCATGAAAGTTGGCTGGGTGACTTTGGGCTAGTCACTCTCTCTCAGCTCAACCCATCTCACACATTTACTGTTGTGGGGCAAATACGAGGAGGAAGGAATATTAGCTACATTCAATGCCTTGAATTTTTCATAAAATAATAAAGGTGGGATATAAATCAAATGAAAAAATAAAATACATTGAATGCCAATTTAGTTTGGCTGACTGTAATGGTATAGCGATTAAGGCACCAAGCTAGAAACATTCTGAATTCTCACCCTGGGTGAATCTCTCTCTCTCAACTCTAGGAAGAAAGAACAAGCTACATTTTGCCATTACTGCCAAGAAAACTGCAGAATCTAGTTCAGGCACTTGGCAAGCATCAACACAGACTCAAACACACACACAAAAAGTCTAGCATGTATTATTTTTTAAAAAATACAATCTACACACTATTTCATATATGCAGTGGGGAGACTTTTAATTATTTTTTGGTAGGTTGTCATAAAAAATAAAATGTAAACTTGTATATTATAAAGAAAGATTAGAATGTAAATTTCTGTTGATTATTTTAATGAAATAACAACTCTGAAGAGAGCTTTCAAAAATGGTGTTTTTATCATTTTCAAACCTTCAAAACTTTTCAACTTTCTTTCTTAGAACTGACCATGACAAAATCATACTGTGTAAAAAGCAATTATGATATGGTTAAACCTCAATAAGGATCACACAAGATGTGTAGCATTGAAAAGATACATGGTGTATTAAATAAAAGGAACTAAAGATATGATCTTTTTCATTTGCAAACTAATAATTTTAAAAAGTTGAAAATATTGTACACATAGAGACACACATTCTATCATTCACAGGAATTAGAAAGCAAAAGGGCAACTTAAAGTTTCATTATTGAAAATTACTATCAAGATGGCTGCATGCACTTCCATATTAATATTCTTGAAATAGCAGAATTGTCTAAAAGAGGACCCAAAGTAAAAATTGATTGATTTATATAATTTCTATAACAGCCAATCTCACTCAATGACTTTGGGTGGCTTACAATTCCAAAAGTATAAAAACAAAACAATACAAAGTATTTTGAAAACATACAATAAAAGATACCTTTAATATGTCACTATTTGCTCCCTGACAATCCTGTAAAACAATATATAAAACTATTTTTCTTTCAAATATCTGCTATATACTGTATTTATTTCAAGCATAAAAGATAATTTGAGAGAAGAAACTTAGTAACCACAGAAACAATTTTCTTTCACAGAACATGATGCATTATAATATTTAGTCTATCAAAAGCGACAGACACTAATAAGAACAAGTGTTATGTGCTTGATCAGTTTTAAATGTATTTTGTAGAACATTTCAAGGACTTTCAGTCTAATTTTGGAAACCTGACAGTGAAATGGAAAGCCACTTATCAATGAAGTCATGTTTTGGGGTAAACTCAATGAAATCAAAGAGACATATTTGTCACTCTTGTTTTGAATAGTCCTAGTGAAGTCAAAGGGATTAATTCCTTTGGACTAACTTACTGTATGCTCCGTTATTTTTACTACATTTACTTATGCAGAAATTGATAAAGTGCAACTAGAAGATGATATATCTTGGATACTGCCAGCAAGGAAAATAGTAAAGGCGATTCTGCAGGTACATAAGCTATTTTAATATATCAAAAGTATAGGCTTGTTATAGAGCAAATTACATTAGTAGGTCCCAGAGTAACTTAATCAAGGATATATTCTAGGATGTTTTATTCTCTGATTATAATTCCAACTGGATTCCAGCAGAAAGGAATAAAACCCTTTGGTTCCGTACATGTTCATCAAGTATTCTACAGGGAACTGTATATCCTTTGAAGAAATTGGTAAACAATATGGAGTTATTCTGGATTTACAACTCCCGCAGAAACAGAAACCAGGGAACGCTTTGACTTGAAAAGGCAGTTATTTGTTTGCCTGGCTGAGGGTGCTGAAGACAGTCATTCGTGCTAAGCACATTCACTTTATGTGGGATTTCTCTTGACGATAACTTGGATACTTCAACTGGTACAGAATGATGGTGTAATTTGCTAACTGGTACCAGATAATTCCTCCTATTTTGAGGAGCAGCACTGATGTTCAGTAGACTTTGGGATTTGGTTCAAGATGCTGGTAGTTATCTTGATTAGCCTTTATAATTTAGGATAGAATCCAACCACCCAACATATTGTCTAATTGGAAGCAGATGTTATATGTGTCCAATTTGCAAGAGAACAGGTAGGCAGGATCCCTGGAATGAGATTCCCATAGCAGCCTCATTATTCTGGAACAGCATGCCCCTGAGGTCAGGTTGATCTTTATCTTTTAAATGTTTCAGAAAATGGATGGGAATGCAGTGGTGGCTGAAGCAAGGTTGACTGAAAATGGCTTTGCATAGAGGGCAAAATGGCTTTGCATGGCAGAAAGAGCAAATGGCAATGGGATTAACCATTTGAATTCTTTTCGGGAGCAAAGAAGAGGCCAGGATTGCTCACAATTGCTCCATACATACAATTACATTATAAAACAAACATTACTTTTACTTCTTCTAAAATATGGATACATTCATTTTCTGTCTCATGTTGAGATCTTTCTATCCACATTTACCTTATGTAGAAGAAACACATCAAATTCCAGTTCTCAGATAATGTAATTTTTTTTTATTGACTATCAAGAACAAAAGGATTATTTCATTCTGCTGTTTAAAATTAGATCTTTTTTATTCATTGTTAAATAACAAAGTATTCTTAATATTATAAATAAGTTTTCTTCCCAAAAAATCCTTATACACTAAATGTATAGACAAAATACCCCCCTTTTGATATTTCCACTTGGAAAAAGAAAAGGGTTTTCTGTTCAATAACAGTTCTTCTAAAAAGACATATTTTGGAATTATCAGGGTTTTTAGACAGTCACATGCCAATGAAACATGGGAAGGCATGTCTATAGGTTCACAAACATTCTCTGCTCATGTTGTAAATTTAGAAATAATAATTAATTGGTTAATTGATGGTTATTTCATTATAATTATCTTCTCATTACATTCCCCATGAAGGGCAATAATTTGAACTATGTAGCCTGTATCCAAATATGTGTGTTTTCTAAGGTCAAAGAACATTAATTCCATATTCCAGAATTTTGTATGCTACAATCTATCAAGGTAAATTTTTGTAATTTGTATGCAGCAGTTTACTAAATCTGAACTATATTCTCTAAAAAGCTTCCTTAAAAGTGACTAATGCAGTCAATGTTTTCAGTGAGTTCAAATTGCTGTTGAATTAGATTGCAGGAAACAAAGCTGATATATAACTTTTGTGGGTTTTTGTTATTTACTGTTGCATGACCAAATAAAAATTGATTAATTGATTGTGGTTTTCTTTTCTTTTTTTGTTGTTCATTTTTTTGTTTATAATATCTTTCTAAAAGTACTGCTCTTTAGCCTAAAAAGTACTATATATCCTCAGGTAAGAAGTATATAGACTGGGGAAAAAAGAAATGTAATTTCAATTACAGTGGTCTTGTCTTTCTCTCAAAATGTATTAAAATAATCCTAATACCTAATTTAATTTTTAAATGTTATTTGTTACTTATCTTCAGAAGAAAACTTGTCATTTCTAAAACACACACCCAAACACACATACACAAACATGCAGTGAAGTCAAAAATGTACAAAAAGGTTTTTTTTTCATATACTGACTGAACACCTGTTTGCACTGTATTTTAAGCTAAATATTATGACTGAAAAATTATGATATCAAGAATCAAATACTAAAAGAGATTCTACAAATCCTGTTTCTTTTAAAATAGAAAATGACATTTTATACTTATAAAGAAGAGAAAGCAGCACACTGCTGTGTGTTTCAGTTTCATTGAGTAGAAAAATAATGTAAAATAATGCAGAGTACTTGAAAGATTTTTATTCCAAAAATAAACTCATAATGCTTTGGAGAAAATACAGAAGAACAATGTTAAAAAGAATAGTTTCTTTTCCAATGGAGTGAAGATTTCCAAAAACAGAAAGCAGTTCCAAGTTTAAAAAATAGTAATAAAACTAAGCATTATTTTAAAACCTTGTAATGAGGAGGACCATACATTATAAAATCAGAGGAAGAAGTGAATAGTAATGGTCATATGCTCAACTAAATGAGCCCATACATTCCAAATTTGAGCAAACTGCACAATTTTCTCAATTTGCCACTTCTAAATAGAGCTTTTAAATGAAATTTCAAAAATCTAATATTTTTTATTTGGTGAACTGGGATTTCCATTCATCGGAAATTCTAAAGCTGTTATCGAAAGAGTATCACTTTAAGATCTCAAAAATGAAAAAGAAAATTTGTTTATCGGGGAAGTTTTCAGAGCATTTTACTATGCTTGGTTAAATTTTATATGGTTCATATTTGGGCATTTTTATAAGTATTAACAACTGCTTTATTGTAAACATAGTAAGATTTGTTAGACTGTTCTTTCATTAAAAAAAATACAATTCGAATAACATAAAGTGAATGCTATTAACATTTTACTCTTTAAAATTCAAAACACTCCCAATATTATCATATCACACTTTGACATAAAAAGTGTAATAGTGTGAAAAATTAAATTATTTTTTATATTTTACAAGAAAACAAACATGCTGATTATTTAGATAACTATCTTACAATCTTATAGTTCCAGTGAAATTAATGAGACATGCTTTATGGTATTTGGGTAAATGTAATTTTAATTCTTTATCTTCATAACAAATTCCTGCAAACTTTGAAATTTTAAATTAAATTTAAAGTAACTTTTAAAAAAGAAGGTTTTTTTTTAACTCAATGTATCTCCAAATAAATATTTACACAAGCTAGAAATATGATGAGTTTTTAGGCATTTCACTATTGTTATGAACTACTATGTAAGAAAGTAAATACATTAAGGAATTAAAAAAACTATATATTTCAAACCTGTTTGAAAGTGTAATTTCAGTACTTAAACTAATTTGACTAAAATTTGATTCTGCTAAACTTCATTAACAAGAGGAAGGTGGAAATGAAGTTTCCATTTTGATTAGCTACAGAAAATATCAAGAACTCTAAGCAAAATTTATCTTACAAAAAAACTTACTAAAGCGAAAAGAAAATTTGCAAATTACTTACAATAGCATTGATTTTTTTTTCCTATGGTCAGTATTCTTATTGTTTAGTATGTCTGAAGTCTTTGGTTGTATCTCTTTTTTTCTTCATAAATAGGGTAGTAAGGATGCTGCAAAGCACTTGGTTCCTTCAGAGAAACAAGTCTACTCATTTCTCAAGTCTATCTTTCTCTGCAAATCTCCACCTTTTAATACCTAGCGAAACCCACAAAAATTGGTCTTTTTTACAACATTTCTGCAGATGAGAGGGAAAACACTTCCTTACTTTGTGTTACATTTCAGAGTTTAGTGAACAAATATCCTATTCCTTTTCATGATGCCACAAAGTGCTAAATGGTAAGAATTGCATTACTGCTGCTTCTTAGATTATGACTAGATAAGGTGAGCTTTTTACATTTATATTGAGTTCTGAAGAGCTGATGTTATACTAGTCAAATAATTAATAATTCATTGACCCAAATTGCAGGCTGGAATAAGGCAGCCCCTATACTAGATTTCTTCCCCCCACCTCCATTGCATTAATTAATATGAGACAATGTAGAAGAGTTGGAGCAAAGAAAATATAAGCTACACTTAAGGCTTAAAATAAACTTTTTTTTGAAAAGGCATTTTATATGATATGAAGAATCTCTTTTTCCTAAGTTACAAAAATGCAAATATATTCTTATATAACAGTTCTTACATGATATTTCTTTTCAAGGTAATATAATGTAAAGTTCAGAAAAGGAATAAGAAACATAAAGCCCAAAACAAATAAACACAAGGGGCATGATATGAGAAAAAGAAAAGGAAATATTGCTAAATCCAGTTTTCACCAACATCATACAGGATATTCCTCCATAGTCTTAACATTTTCTTACCATTTCAAATCATGCTTGTTTCTGTCATGTTCATATACCAGCACTCACTGCTTTTTGTTCTTTAAATTTCTCACCATTTTTAAAGTATTTAATCAATTCCATCCAAACACATTTTTTTAAAAAAAATTCCTCTAGGTTATAGATTCAAGATCCCATAATATGAAAAAAGAAAACCACTTCCAAATATTCTACTGAATCAACCCAAAATACATATCCAATTTTAGATTTTGGGTTTGAGCTGGTTGGGTATAAACTCTTGGAAAAAGATGGTCTCTCGGGTAATGAGGTGTCAAGCTATGTAGGTCTTTAATGGTGATAACCCGAACCATGAATTGTAATAGAAAATATATCATCCACTAGTGCAGCTCATGGAGTAAGTGGTGTTAAATACACCATGTAGCTGGCAATATTTATTACCCATGCAGCCACATTTTCTATCAGTTGAATGCTCTTCAAGGACAGCCCCATGTGGAGTGTGTTATAGTATAGTCTCTCCTAGTCACAATTCTCACCAACTTTTCAAGCAGGACCTTTGAGTCTAGATCAGGGGTGTGAAACTCATGTCATCATGGTGGCGTCATGTGAGACATATCGGGACTTTTTTCCCCCTGCACTAAACTGGATGTGGGCATGGCCAGTGTGTGACACATTCAGCCCATGGACCAGGAGTTTGACAGCCCTGGTCTAGATGGACTCAGATTGCACACATATCTGTCTGGTGTAGTGCTGCTTCATGCAGAACTAGAGATGAAAGAACCTTGTCTCCAGAGGTTCAAACAGCATCTACTCCATTTTCCTAGGAGTTGGAATCTGTTTCATCCCATTGCACCATCCAGACTAGAATAGCCTCCAGAACAGGGGTAGGACATCCACACCATCACTCAAGGAACCTGGAGTAAAGATATAAAACTGGGTGTCATCTGCATATTGATGATATCTCACCCTAATCTGGTGGATGACCTTATCCAAGATGTTAAATAGGAAACGAGAGAGAAGTCATGAGGAGAAAAGGGGAGTCTTGACCAGTTCATATTCAATGATATCTTCAAAACTTTTGAAAAATCACAAAAGGAATTTAATGTGCCCAACAGTAGAATAGAAATGTATTCAGTTAAAGCATTATTTTCTTCCCTTGACCCTTATTATTAGAAGCTTTGAAAACTGTAGAACAGGGGTCACCAACCTTTTGGATCTCAGGGACCACCAAACTCATACTTTTAAATCCCGAGGACCACTAATATGAATTTTTTAAAAAAAGCTAACATATTTAATATATGTAGATGTATACACACACACACACACACATGTATGTATGTATGTATGTATGTATGTTAGTTATTCAGCTTTGTTCGGGTATTTTCCCACGTCATTGTAGTTGTGCTTTTAAAGTTGTAGCAACGTTTCAGCAGAATCTCATCTGCCATCATCAGGCTTCTGTACTGTGTTTGTCTGTGAGTCAGACTTTTACAGTTGTTTCAGTTTTAAATTTGGGGCTAGCCTCTCCCAACATGGAAGCCTCAGAAACGCAGGCAAAGCCGCCACAGCAGTAGTGTCCTGAGTTGCTTGCTTTTCCACTACTGCCTCGTCCTCTTCCAGCACCACTTCCTTCTCTAGGTAGGGCGATTCTTAACTAACCGGGCATGCTAAGGCAACTCAGGATGCTACCGCTGCAGCAGCTTTGCCTGCGTCTCTGAGGCTTCAATATTGGGAGAGGCAGCAAGGGCTGGAAAAGGGAAGAGATGTGCATGGCTCCATCTCCCTTTCCTTTCCTGTCTACACGTGGGTGAGGGGGAGGAAAGAGAGAGAGCTGGGAGCAATTCAAAGCTGGAGAACTAATGGGGAAGAGTTGACAGCGGGCTCTGGGGCAGGGGGATTGCTGTTGCTGCCGCCAGTGGGTGTAGGAACTGGTTGGCACGTGCATCTCAGCGGCCTGACTCGGGGTCCCTCGGAGAGCCAGGAAGTGCAAGAACTGTGTGGCCCAGATAATTGATTTTGGGGGCCATTTCTTCTGTGGCCCACCAAAATTCTTCCATGGCCCACCAGTGGGCTGCGGCCCACCAGTTGATGACCGCTGCTCTAGAAGACTCAGGTATACCAGATAGGTCTTAACAATTGCATTGTTTAACTGCAATTCAGGATTAGCATTCAAATACACAAACACACATACTTGAATAAGCTGGAAGAACTCTGAAAAAAGAATACCGAAGTATCTTTTATTGCAAAATCAAAAGTTCTTAAATTTTTTTTAAAAAAAGTACTGTAAAATACAAAATACTTTGTATGATTTAAAAAGTTCAATTAAACAAAAATATCTTTTAGGGGTCTATTGGACTCTTCAATTTTTTAAAGTTGCTTGTCATTCTTCTTAGTTGAAAACACAACTAAAATTACAAGACCCAATATGCATATCCATTGTTGCCTTCCTGATTAGGAATTATTACTATGGTGGACCAGATTCTTACACTGAAATTAGAATTTAAGGATATGAATGTGCGTTAATGATATTCCAATAGTTTGGAATTCTTTCAAATCATTTACACTTATTTAATCAAGCTTCATATATATAACTATCATTCCAAGTATCTCCATGTATTTGTGCATACTAGTTATCCACTTTGCATACTAGCTACCACTTTTACATTCAGTGCCCATTGGATTTTGATCAAATCTCTGCCAGTTCAATTCAGTTTTCCCTATCTTGTACTTATTAAATAGAAAGATGTTTTTCTCTAAGCAGAGAATCAGACATTTTCCTTACAGCAATTTACATTTATGCCTAAATATTCTTGTTCTTTTGGAAAATCTAACAGAAAGTCAATGTGAGGAAAACAAGGCCATGCCTCATTTTGACCTTTCTCAGCCAAACATTATTGGAAAAAACAAACAAACATATAGATGCCTGCATGTAACCATAGAGCCATCACAAACTCTGAGTATGGGGTCTGACCGAAAGACTAAAATTAAAAAGAAAAAGCAGACATACGCAATCACATAAGCATCATGGAGCAGCTTATTAATGCTTGCTACATTAATGCACAACTATCTAATTCCATTAAGGAAGCTTAGAGAACTATCTGCTCCATTTAGAACCTATCAGATAACAAGGCTATCATGGGGGGTTGGGGGGGGATCTTTATCTGATGCATGCTAAAACCACTGGAACTGATCATTACAGCAGTTCCTTTTCCCATTTTAGTAACAGTAGTAATGTTACATCATTTCTACCTCTTTCCCTGGAAAGGATGGACAGCTGAAGTATAACAGTGAGAAGCAATACAAAGTCAGCAAGGCAGCCAAAAGAAACTTATTGCCAGATTCAGATCATGCTGTCAGAACCACTGGGTTGAGCAGCCAGTATGATAGATTATATAAAGGTATCAAGAAGCAAAGTTCCAATGTCAAGAGAGACTCTAATCATATTACACTGCTAGAACATACTTAAATTGAATTATAATAGATTCTTCCATCACTTCCCCAGACTGAAGTCTAAATACTTTTTTTTTTTTGCCACAAAGGATATTCCTGCTTTTATTTAGCTTCTTTTCATGTAAGCCATATTTTCTTTAATGATCGGGAAATGATACCACATAATGGTGTTTTGAGTAATTTGTCAGAGCACTTCTGTATTTGCCACTGTGGCAAAATTACCATGAAAAAATGGACTTCATATACCACTTCTTAAAAGAAGCTTAGACCTTGAAACATTACAAATTCTCACTGTACAATTTCATACAATAATTTCATTGTATCTGTGTATGTAAGAGAGAGAGGTGATTGATTACTTTCATAACTAGAAACAGGCAATAAAAATAACCCAATAGGATTACATCCCATATACTACTATCTTCGATTTTAGTCAATTTCCTCCCAAGAAATCACATCATCTCTGAGAAATACATTACTGTATTTCATGTTAACATTGTATCCCATCTTATTTAAAAAGACTTCAGGCAGGAACAGGAACTTTGTTCAGGTTGGAACAAAAAATAAGGCTTCTGGGAAAGGTTTGATCTTAGGTCGTTAAAATTTGGGAGGACTTCTCCAGATTATAAAGTCCACTGTGCAACATTCTGAACAAAGCTGAACCAAACCTAAACAAATCTTTTCAATTAGGAAACAGGATGGTAATAGAATGGGAAAATATATAAAAATTGTGCCCAGAAATTAGAATTGTTACTCTCTTGCAATCCCTTCCTCTCCAATCCTTTATCCTGTGGGGAGAAAGAAACAAGCCATGGAGAGGCTGCTTATAAAATTGCACTTGCTTTGTTTCCTCCCCACCCACTCCTTCCGTACAGCAGACAGACTGTAGCATATTCATGGCTCCCAGTCTTGATTGCTGGCATTGCTTTTGATATGCAGAAGAGCAATCAGCATACTCTCTTGCAATTCTTTCCATTCTAAGTTCTCTGACCCCACAGGTCAGAATAGCATGTACACATACTGACTGTAATGGTGATCATATGACTGAGGAACACTGTGAAGCACTGTGAAGCATGGCCACTGTGAACTGACCCTAAACTTGATTTTTTTAGCGTTGTCCTGACTTGAACAGTCACTGAATGAGTGATCAATAAATGAAGATTACTTGTATAGGTTTTTTTTGACAGCATCTGCTATTAATAACAAAACACAAGAATCAATGTTAAAAGACAAAAATAAGCTTTTCAATGTACAATGTACTTAGAATGTATTAAAATGAATCTTTACCAACTAAGCTGACATATTTACATGCCCAAAGCATTCAAAGCATGTACATAGAAATACAACAAGCCCAACAGTACTGGATAAATATTCTTTTAATGTATAACCACATTACCAACAGCTTTGCTTGAAACACAACTGTGCATACATCTGCACCTTTGCATTTTACTTATGTACATTATATCTTCTTTTGTAAACCCACCTACATAACACTCTTTAAGGAAAAACAGTAGTATGCTTTTGGGACATGCATGTTATATATGGGCTTGTATAAGCATATTGTGTTTCATCCAGCTAGGTTTTCTAACTGAAACCCCAGCATTGTAATCATTGGCTGTGTATGAAAATGAGCAAAGAATAGGACAGGAAATAGAATAGAATGGAATGGAATAGAATAGAATAGAATAGAATAGAATAGAATAGAATAGAATAGAATAGAATAGAATAGAATTCTTTATTGGCCATGTGTGATTGGACACACAAGGAATTTGTTTTGGTGCAAATGCTCTCAGTGTACATTAAAGAAAAAAGAAAAAAATACGTTCATCAAGAATCATAGGTATAATACTTAATAGTAGTCAAAGGGTACAAATAAGCAATCAAATCATACTAAGAAACATAATAATAAGTGATCAAGGTGTCTATTTTAGGCCTTTAAAGAAAGATAGGCAACTATAGAAGGGAAATATCTGATTCTCACTAAAACTGAAATGTTGCAGAAATTAGTAGAATGTCACGCAAATGAATCATAAGGGCTCTCCTATTTTGTGTGAGAATTACTCAGGAGCTGCTCAAGAATGGAAGGTCAAACAGATGGGCCAGTTTGTAAGTCACAGAGAGTTGATGTCATCTATCAACTCAGCATTGAGCTAACATGACTGGAAGAGGAATTCTGGGAATTGAAGTCCACAAGTCTTAAAGCTGTCAAGTTTGAAGACCTCTGCTGTATGAGTTATAGATTTCATCATCTCTGCATCAGAAGAGCTACTATCTTGAGCCACGGTGGCCCAGTGGTTAGAGTGCAGTAGTGCAGGCTACTTCTGCTGCCTGCTGGCTGCCTGCAATTTGGCAGTTCAAATCTCACCAAGCTCAAGGTTGACTCAGCCTCCCATCCTTCTGAGGTGGGTAAAATGAGGACCCAAATTGTTGGCGGCAATATGCTAACTCTGTAAACTGCTTAGAGAGGGGGCTGTACAGCACTGTAAAGTGGTATATAAGTATAAGTGCTATTGCTATTGCTACTACTTATACTTAGGCATATGGCCTAGGAAGGAGATATTAGATAGAGTCTCATGACTACTCAGACTGAATGAGTCCAATATTTTGGGGTGGGGTGGGTGGGGGGAGGGGGCGTCTTGATATAGTCTCCTTTAGCAAACTAAAGAAATTCACCAAAGAGATGGTTGGAAAACTATTCCAAGCACCTTGTTTACATTCTTTGTCCTGAACAACGTAAAGTAATCCAAGAGGATCTAGACTCTTCTACAAATTAAACAGTCCAACTGCAAAAGTGTTTCACAAAGGATCATGGAGAGCTTGACAGAACTCGATATAATCTCAGGTCCTTGAAAGTCTCAAATTACTCTGAAGGGCTGAAAAGATGCAATGGGAAACAGGAAAACTGTCTGACCAAATTTAAATCCTCCTTCTTTAGTTCTAGCAAATTTAATATTTTAAATTGCCTTGGAATTATGTATAGATTTATAGTCGGGCTGAAATACAATGCAGATGAAGGCAATATTTACTGCCAGCAGTTATCTTGTTACTCTTTCCAAGGAAATTGTAGGGAATTTACTTGTCTTTGCTTTGAAATCTTGCTACAAAGAAAACATTTCTTAAACAAACCTTTTGCTTCTGCTCTTTTTAAATTCCTGAATTATGTGAACAAAGCACACCACAAGAAACAAGCATTTTGTAAACAAGGATTTTTCTATTTAAAACAATCCGATTTCCACATAACTTCCAAAATACATGGCCCCTCATTTGCTAGACAAGTCAATGAATACCCAGAACTACAACAGGAAATTCTTATTGCCAATGGGCTACATTCAGTAAGTGCATGGAGTTAAAAATGAATTATAATTACAGAGTAGCTACAGTACAATAGAAAAAAATGCTACAGGAAAAACAATCCAGAATTAAACAATTGTGGGATCTTATTAGGACTGATAGGAAAAAACTAATTTTAAGATTTAACAGTTACTTGCAGTTGACTTTTTGCCATGATTCTTTCATCCAAAAACCTGACAGCACATGAAGTTTTTTTGCTTTTTATAGCCAGCAGTATAAATGTTGCCTTTGGTATTCATGCTGCTGTATTAACTGTGGTCATGAAAATACATGTAAATATGAAGATTCATTTCCCACCAAAATGCACTAAAATATTTTGGCTCATTTCTGTATGCCACAAAAATAGGTTAATAGTAAAAAGACTTCTGAGGAATAGTCTGACTGTGTAGACCAGCTGCTCCTTTGCAGTCAACATATCTAGGTCAGACATAATTAGAACTGGATGAGCATGTGCACCAACAGAAGCAATGTAATATTTCCAGGAAACAAAGATAAGCCTGTAAATGGAATATTTACAGCATCTAAAATATTTACAACACAAAAGCCATGCAGGTTCACATTAGCAAAGCTGTTGTAAAACATTTTAAATCAGCGGCTGTCAAATTCACTTGAAAGTACCATCTTAATCTGAACACCAAATCCCAACTGTGTTATTCCGTTTTTTTTTCCAGTTTCCAGTTATGGTAACAAAGGTAAATGTTTTTTTATGCAGGGCTCAGGGCACACTTTGTTTTCACTGTGTTAGGGAGAGTTGGTATAGGTTGCAGAGGTTTTGTTGTTGGATTGGGAACCTTTTGATTTGATTGGTGTCAGAGATTGGTGCAACTCTGGTGGACCACAAAGCATGAGCCATGGTGGCGCAGTGGTTAGAGTGCAGGACTGCAGGCTACTTCTGCTGACTGCCAGCTGCCTGCAATTTGGCAGTTCAAATCTCACGAGGCTCAAGTTTGACTCAGCCTCCCATCCTTCCAAAGTGGGTAAAAATGAGGACCCAAATTGTTGGGGGCAATATGTTGACTCTGTAAACCGCTTAGAGAGGAATGTAAAAGCACTGTGAAGTGACTTTCTCTGAATCATCACTGCTCAGCTACTGCAGATTCTTCAGTAACACAGAGGACTTGATGTTTTTAATGCAAGCAACAGCCACAAAAATGATAATGGGGTGCTTGTTTTGGACTGGTCTTTCAGCTGGGAAGTTGATGATGCTGATAATCAGATGAAGTCTGATTTGGATTTTTGTAGACTATGTGTATCTGTGAGCCAACACGGGAGTGACAGCGGGAGCTGGCAATCTTTCAGGTGGAGTGGGTCTTAATTCTATGACTGCCTTGAGATTGGTTATGAAGATCAATGGTCATTTTGTCCATTTTATCTTTTTATGTTCTACTGTTTATGTTCCACTGAGTGAATGTTCTACAGGAATTTTGCACCACACCTATTCTCACCATTCAAGAGAAGGAGGAGTGATGGCTGGGGAAAGTAGTAGATTATTGTAAGAATGTGAGCTGGATATAAGTATAAGTATAAGTGGAGTGTAAGGCAGAACTGCTCTAGAAGTCATTTGGTTGAGAGAAATATGGTTTCTTGTGGTATGATGAAGTCTTCTGACTTGACACTGAATTAACCAGGATCAGAGAGGATGGTGTGGTGGTGGGAAGGAAGAGGAGCCAGAATGGTAATGACATTTTTTTTATTGATGGGAAGGAAAGTCATAGCAGGAGACAGAGCAATTTGGCTTTTGGGATAGCAGCCTTAGTGTTCATATTGATATTCTGTTCCTGATCCCTGTGCTGTGCCCCCAGTGTTTGAGTATTGGCGCTTCAGTGGCCTCAGTTTCCCTATATTGCTGCTAAATGCACATTCAGCTAATAATGGAGTTACTCGCATTGATTATTTAATTGTGAATGGAGAGCCAATCTTCTACACATTACCAAACCTGGCCAGGTGTACCAAAGGGCAGGATGTCAGTTGAGCTGAGGAAGTTTCTCTATTGTTTGCCTATTTAGTATTCATTTACAAGATAGAGTGGCAAACTTTAGGAATTTATAAATTTCCTTTTTCCTTTTTCATAAAAGGCTTTAGAAAGTATCAGACAGTTCCTGGAAAACATCAAAGGAACATTAATAGTATGGATTGTAGCATCTTGACTATGTTTATATATTTATTTGAACCTTTCATTTTATTTTATTGTTACCAGTAACTTTGGTTCAGATATATATATATTTTCTTTTTCTTGGTCCTCTCCATCCCAAATTGCCATCCTTGGTCCCCTCTATCCCACAATAAGTATATTGTGTACAGCATATCTAATTAGAAGCCATTATGTTCCCAATAAATACTTAAAGGTGAACCTGCGAACTGATTTGTCAAAAACACTGAAAAGACAAACTAACAAAACATAAAGACTTATCCAGATCAGCAACGTGCATGGAATATAAGAACCACAATAATATTTTTTCACTCCTTGTCTTACATTCTTTGTTAAAAGAGGTACAATGTAACTCGATGTTTCTGTTCACTGGTCAGCGCAGAACCATTTATCTGTTTAAAAATTAATATCTGCAAAGTAATTCTTCCCTGTGGTATGTGAATGCATGTAGAGCTAATTATATTTGCAATCATTTGTGAGTACATGTTTCAGCTAATTCTTTCCAATTTAATGCCTCAAAAATAATTCCCAGTGAAATAAGCAGTGTGCACCAAAGTTTGTTACCAGACATTTTGCAGCTACCAATTCGTTTAGATAAACAATATGAATATTAATAAACATGAATATATAAAAGGTTTGGTACCTTCCAAAAACAGGTGCAAAAGCAAGAAAGCTGAACAACATTTAGTTTGTGGAGGCATCAAGGAAGCAACTGTGAGAACCAGGATGGTTTATAGAATATAGAATCTATAGGATCTTAGACACTGTAGGTAATCTTTAAAACGTTTTTATTCTGGCTTAGACTTTGCTAAAAAAACAAAAAGTAAAGCATGATGCTCATCTCTGTTTCTTGGCTGAGGGAGCCAAAATTGTCCAAGAGATTTCCAGTCATGTGGCCAACATGGCTATAGCCAAAATTGCATGGAATGCTGTTACCTTCCCAGTGAAGTGTTACCTATTAGTCTACTGGTGTTTGCATGCTTTCAAACTGCTAGGTGGGCAGGACTATGCTAAATATATATTATTTCTTGTTTGCTTCTTCCCTTTTCAAAACCATGTCCATTATTACTTAATTATTGTTCTCTAATTTGTGACTGAGAGACTACTTTTTCCAAATAATATCTGTAGTCATTACTAAGATTTAAGAGACTAGACATTTCTCAAATTAGTTTTTGCAAAATATAAACGGTAAGTAGAATGCCACTTAACTGCACTGCAACGAATATTTCCAATAATAGCATCTATTTTCTCTTGGTCAAATTTGGTCTTAATTAGGTTGACCTTTAAAGAGGTTTTATCTTCAAATCTTTTCAGATTCCATTTGGTCACATTTCTTTCGGCACCATTAGAAGGATAAAAGCTTTACTGCATATGTAAGTCCATGAAGAATGCTTGAAGGAATGACAAATAATGTTACTTTGGTTGCAGTAGTTCATATATACATATAATAGTTAAATTACATATGTATCTATTAATAATGACTATAAGATAAATGAAAGACGGGGAATCTTGCTCCCTCTTCTGCACTGTAAATCTGTGGTCTAAATATCACATTTGCTGCCATAGACAATGACATAAGGAAAATCTCAGTGTTCACAGGACTCAGAAGAAAAATAAAACAAAAACAAAACAAAGACAAGGCAAAAATAAAACAGGTGACTCTACATTCTGAAGTGTCCCTGTCGTCCTAGCTTTCAGTAACATTCAAAGCTATTCAGATGATGAAGAAAAATAGTTTCTAATTTTCTTTCTTTCCTTATCAGGATGAACCTACAATTGGAAATAAATCTTTCTGGTTGAGGATGCAATATGTCTCCAACCAGGAAAGACCCTGAAAAGAAGAAGCCCACAGAACTCAACAAAATCCAAGCATCACATAAAGAAAACTGAATGAAAGTTGAATAGCACATCCAAGCCCTACTGAGAGACAGAAATCAGACTTGACATCAAAGTTCAACTGATCCTACAGAAAGAGATATATCATGAAAGTAATATAATTCTTAATTGATACTATGCAAAAACATGTTCTATTCTGCTCTGTGCAATGCCCATTTTATTACTGAAATTATTTCCTCTCTTATCCAGAATAGTAGATACTGAATTCTTTAAAGCACTTTACAATTTCATAGAATCTGAAGAACGGCATGGCCAACTCATAGATCACTGTTGTAACTCAACCCAAAATATCTACGAGAAATAGCTGTCTAACTCATTTGAACATACTTAACTGTATAAAGACTGTCATCTCCTTAAGTAACCACTGCTGAATATCTATTTCTGTTAGAAAGCTTCCTCTAACATTCCATTAGAATCAGTGCAGTACAGTTTAAGAGTATTATTCCATTCTGCATTTTGACATGGCAAAAAAAATGGTCATGGTTTTCCTATGTGTGACAGTTCTTTAGAGATTTGAAAAGTGTTACCCTCGGTCTTTTTTACTCAAGAGTTAGCTTCCACTCACCAGTCTCTGACCTTCTTTATCTCTGTGTTGAACTTTCTTCTTATATCGGGCTTTCTCACAAGGTATTAGTATCATATATTTGTCTATGAATGAAAAAAGAAAATACATTTATTAAATTATTAGTGGGGGGTTTTTTGGGGGGGGAAGGAAATAAGCTTAAAGTAATTAAATGCATGGATATACAACCACAAGCTGACAGATTTCATAAAAATAATAATCACATATTACTTTGTAAAAAAGAGACCTTAACATTTTCTATTTGACGAAACTCATCTACCATGTCTTCTGTGGAAGGAATGATTAACAGAAGCAAAGCTGATCACTGTGACAGAATGAAGAGATGGAGAGTAGATTGGCTCTTTGTAATTTTTCTCTGAAGAGGCGAGGACTTGACATTACTCACAAGAACTCAAAATAGTTGGTTATTCCTTGTGAAGAGATTGCAAGACAGCAATCTCCAACACATTTAAAGTTCTCAGAGATAAGGGAACGCCCATCTCTGTTCAAAGTGCAGTTGGACACCTTTATGGATACAGGGATTACATACTTCCTTTTCTAATAACTTTTGTAAATTGCTTATTAACTGCTTTTGAGCTATTAGGAACTTAGGATACAAAAGTTTCACAAAACTGAGTGAGTTTCCTCAATCTTTTCCTTCAAACTTTTAAACAAAAGTTTTTGTTTTTTTTTTCAATGGCGGAAGCATGATGAAAATGCTAATTTTGGAAAATTACAAACAGACTAAGGGTACAGACAAATTTGAAATAAAAAGTTGATATTAATTATAATAATCTTTCCTATGGAGAAAATGCTTTTTATTTAAAAAAAATGCACCCCCCCCACCCCCACCCCCACACAGAGTGTTTGTGTGTATATTTAACATGAAAACATGAAAAATAACAAAACTGATAGAAAGTGGAAAAAAGAAAGAAAAAATGCAGAAAGAAAGAAGAAAAAGAAATAGAAAGCAGCTTCTGATTTTCTTTGTAGCAAATATAAGGACAATTACAACATCATCTAACATAGAATTATATTTTTATACAATGGACCCTAAAGTTAATTTTAAAAGTGTCAGCCATTATATGTTTAAAAACTGGTATGAAAGAGGAACAAATAATATTAGATAACACTGGGACCAGTGGTGGAATTCAATGTTTTTTACTACTGGTTCTGTGGGCATGGCTTGGTGGGTGTGGCATGGCTTGGTAGGCATGGTAGGGGAAGGATACTGCAAAATCTCAATTCTCTCGCCACCCCACTAACCTGCTTTCCAGCTCCGTTCTCCTGTGCAGGGCAACAAAAGAAGACCCAACCAATCAGCTGGGACTCAGGAGGCAGAGAATAGATGGGGGCGGGGCCAGTCAGAGGTGGTATTTGCCGGTTCTCTGAAATTTCTGCTACCAGTTCTCCAGAACTGGTCAGAACCTGATGAATACTACCTCTGACTGAGACTAAATCAAAAGTGGATTTAAAATCCACAGGCTACAAAGGTGATAGATAAGGGGAAGAAATCTTACTTTGGATATACAAATGAGTTGAGCTGATGTCTTAATCATTAAAAGGAATATATAAACAATAATCCAAAAGATAACCTACACTGCATTTAGGAAAGAGATTTGTTATAACTTTAGAGAATTTTGTGAGAAGGGCCAAAGAAAATATGAAAATAAATCAAGTACTAGGACATTATGTGAAGTGATTAAAGATCGTTAAAAGTAAAAAAAAAGAAATATGCTGGTTTACCCTTTTCTTTAGCTCCTTTTCTTTATTATGTTCTTAATTTTTATTTATTTCTATTTTTATTTATTTCTATTTTTTACTTTTGTTCATTTATTTTTTGAAGTTTGTAGTAGTTTTTTATCTTTTTAATTGAAATGTTTAATAAAACTACTGTGAAAATATATTTTTTGTATTTTTGTATTACTAAGAAGTAAGATATCCTATGAAAAAAATAGGAATCAGTTATCATATAATCAGCATTCAATACATCAGTCTAGACGGGAAACCTGAGAACATGAGGTTGTGGTAAAGAGTGAGAGAGGAACGAATAGTAATAAAAATGAGTCAAATCAATTTTAATCATGTAGCAAAGAGTGATCCAATATTATTTGACTTGTAGAAGTGCAGGATCCTAATTTCTTCCCTAAGTGGTCTGTGAAACCTAAATCAATGTCCCCACGAGGTAAATTTCATTTTCTGCTCCTGTTCCTATAGTCTGTTTGAGAGACAATGAAATTACCTATATAAAAGGAAAAATGTTAGATTCAGTAAAGGGTAAAACCCATAAAATATACTCACATAAACAATCTCCCAAGATTTCTAATATATGTGAGTTATTGAAACATTCTTACAATAATGCTGCCTAAGAATGAAACACATCAATCTTTACCAACTTTACATATATAAGCAAGATACAGTTTTAGCATGTTAATGCAGAAGATAATTGGGGGAATATATCCCACCACTTTTAAGAAATCTACATCACAAAATCAAGTAGTGATTTTGGTTTTGGGTTATTTTTCCACCTCTATTGAAGGGCTCCATAACTTTAAGCCCAAAACGATCTCTACCTCTATTTTCCACATTAATCTACCTAAATGTTCAAAACTTATACCAAGATCTGTCAAATTTCAACATAGCCAAACATCAATCAAGAGCTAAGAAAAAAAATTTTTTTCTAGATTGGTGGAACACTTTTCCATGCTTATATATCAGATTTAGAAAGTTGCCATATCCATCCAGTCGGCCATACCCGTCCGGCCTCCCAAGGTCAACCACAGCCCTGATGCGGCCCTCAATGAAATTTAGTTTGACATCCTGGCCTAGAAAGATTTAAAAGCATCATTTTTTGCATTTAAATTATGAATAAATGAATAATCTGTGTGGAATTCTGCAATAAAGCAAGAGGCATTTAAGCAGCAGAGGAAGCATTATGGATTTAACTACTACTGGATAAATGACCAGAGAATGCACTATGGAAAAAGAAAGGAAAAAACTACCACAAAGGACCATTGAGCTGAATATTGGACTGCTGCTTGGCTAATAAGTGGTGATTGGTGGAAAACCTCTATAGATCCAATCATCTTTTAAAAAGATTATTTCAGCTTTGACTCCATTTTAAAAAGAAAGTAAGTTGGATTCCCCCTCTCAACTTCCACTGCCTTTTCAATCAACCAAGAACACCTGTTCCAACTTAGTCCTGCTTACTTATTTGGGAGACTTTTTACTATCACAGGGGTGTCAAACTCGATTTCATTGAGGGCCCCATCAGGGTTGTGTTTGATCTTGGCCAGGGTGGGTGTGGCCAGGGTGGGTGTGACCAGCTTGACGTCACTCGTGCTGTGGACACCAATGGTGGCCCGAGTGCTCTGCCAGTGAAAATGGGCTCCTGAACTTAATTTTCAGCTGCAACGGCCTCCTGCAACCCTCTGCCAGCGGACCAGATCTAAGCATCCCGTGGGCCAGATCTGGACTGCAAGCCCTGAGTTTGACATTTCTACTCTACAGATATGTAGATAGGGGCGTTTGCATCTGTATTTTGTCTGTGTGTTTGTGTATATATTTCCTAGGCATGACATGTAATAGCAGTTGTGACCAAGATGCACTAGCAAACTGCTGCCATCCCCAAAGTAGCACATCATGGGCTCAAGGGCTGTATAGTTCAGTAACCATTTTAGCTTGCATTTGAAATCTGAGCTGCCTACAGTCACTGCAAGATATTGGACATCAGACGTTGTTTTGTCTGGGCAATTCTGAAGTACTTGTTTAGGCATCCCAGTAGACAACGAAGCCAATTAGAAGCAATGTAGATTCAAAAGTATAAGATCTGATGTGTTATAAAAATGATGGGTTTGGTTGACCAAATATTCAGCATGATGGAAGTTGCTGAATTCTAGAAACTCCTTCCTCTGGTTGGCCATTGAACTCTTCATGTACCATTTTTATCAGACAGATGATGCTTTCCCTGTTTTCCTAAAATAAGAAGAAAGTCTTGACAATGTTCTGTAATGGACCCAATTCATTGCAGATCTCCAGGTGAATTTCTCTGCTGCTTCTAACATCTGAATTGCAGTGCAATTCATCTGCCAGTTTTCATACAGCTTCCTGCTCTCCATAAATCCCATTCCCACACTCACCTTATCTCCCTGCATATCAATATCAATCAGGATATTGCTAAGATGCAGTCCTTGACCTAGCTGGTTCAAGAAGCTGTGCTGCCTGGACACCACACATTCCCGTGAAGGTGATGCTGTAACAAACCAGGTGAGCAAACTGATGACACAAAACATAGTAGAATTCTAGCTAAAGTAACCATCTTGAAAGGATGGGAGAGTTTCTCTTGTCTCCCTCTTATATCCAAAACAGACACTGACAGATCAACCATGAGATATTTTTCCCTCACTCCTCACAGGCTAAGTGGTTGAATTTCTTGGTTTGAGGAACCTGTTTCAATTCTTCTGTCCTTTTACCACTCCAGGGATAAATAGAAGAGCTCCTGATCAAGAGAAGGTACATGACTCTTGGTTGCACTTTTGTTTTGTGTATGATGATAACTGATAAAATTAATACAAATTAAGTATAAATTATGGCAGATAGATGATTGATGGATGGGTGGATGGATGGATGGATGGATGGATGGGTGGATGGATGGATAGGTACGTAGGTAGATGATAGATAGTTTCCTAAGTAGGCCCTCTCTTCTGCGCAGCACCTCTTTCTTTCTTTGGCTAATGCTCATTTTGCCAAGCAGAAACTTCTTTTATTTTTGTATTGTTTTTGGCAGGTAGCCAAGAAAATGAGTTAATTCCACAACTGAGCCTTTAAGTCTGTGGGCATAAGAGATGGTCTATACTCTGACTAAATGCATGATTAAGTTCAGAACAGAGAACAAAGATATAGAAAATATTTATAAATGTTTTTTTTTCTAAAATAACTCTTTTAATGAATTGATTGAAATTAATTTGGATGATCCCTAGATGGCATCTGAATTTCTTTGCTGCTGTCTAAAGGCCATCAAATTATTGCAACCCAAGAAGCTGCTGTTGAATTCTGCTGTCTTCCCATAGCCAAAGTATACCTGAACAAGCCAAATACTCTTAGGTGCTTGTTATTTTTTCAGGTAAACCATCCCCTGTGTTTTGTGCACATTATAGGTAAGTTATCATGGATGTGTGTTAAAAATGGCAGTATTGATATATATACCTTAAGTCTTTTCTCACTAATACATTAATAGGTTATTCAGTCTGATGGCCTATGCATAACATGTTTTCTTATGCATTATAGTTATGGATAATTATATTGGTGATGTTTGACTACATTTTGTTGCACATGCTTGCTGTAATCACATTTCTTGATTATAGGGGTGGCTTTTTAAAAGCTTAATCTTTTACATTAAAATTTTAAATTAATTTATATATTTTAATTATTTATTTATTTTTAATTTTATTTGAAATCTTTTCAATTATGAGAAAAGTAGCATCTATTGTTATTTTATTTATTTAATTTATTTATTAATTTTGCAGCCTAATTTTCATTATAACTATAGACCTTAAATAGGTATGGTTCCATTATTCTCAACTAGGAGACATCTGGTTTAGGAGAAGTACCTTGTGTGTCAAAGTTATTTACTGTATATTGGAAATGAACACAATAGAAAGTTTAAGAGAAAAAGAGAGAGAAGAAATAACAACTTTCTATTTCCAGAAAAGAGATACAATTTATTATTAGGTATTCCCATTATTCTCAGTAGCTGAGGTGCACAACAACCTGTATCTGTTAAGTCACTTGCTAATATGCTTTATCCATACAATATGACACAATCTGAAACTACTTTTAAGAACTTCACTGAAATAATCATATTGTGTCTTTGTTCTTTAGACTACATTAATTTTGAGGAATGAGGAGAAAAATAATTACATTGTTATATGAAGTGATTAAAAGTATTTTATGCCTTTGAAATCATGCTCTGAAAGATATTTGTTATTTTGTAAATAAGGTAGGCTGGGTTTCCTGTTTGAGAGAAGGAATTCAGATGCAAAAGATATTGGAATCAAGCTATCCTATAAGCACTATTTCCTTTTATTTTGCCAAGATTAAACATGAACAAACACAGTAGGTAGCAAATCCCATACCTTTGCTGCCGTATGTCTGTCTCTCCATCTCTCTCTCTTACTACCCAGTCCAGTTAGCTCTTTCAAATGTCATTAAACCTGACTACCTGGGAAAATATCACAAGATCACTGCTGCTGAGCTGTTCCTGACCCCATGATATTTATGTTTATAAAAGGACTCTTCAAAGAAGGTACAAAAGGGGATTTCTTCAGCTCTCATAAGCTTATGAAACTTGGTTGTATTATTTTTTGAATAACCACAATTATTATTGACTGCAGACAACTGATAGCACTGAGTTATTTTGATGATCATGAAAGCGAGGGGATTCAATTCCAATTGTATTTTTTTACATAATAACATAAATGGACTCAATTCAAGTTATTTCAGGTTATTTCTAATTGTAATAAATACCACATGAAAGACAAAGCCAACAAGCAAAAAAAAAAAAAAAGGTCACTTCTTTGGGTCAAAGAAGAGAAGCAAGATTTTTCACCAGGGTTTGGATTTATCAAATGAATGAAATGGAAGAAGGATTCCGACTTCTAAAAGTAAATAATAAGAGTTTTAGAAAGTTAGAAGTTTCATATTCATCCAAACACCTTTTAACATTAAATGCATTGTGTTCTAAAGAGCTCTTTGTTGATTTAATTACCATGATTAGTATCTTTAATCTTATTTTGATCATTCAATTAGGTGCTTTTACAGTGATCCAGTTACACAATTCAAAGTGGCAATAGCTGCATCCTCAAAGAATATAGAGCATTACAACAAAATCAATCAAAACCATCAATGATGGATATACTGATATCAACTGAGCTGTTGATATTTTGACAAACTATGCCACAACAAATAAAAATGTTTGTAGATGGTAAACAAAATAAAAAATGATTGGCTATTTAAATTTGCTTATTAAATAAAAATTGTAATAAAGTAAATGATAATATAATAGAGAAGACAATTAAAACCAAAAAGAACACAGGTTGATTCTAATAGGTAACTTGACATCATAGAACGAGTTCAAGTATGCTTCCAAATGAACTTTTATTTCTCAGCTTTGTTATTTGGTGTATTAAAAGTATTTTATAGGTAAAAATAACTAAAGTGACTTTAAAAATGAGTAGTAAAATAAGTAAAACTAGAGATGCTGTGTAGTTTATTATGTAGGAGATTTTTATATTTTAACTGGTCAACTTTTAACTTATATTTTAAATGGTCCCATAAAATATTACAAAAAGGTTCCATAAAATATATTACCAAAAAGAGATATTACATTTTACATGTTCAAAAAAAAAGATTGTTTGTGCTCTAACAAACCCTATCCCCCATAAAAAATAAATCCCTAGGAAATAAAAAGAACCATAGTATTATTCCAGATATCAAAGATTGTGTTTCAGAGTTTTAGCCATTTTTCAGAAAATTAAATATCTGATTAATCAGAAACTGTCACATTATCTTTCCATTTGAGAAATTTTTTACAACAGGCTTAGTTAATATTCAAATGAACCTGGGTTATGATTGTAATTAAACTTGTTTTGTATATGGTTTTTATGTATTTTATTTTTGTTTAAAGTTTTTTGTTATTTTTATGTAGGATAAATTTTTGTTTTTATTTTTATGTAAATATATTTTAAAATGAACAATAAAATAATTGAATAAACAATAAAAGTTACAGGAAATGCAAAAAAAAAAAGTGAAATCAAAAGCAACAAGGAGAGACATTTTACAGAGAAAATTTAGAATAAGTTAACTATTCATGATCTGTGTGAATCATAATTATTTCTTAATATGTTAAAAAAAGTCGTTCATCTTCAAAGATTTGCTTTGGGGTGGGGAAAAGGATTTTGCCCAGAAAAAAAAAATGTTAAAGATGACAAATTGAGCATTACTAGGAAAAAAAATCATCATATAAAAAAAATGCCACCAGCATGGAGAAACTTAGATAGAACATTCTACAAATCTGTTGTTATTAGTAACAGGCCAAAATCTGTAATTTCTCCTCACCCATTAAAAAGCCTTTGGATTTATCATTCCATTATCAAATTTTCTTCAGATTTCTTTGGAATTTTTTGAAACTTATCATTACAAAGTGCTGAGGTTGGGTTTGTTTGTTTTCATTCAGGTATTTCTCCATCCTTTTGCAGTTTGTCCAGCTGATGTGAAAAGATTCTATGCAGTAGTTTCCCAAATTATGTCTTCCCTTGGGTTTTTAATTGCACAGTCGATGGCAGAGAGGATGCAGATCACTAATCTGGAGATGGGATAATGAAAGACAGAACAGTGGCATACATCAAGGTCACCATGCCACTCTAATATGTGTAGATCACATAAGCTATGAGAACTGCTTGGGGTGGGGAAGTACAGAAAGTTTTCAGCCAGATTTTTCTGATCTGGTATGAAAAATCTTCACTAACCATTCCAGTTTGGGTTGACCATAAAATATGAAACGCTAAAGAAAAAGAGTCTTAATTCTGACTGATTCTGAATCAAATAAATCAAGAATAAGTCTTCTCCCCCCTTCCACCTCTTTTTCCAAGTTTTCTGACAGTTTCAAATAATTTGACAGAAATGAGAAACTTTATGTCATTTAAGGTGTGGTTTAAAGAACCCGTAAGCAAGAGAGGAAACTCCAAAGAGCATAATGCTGGCTGAAAAGCCCTCCCACTTGTAAAACTTTTCCTTTGGCACAAGATTTGAGAGAGAAATAGAGTCTCCTCAAGCCACGTTATGGAAACAAAAGAAACAGCAGACATTTCCGCCATCATACCACACAAAGGCAAAAAAAAGTAAATTATGGTATGCTTATTAGAAAAAACAGACACATTCAAAGTTACTGAAAGGCTGGGCTGGGACTTGACAAATTTAATATGATATGGTGTTCCAAAGATATTTGAAACAGAGATTATGTTATAAAGGCTATTAACCAATATGTTCTGATTAAAAAGCAGACACAAGCAAAATCCTCCCCCCCTCTTTTTTCATGTTACCAAAAATAATTAAAATATGGAGGAAAATTTGTAAGTGAAAATCAGATAGGAACGACTTGATGGGATGTGCAGTGCTATTTGTCAAAACAAGTGAGACTGTCTGTAAATTACTGTCATTACTGAATCAAATGGCACAGAACTGATTACTTCTGTGTGTCTGGAATTGAACTGTAAATTGATAGTCATTATCATTGTTGAGCTTGTCACTATTCATGCTGCCAATATCACGGGGGGGGAAAAGAGCAAATCTTTTAAAAATATTTTCAAGTACTTGTTAGATGATTCTCTTTTTTGGCATTGCAAATTTCAAGGACAGAGAAAAGGACAATTGGGGTAAACTCGGTTCAAACTACACTACTGTTTCTGCGTTTGAGGGAAAAGATGGCTAAACAGGGAGGTATATGTTTTATTTGATTTTTAAAATAGTATGAAAGTCTTTTGAAATGACTGTCTAGAATAGAAATAAAGGTTGCAATTATTTCAAAATTATTTTTTAACTGTATTACTTTTGCAATGAGCTATACTGAATGATTATACTTCATTGTGCCAGTGCAATGATGGCTAACCTTTTTAGCACTGAGTGCCCAAAGCATCCCCAAAATGCAATGTGTGCATGTCCCCCGTGTCCCCACTAACCTGAAGACCAGCTGGCTGGCAGGAGGTGCATGTGCATGCACAGCAGACCTGAGTTGGGGCAATGGCTCGTGTACCCACAGAGAGGGCTCTATGGCATGCGTGCCATAGTTAGCCATCACTATGCTAGTGAGCCTTTCAAATGTAATGTGATAGTTTGCAGCTAGATTTAGAACAGACCCACTGAAACTTATGGAATGTACATTATTCACAGCAAGCATTTAAGTCTTTTAATTATACACACATGCACGCACAGTAACCACACTATTTCCTTCCAGGGTAAGCATCGTAAAGCAGTAGAAAAACAATAAGTAATGGCGAATAATTAATATATAGAATTCTATACTCATATTTTATCATCTCTAAAGTCTGTGGTTGACATATAGCCACACATAAATAAGTAAGCCAACAAATGAAGTTTTCTATAGGTGTGATCCAGTAAATTAATCAGATGTTAACCGCAGGAGGTTTTTGCATAGGCAATATGTGAGTCCTGAGATACCCAGCTTGCTTGTTTTATTACATGCTAAAATGAGCAAGAGCACAACCCAAGTATTTCTGTCACTGATAATGCCAAATCAAAGTAATAAGAGCCCTTTGAGACCTTGTCTTGTAATATTTATTCTGACCATAATAAAGCTGACTCTGCAGTTGTACAGAACTTCCACATGGGATTCCGAGTCCCTTGTGCTAAATAATAAGCAGAGAGATGGATTACACAGGAAGCTACATCAGCAGGAAGGGGAAAGGAGGTCATAAAATTTTCCAAGAGTTCGCAGCTGAATGGCTTCTTGTGGATTTTATGAAGAATGAATGAATCAGAGAGCAGTCCTTCACCAAAATACTTTCGACTTATCATGATTATAAAGACATGCTGTTTAAGCCAAGTCTCAGAATCACACATCCATTTTCAATGTCAGGTAAGAGGAAGCTGAAGGTATATATATCATTCTGCAACAAGTCTGTTTCTACTTTTAGGAATTGGCCGCTAGAGAAATCACTGCTTGGCTTGATTCACTAGTTTGTTATTCATGACATTAAAGCTGCACATTGTTATAATATCATTTGCCTTGGAATTCAATCTCCTTAAGTCTACTCAATAGAAAATCCCACTGAACTTACTTGAATGGCAGACTTAATCATTGCTACATTATATGTAACTCTTGAAAAAATCTGATGCTACATAGGTTACTGGATTATTTTTGCATAATGGGCATTGGTAAATTTACCTGAGAACGCCCTTTCTATAGATGCTGCTAGAGAGCCCAGGATGGGTTGGACTCCTCCTGATGACATCATCAAGCTGGGTCTGTCTTGTATAAAAAGGACTGCCTGTGGGAATTTCCCCCCACTTTGGCGAGGGTACATGACAGACTGTAAGAAGTGTCTCTGAAAGCCAAACAGAATCTTTAAACATTAACATTAACACATTTTACCATAGTCCGGATGAAATAAGGGAGGGGCTGGGCTCTCTAGCAGCATCTATAGAAAGTGCGTTCTCAGGTAAATTTACCAATGCCCATTCTCCTAAATGCTGCTGCGAGAGCCCAGGATGGGACATACCAAAGCCCGCATGTCCACAGGAGGGTCCCTATCTGGCAAGTCTCTCCGAAGTTGGAACCACTCACTGAAGCAAAAGCTACACTCTGCCAAAAGCTACACTCCTTGAGGCATAGGAGTCCAGACAGTAATGTCTGATGAACAGAGACGGGGAGGTCCATGTAGCCGCTCTGCAAATCTCCACTAGGGGTGTCTGAGTGGCCCAGGCAGCTGAAGTCGAGGCACTCCTAGCAGAGTGTGCCATTAGGCACTGGGCTACTGGAAGGGCTCTGGTTAGAAGGCCTGTGTGATGCATGCCGTGATCCACCTACTCAAGGTGGGAGGAGAGGCTTTGTTGTCCCCAATGGGAAGGGGAAAGGACACAAACATGGCCTCAGTTTTGCTAAAAGTAGAGGGATGTCTGATGTAAATTTGAAGCGCCCTGCTAATATCTAGGGAGTGCCACTTGCGCTCTAAGTTGTGGAACGGAAGGGGACAGAAATCAGGTAACACTATGAGTTGGGATTTTAGGAACCCAGTATTAATCTAGGTACAACAGGTAGGGTCCAGATGTCTTTCCTGACAGACAAGGCTGCCAGGACCAAAATCCTTCTAGAAGGGGTGATCGCTTCTCCAGAAATGCCACCTTACAAGACAAAAAACTGCAAGGGAATTGACCTCAGTGGTTCGAATGGGGCCTTAGTCAGCGACTGCAGTACTTTAAAGAAGTCTCATGTGGGATCTCGATGACCACTGGAGGCCTCAGGTTTCAGAAACCTGCGGACCATGGGATGTCTAGACAAAGATTCCACTCCCCCCCAAGGATAGAAGAGAGGGCAAGGCTGCAACCTGCCTCCGCAGAATGTTAGATGAAAGTCTAGGCTCTCTTGGAGGAAGTCCAACACCTGGAAATTAAGGCCCTGGAAGGGGCAATATTATACTTATGACACCAATCGCTGAAAGCCTTCCAGGTTGCATCACAGATGCAGTTGGTGGGGGGTCCCCTGGAGGCGTGGATAGTTCTTATTACTCTGGAGGAATGATAGTTCCGGAGCAGGGATCCCCGCTCAATCTCCAGATGACCAACTGAAGCCACTGGGGCTCTGGAAGTAATATTGGCCCCTGTCTGAGCGACACTACCAGAATCCTCCCAGGACTGGAGATGGAACGGTTTACTAAGTCTGTGAACCATGGCCTCCTGGACCAGTGAGGGCTGCAAGTATAAGTTCTGCTCTTCTGCCCACAGTTTCTGGAAGACCCCTGGAATCAGGGGCAGAGGAGGAAAGGCATACAGGAGTTCCCATGGCCAAGGGCTGTGTAAAGCATTTATTCCCTCCACCCCCGGAACCGCACACCTGGAATAGAACCTCGGGAGTTGCGTGTTGTTCTGGGAAGAGAGGAGATCCACCGCTGGCAATCCAAAGCACTCCGACAGCTCCTGAAATAAATCGGGGTGCAAATGCCACTCTGCCTGGTCAGTGGTGGCTCTGCTAAGCCAGTCAGTCTCAACATTGGTCCCACCTGCAATAAGCTCAGCTCTGAGTGATACCTGGTGTATCTCTGCCCATAAGCAGAGTTGATCTGCCTCTAACATCAGGGGTCCTGAATGTGTCCCGCCTTGGCAGTTAAAATGTGCCTTGGCTGACACCTTGTCAAGCAAGATCAGGATGTCTCTATCTGAGACAGCATCCTCTAATTGTGTCAGGGCCAAATGGACCACTCGAAGATCTAGCCAATTAATTTTATGGGCCAAATTTGCCTGGGACCATGGTCCCTGGACCACCCTGGATTGAAGGTGGGCTCCCCAGCCATACAGACTGGCATCTGTGGTCAGCACTAACCTGTCCAGTTCCTTGAAGAAGAGTCCCATGGAAAACGCCTCAGATGACCCCCATCGAAAAAATTTAAGGACCAATGGAGTTAATCTAACCTAAAAGAGGAACAACTCCTACCTGTCTTCTGATAAGATAGAAGAAACCATTGGAGCGACCTGGCATGGAATCTAACCCATGGCACTGTATTAATGCATGATATCATTTTCCCCAGGAGCTTGGAAAATGTAGCCAGGGGCACTCTAGGGTTAGATTTTATATGGCCAATTAACTGATACTCTCCTGACATTCCTGGGACAAGGACACCTTGCAGGAAAAAGTATCTAATACAGCTCCCAGATGGAGTAAGAAATTGGTGGGAGTAAAGTGGCTTTTTTGGCCTCTTTGACAGAGATGATGAATGGATCGAGAGCATCATTGAACAGCTTCTCACTGGTGCTGGGATCCGAAGCCAGCTTCCACTTGCACTGAGGCTTTGCTGCCAAATCCGTAACCATAGCAGTCTCCTCCCTGCCACAGATGAAGCCATGGCCCTGGAGGAGAACTGGCAGAAGTTAGGGTGGTGTCCCCGTGAATTCTGCTGCTGCTATAATCTTATTGAGATCTTGATGCGATCTCAAGTCTGATGGAGATATATGGTCTTGTAGCTGGTGCAGCCAGCGGATAGAGGACCTGTGAAAAACGATGCAGCAGTCGACGCCCAGAGAGCTGGAGCAGAGGCCTGGTGGTTATATTTTAATGTCTGATATTTGTCCCCTGCCTAAAGTACATCCTCGGGCTCAATTGGAGTGCCCAAGGAGAAGGAAGCCACAACTGGAGTGTCTACAGAGAGAACTGTAAGAGCAGCAGAGAAGGAAGGGCCCACATTGTAAAACTGCCTGTCATATGAAGATGGGTAGGGGCCTGCAGCAGGAGAGGCGAATTAATTCTGATCAGATCCAGAAAAACTGGGTGATGGAAGGACGTTCGAGTGGACTATGTTTTTGGAGAAGAGGGAATCCCTGGACCCCAACTGTACCACCTGAGGTTCGGAGGCAGCCTCCTCTGGGGATACTGGGCAGTAACCAATGCCTTGTGGAGGGGAGGGTTGAATAAAGCTGGTTTGTGGCTGATGGGGGTTGATCGGGTAGTAGATCTTCCTCTTCCTCAGAGAGGTTGGGGTCCCAGATTTCTCCCTCCTCCCGTTCAGAAGCAGAGAAGGAGAGTGGCTATGTTCCAATGGTTCTGTATAGTCTCCCTGCTCTAGTGCCCCCCCAGAAGGGGCCTTGCACTCATGTGGGTGAAGCAGTCCCCTCTGGGGGATCTGGGTTGTAGTAGGCCAGCAAAGGGGGGCTGGGCCCTGTTTGAGGGTCAAAAAATTCATAGCAGCCCTTCTGCTAGGCCCTGTCTGATGGCAATGGAGACTAAATCTTGGGTCTACCACCAAATGATGGATCTGGGGGCGAAGGCCTGCAGCGGGGGTGAAGGAAGCCTCGAGTTTAGGTCAAGAACACCCATCCTGGGCTCTCACAGCAGCATTTAGGAGGATCCATCATTCTTAGGAACTTACTCTTCTGGTTCATTTGTAAGATAACATATCCCCAGAATCCGAACTCTGTTTTTTTTTTTGAAAAAAGCAACAACAACCTGTTTAGATGCTAAATGTTAAGAACATTTTACAACAACACTTATTCTGCCTTTCTTTGTAAAAACAAAAAAACAAAAACTAGCCTGCTCTCAACTTTTAGTGGCTCTGGCACAGCAGTATGGGACAGCAGCAGAAGAGGAAACTTCAGCAAAAAGTGCAACAGTTGAGCCCAGCAGCCACTTCACTTCCCCCAGAGATAGAGATAGATCTCAGAGATAGTCAGCAATTGAATATCCCCCTCCCTTTTAGACCAGACTGAACATGTCAAGGTCCCTGCAGCAGTTCAGGTCTGCAGCCACTAATACTTGACTGAAACTCTGAAGTCACAACAAGCCAGCTACAATCTAAGATGGCTAAAGATGTGGTTATAGCTCATCTGAGGAGTTTCACCAATCAGTGGGCTATGTTTAAAATTGATATGACTTCTAAAGATTCATTTCCATGGCAACTCTATGAATTTGTGTCTATTTTTCAACTAAATACCAACAGTGTAAAACTTAAAAGGATTTCTTAGGGTAGAAAAATCAACAACTGTACAACCACAAACTCATGAACAGCAGCCATTTGAAGAAACAATTTTACTGTTCTGTCAGAAACTGTCCTACAAAGTGTCTACTACTAAAGTGTCACCTCTACTACAAAGATAGTATGTAAAATGTCTAGGTCCATGATGATGAACCTATGCCACGCATGCCAGAAATGGCATGCAGAGCCATCTCTCTGGGCATGCCAGCCATCACCCGTGTGTACATGTCGGGAACTGCTCTTCCAGTTTCCGGTGCTTCCCTGCATGTGTGCTCCCATTTTGGCACTCAGTGCCGAAATGTTTAACCACCACTGGTCTAGGTGCTAGCAGACTGCATAGTAAAGCACCAGCTTGTCTCAGTGTTAATAAAGCGACACAATTCCATACTGAAGAAAGTTAGCACCCACCTCTCCTAGAAGAATAAAATATTCCAGGAAATATTAAAAGGCAGAATATTTCCCCTAAAAGAGAAATAAAAATCTCAAAGGAAACAGAGACTCAGCCCCAGCCCCCTGCCCCCAGCATATATTTTGGTGCCAGCCTACCTACAAAACAAAAGACCTTCATCCTCCAGGATTATCTAGCTCACCACATGGCACAATCAAGCCCCAGCAAGATTCAACCAAGCCTAGGACACAGACAGCCTACAAAGTTAACTAAGACCCCCACCCCTGGGAGTCTGACAACCAATAGGATACATGCCCTTGTCACAGGAACAAGAAGTTCAAAGTCCAAGAGAGGGTATAAATAACACTCACTCTCCACTCCATGTGTTCAGCTGCACCAGGACCATGTGCTTAATAGTTCTGCTGGTTCATCCTTCCAAGCAGCCTCCATGTTTCCAGTTCTGTTCTCCCCACTTGGAACTGAACCCAGATGGACATTTCTTCCAACACTATCATGACTTGGCAAGTTGAAGAATCAGAATGGAATAATCAGAAACACAAAAACAGAGAAAGCAAAAGAACACAGAGAAGAAGTTCAACAGTTGCCAAGGAAAAACTAAGTGGTGGCATTAAAAATGATATCTGGTATGTGGCCTGCAATGGACACCTAGCTCATTTCCTCAAAACTTGCAGAGCATGCATAAGTGTCTGCTACCCAGATATTTAACACAAACTTCAATAATAATTTCCCCAATAAGTTAACATTATTTTGAACTGAGTAAATTGAAGATGATCAATGTCAGACAAGTGGGATTTACTTTTTTTTGTAGATTGCTAAAATCTGCCTGTTAGAACAAGCATATGCTAATAGAACTAAGGACTGGATGATATTTCTGGGCACGTGTTTAGCCTGTGAATTTAATTTCATTATTAGAATTGAGCTTTCAGATTTCACATATAGAAACCCATTTCTACTTTAACCCAATTTATCTTTATTTCAATATCCTAGAAGAAATGTGGGATTTTATTTGCTGCTGTAATTTAATGGCTACCACACTGAAGTCTTTTTTTGATCTATTGTAAGACACGACTGATCTGCAAGGAACATCCCCATCTACAATACTTTTATCTTTTTGCTTGTTACAAAGGGTCAGGACGTGAGTACAGTTAACACAGTGGTATGAAATTTATCCTGCATTGCTAAAATAATTCTCCAAGTTACCAACATTTAAGAAAAATTGGGAAGAGTGAGACATATATATGGCTAAATTCGACATTATATTTGTCTGTGAAACATGGCTCAACGCATCTCTCCCTGACTCCATTACCACAGTAAGAGACTATCATGTTTACCGATCAGATCGTGAAATTCGTAGAGGAGGTGGTGTTGCTATCTTCTATAAAAAGTCTTTACATCTAAAAAATATCCAAGTTACCCAGGAGCTTGCTCTTCCTGAGACCATTATCTGTGAACTATCCTTAAATATCACAATTCGATTCTTACTATGTTACAGAGCACCTGATTATGACATCGAACATGTAAACAAGCTAAATACACTACTAACATGGGCAGCATCCTGCCCATACCCTTTTATCTTTCTTGGTGATTTCAATCTGCCTCATATTGACTGGACCCTAAATGAATGTACAACTGAAACCATACACGCAACCTTTTACAATGCTGTTACAAATCTGGGACTGGAACAACTAGTAACCAACAACACTAGACTAAACAACTGCCTCGATCTCATCTTCTGCAATAGTTTGAATTCAATTTACGGAATACAAACTAAAGAACCCTTTTCCAGCAGTGACCACAATATGATTGACTTTTGTCTCAACGTACGTCCACACAAAAACCACCACAATGATGTAATCCCCAATTACAACTTCAAAAAAGGCAACTATGATCTTATAGACAACGATCTCTCATCCCTTGATTGGCAATCTCTATTCACTGGATGCAATACTGTTGAAGACCATTACAACATATTTTTACTTGAAGTCAAAAGAGTCATCAAACTATATGTACCAACAACAACTCCCAAAACAAAAAAAAACAAAAAAAAAACAGATTGCCCATAACAATAAGGAAACTTCAATCCAAAAAGAGATCACTCTGGCGGAAAAACAAATCTGGTCACGTTGCCAATTTCAAAAGCCGATACAAAAAATTATGCCACCAGATAAAGACCGAATGCACCAATTATCACATTAAACAAGAGGAAAACCTTCTAAGCACCAATTCCACCAGTGCTTTTTACAATTTTGTAAACAACAAACTAAAGATTCAAGGTCCATCGCACCCCTGATAGGACCTAATGGTAAAGACTGCAACGATGACACCATTAAAGCCAGCATCTTTAACACATTTTTTGGCTCAGTATTTGTAAACAGCAATGGATCATGCCCAGTATTTCCTAGCCGAACCACAGATAACTACAATGATCTAATACATATCGATTTTACAGAAGACAATGTTGAAAAAGCACTTTGCAATCTAAAACCATCTCTATCTATTGGACCGGATGGAATATGTGCCTATTTCTTAAAAAAGCTATCCACTGCCATAGCCAAACCTCTAAGCATAATCTTTGAAAAATCTTTCAGGACCAGTTCCTTGCCTAACCTATGGTCACTAGCCACAGTCATCCCCATCTTCAAAAAGGGAGACCCTAGTCTAGTTGAAAATTACAGACCAATCTCCTTATGCTGCGTCACCTGTAAAGTCATGGAATCAATTATTAACCAATCCATCATCCTCCACTTAGAGACAAACAACCTACTCTCCAATAAACAATTTGGTTTCAGAAAAAAACTATCTTGTAATCTGCAACTCTTACACTGCAAAAACATATGGACTACACAACTTGATCAGGGCAAAACAATAGATGCAATCTACATAGACTTCTGTAAAGCCTTTGATTCAGTGGTACATGACAAACTACTACTAAAAATAAAATCCTATGGTATCTCTGGACAACTGCATAACTGGATGGAAGCATTCCTGTCAAACAGACAACAAATGGTCAAAATTGGGAGCGTCCTATCAAATTCTGTACCTGTCAATAGTGGTGTCCCCCAAGGCAGTGTTCTAGGACCAACTCTCTTCATACTCTACATAAATGACCTCTGTGATCATATTAAGAGCAACTGCATTCTTTTCGCTGATGATGTAAAGCTGTTCAATACCACAGACAATACTGCTACCCTTCAAAAAGATCTTGACTATGTATCAGAATGGTCAAACAAATGGCAACTTCAAATCTCAACAAATAAATGCTCTGTCTTACATATTGGCAAAAAAATCAGAAAATAAAATACAAGCTGAATAGTCAAGATCTTGTTGATGATCCAAGCTCTGTAAAGGACCTTGGAATACTCACCTCTAATGATCTAAGTGCTAGAGCCCACTGCAACTACATAGCCAAAAAGGCATTAAGAGTTGTTAACCTAATCTTACGTAGCTTTTTCTCTGGTAATATCACACTACTAACTAGAGCATACAAAACATTTGCTAGACCAATACTCGAATACAGCTCATCAGTCTGGAACCCACATTACGTATCTGATATTAGCACAATTGAGAAAGTCCAGAAATATTTCACAAGAAGAGTTCTCCACTCCTCTACTCGTTGCAGAATACCTTATACCACCAGACTTGAAATGCTAGACCTAGAAAACCTTGAATTACGCCGTCTTCGGTCTGATTTAAGCATGGTATATAAAATCATACATTGCAATGTCCTACCTGTCAATGAATACTTCAGCTTCAACCATAACAACACAAGAGCACACAACAGATACAAACTCAAGGTTAACCACACCAACTTTATTGCAGGAAATACGACTTCAGCAACAGAGTGATCAATGTCTGGAATACTCTACCCGACTCTGTAGTTTCTTCCCCAAACCCCAAAAACTTTAACCTTAGACTGTCTACTATTGACCTCACCCCTTTCCTAAGAGGTCTCTAGGGGGCGTGCATAAGCGCACCAACGTGCCTACCGTCCCTGTCCTATTGTTTCTTTTATTTTTCTTTTATTTTTCTTATATGTACCCATTTCATGTATTCATAACTATGTATACACTTATACTTATTATCTTGTAAACAATTGACAAATAAAATAAAATAAAATAAAATGTGTGTATGTGTATGTGTATGCGTATGTGTATGTGTATATATATATATATACACACATATACATACACACACACACACACACACACACACACACACACACACACCTCTTGTCTATTTTGGGTGATTTTCCTCAATAAACTGTAATTTTTAAAAAGTGGAGACACTGCAGATATCCTTTTTTAGTTTATCATAAAATAGTCTCTGCCCTAGAATTATAGTTGAACAGCTATAAACTGAAAGCTATTGACCTTAAAATTAGTAAGTCAGATGTCAAAGTAAGCAAAGTTTCTGAGCATCTTAATACAGAAAATGAATTGTATCTTAATAAGAATAGTTACTGTCAAATAAATTTATATCCAACAGATATAAATGAATACTTGCTGGAATCATCATTTATTCCCCTTAAGTATACTCCACAGAAGGAACCAAATATTATTCAGAAATAGCATTTTGCATCCTCACTGTTCTAATTTGATTACAATTCATGAAACTGCACTTCACTGCTTTAATGATTGGCATTAATTGCTGTGCTTTCAATGACAACTGATCTCCCTGAGATATTTGCAAATGCAATTTAGTAGGTACTCAGTAGTTTTAGTTTGCAAGTTATTGGCAGAATAGAACACCCAAAATATCACCCTACACAACCTAAGGAACCTCTGTGGCGCAGTGGTTAGAAAGCAGTACTGCAAGCTACTTCTGCAGCCAGCTGCCTATAATTTGGCAGTTCAAATCCCACCAGGCTAAGGTTGACTCAGCCTTCCATCCTTCCGAGGTGGGTAAAATGAGGACCCAAATTGTTGGGGGCAATATGCTGACTCTATAAACTGCTTAGAGAGGGCTGTAGAGCACTATAAAGCAGTATATAAGTCTAAGTGCTATTGCTACTGCTAATACAAATTGCTACTGAGTTCTAATATGTTGAAGTCACTGATAATGGAGGTGGGGGGGAGGGGAAAGAATGCTAAACCCTTTATTAGATATGTTCTGAATTTTTTAGCTGACTAACACAGAAAATGGACTGAATTTACCAACAGGTCTCAAAGCTTTCCCTGAAGCCTCCATGGATTTTCTCAATGCAATCCACAATTAAAATGCACAACATTATTCTCCACTCCTAAAGCTAGAAGCAGTTCTTCACACGCATGTAACACAGGTAAAGACTCTGCAAAGTGTTCAAAGGGAGAAGAAAGCAACAGCAATAGGACTAGTGGCTGGTAAATGAACAAGCAGAAATTTGGACCTACTTTTCAATCTGAGTTTCAGAATAAGTAAAAATGCTATTTCAACAAAAACACAAGGCAATTGCTGTATCCAAAGAGAAGGCTATTTGGTGGGCTGATCTTTTATCACAACAGCTGCACAGGTAGTCCTTGACTTATAACCATTCATTTAGCAAGCATTTGATGTTACAACAGCACTGAAAACATGAAACTAGCCATCCCAGTTGCAACCACTGCAGTATCCCCACAGTCACATGACCAAAATTGGGATGTTTGGAAGCCGACATGTATTTATGATGGTTTCCAGGGTCATGTGATCACCATTTGTAACAGTTTCAGCCAATGTCTGACAAGCAAGGTCAACGGGGGAAGCTGAAATCATATAACAATCATGATTCACTTAACAACCATGGAAAAAAGATTGCAAAATCGATTGTGATGTATTTACCAACCGTCTCTATGCCTCAGTGTGATTGTGGTGCTCCTTGACAAAATATCCATCACATTGTGTCCAAATGTCCATCAAGAGCTTACACCAGCCCATTGTCTAATTTTTTCAACATAGAACACCCTGTCTTTGAATGGCTGTGTGGACTGGACATTAACATTTGAACCACTGTTAGTCCATGTATTTGCCATATGCTAAATATATAAAAATAAAACTGCCTTGTTTAGTTGAAATTCTAGTAACAATTATAGTCAAGGACTGTAACTACATATCAGCCTATGGATTCAGATATGAAGAAGTCAATGGCTCACAAAGAGGAAATAGGGAGGTTTAACACTGTGCTTGGCTTTTTGATTGTGTGTCCGTTTTGGGGTTAAATGTTTTGTATTGCTTCCTAGTGTTTTACAATGGGAGGTATTGTTTTAGTTTTTCAGTATTGATTTGTGATCAAGGGCATTAACTGAAGCCTGGGTTTGTTAATCCATGGTGGACATTTGTATCATGGGCTTCCAATTTGTTCGTAATTCTGATGAGGAATTGCACTTGCCCTGCAATCTTTCCTGACAGTTAGAACAATTCATCAGTGGAATGACTCACCATCAAAAGTTTTAGGTCTTCCAACACTGGAAGTTTTTAAGAGATTGGACAACCATTTGTCTGAAACGGTATAAGGTCTCCAGCTTGTTTTTATTTGCTTTTTTTTCTTCTCTTTTCTTCTTTCTGGACACCGCAGCATTGGGTTAGTTTTTGTAATATGTAAAAAGTTTTGTTCCCATTAGATCAGGAGCATTTAAAACAGTCATTTTTCTCTTAGCAAGAACCAAAAATGTCTGTTAGTAACAAAAGACAAATGAAAGAGGCTGTAAGCCCATCCGAATGTTTAAGCGATGAATCAATAAAAGACGATGATGATAAGGCAGAACTTAATGCTTATTTTATGTCTGTCTATTCTCAAAAGAGAATTAGAGCTCCAGGCTACCAGCATTATGCCCCTGAGGGAAGGAAAAAACTGTAATTTAGGAAAATCTAGGAGAGGAAAAGTTAATTTCCTAATTTAGACAAGTTCAAGTCTCCAGGGCTAGATGGAATACCTCCCAGTGTATTAAATGAACTATCAGAGGTGAATGCAGAACCTCCTCTCTATGGATAGAGAAGTAATCTCTATCTTCACAAGTGGGAGAAGGTGGAAGACAATCCAGGAAACTGCAGACCTCTCAGTGTGAAACCTTTTATGGCAAGTTCTCTAAACAGATTATAAGGAGCATGTTTGTGAGTGCTTGGATAGGCATGCAACAATTAATAGGAGCCTGTATGAGCTTTCCTGTATGAACAGGAAAGTTCTGCAACAATTTTTTTTGTCAGATTAACTCTGTTGCCTTCTTTGACAAAATTACTAGCCTAGTTTATCGGGGGAAATCACAGTGCACGTAGCCTTGAGTAATATCTTCAGCAACTCATGATAATCTTCTTAATGAAATGGAAAAAAATAGGGGCTAAGTGAAGCATCTGTTAGATAATTCATAGATAGCTGAATGGATGTGGTCATAAATGCTCCCATAAATGCATGAAAGGTAGCATTGAGTGGATTCCAACGGGTGAGGGAAACCAATAAAATTTGCAGGTGACATGAAACTGAAAGATGTAGCTGATACTTTTAAGAAAAGACAGAAGAGTCAATGGTAATCTTAAGAGTTGTGGGCTGAAATTAATTTGATGGAATTTAACAGGAAAGTTCTGCATCCGAATAAGAAAAAGAAAGGCAGTTCTGCAGGATGGGGGAGACCCTTGCTCAAAATTGATGTCAATACTTCAAGAGAAACGAAGTCAAGAAACAAGTATGACAGAGTTTCAGGAAATGCATAATTTTATTGTACTATGATAGAATGAAAGAATCTTGAAAGCCTGTCGAAGCTTTTCCCTTTCCTTTCATATATAAAACAAATTCAAGGCAGAGTTATATTAAGTTTTTTGGCCGTGTTCTCCTTTTCAGGTCTGAGCAATCTTTTCTCAAAATTCTGTTTAATGTCTCATACATTCTTTCCTATCCTCAAGGTTATTTTACATTTTGTCACTGCATTTATGTTTTGTGGGGGCTAATGTGTGGTCTCTCTATCAACTTGATCATACAGATTTTTTTTTTGTTCTGTGTAAGAAACAAGTTACATTTCCTATTTCATACACAACCCTAGGCTAGATAGAAATGTTAGCAAGCAAGCAAGAAAGGAAGGAAGGAAGGAAGGAAGGAAGGAAGGAAGGAAGGAAGGAAGGAAGGAAGGAAGGAAGGAAGGAAGGAAGGAAGGAAGGAAGGCTTTTAATGCTTTCACTTTTTTAGAAGTTTCCAGAAACATTGATCAGAGAAATGGGGGACATGAGTGAATTCATACTGGGCAATCAATCCTGTTTCCTGAATATTTTTACAAAATCTCATTGTTCTTATTGACAAATTCTCCTATTGTATACATTTGAATAGTTCCCTAACATATGGAACATGAATGCTGTTTTAAACAAATACAGTGGCTTTTTTTAAAAAAAAATAACAAACAATAGGTGCCTGTTGCATTACTGATATGTAAGATTTTGACAGATTATGGGAACCCTTAATTAGGTAAAGCTGAACGACAGTCCATTTGAAGATGTTCTGTCCTATTTTATCAAGCTTGTAAATCTACAATAAGATATCCTTGTTTAACTGTTATAATTATTTCATATCCTTGGGGAATTTTGGGCTGTCTTTCCAATCCTAATACATCCATCATTTTGACACAAACATATACTTTTTTTTTTCCCCTGAAAGTCTGCCAGAGTATAAATCAGAGAAGGAAAACATTTCTTATTCTTCTTTATGAGCCAAGTACACTGAAAATGGGATTAAAAAGAACAATAGTAATAAAAAAGGTATTTTGACAGGACTATTGAGGCTATGGTTAATTAATGTGTAAACTACATTTTAAACAGCAACTATTTTTCAACATCCATAATTTGTTCAAAGGATCTAAGTATGGATTCCTTTCTGTATTCCCTGAGCTTGAGAAATGAAATTTACTTTCAGCTAGAATAATAATAAAAATAATCTACCCCCATCAAAACACTTGCTTCTCAGGCCACCTATTAAGAATTCCTACAGGGCATGGCTTTTCTTCCTCAAGAAGCAATGATTTTTGTTGATGCTATGTTTAAGATGATATTCCCTAAAAGCTTAGAAGGGCCTTCATGGAGAAAAGTATCTTACATTGTCTTTTTTTAAAGTATAAAGTAAATGCAGATAAGATGAATAAGAGCATATAATACTAATATATTTGATATCTTCAATAGAAATTACATTTTTCCCCAAATGGGAAAAAAAGCATGTTGCTGTGAGTTCTGCTGTAACATGATTCTCATAGCAGCAACACTTGAAATTGAAACAGAAATAAGAAGGTAAAATAAAATGTTATTTAAAACACTATGGTTTGTTCAATTGGCCACAGTTGCCTAGCTTTATAAAGGTACTTCTCGACTTACAACCACAAATGAGCCCAGAATTTATGTTGCTAAGTGAGACATTTTTTAAGTGAATTTTACCCCATTTTATGACTTTTCTTGCCACATTTGTTAAGTGAATCACTTAAATTAGTAACACGGTTGTTAAGTGAATCTGGCTTCCCCGTTGACTTTGATTGGCAGAAGTTCTCAAAAGATGATTATGTGACACCGGGATACTGCAACCCTCATAGATATCAGTTGTCAATCATCCGAATTTTGATCATGTGACCAAGGGGATGCTGCAATGGTCATAAGTGTGAAAAGTGGTTATAAATCACTTTTTTCCAGTGCTGTTGTAACTTTGAACGGTCACTAAATGAACTGTTGTACGTTGAGGACTACCTGTAATATCAAAGATTCCCCCCCCCTTCTTACTCTGGGTTTGAACAATATAGCCCTATTAGGCATGATTAGTTCCAGAGACTAATCATGCCCAATATGAACACAACCAAAATGGACCAAGCCCAGCTTGAAGGAAAAGCCTTTTTCATTATTACATTTACAGTTCAAAGAGTCTTGGGAAAAAATGTTAGATGTAATTAAAGCTCAATTTATGTCTTGAGAACCTGGCAAGTTTTTTTTTCCCCTCTGGTCATGTTCTATAGATATGTTCATGTCCTCTTTCTTCTTTCTTCTTTCTTTCTGAAACTAGGAAAGAAGTAATCAGGGGTCCAAAGTCCTAATCTTTGAGATAGCCATAGCCATAGACTTATACTGATGCAGGATGTACTTCACAGACAGCCCCCTAAATAAGAAAGCATATACCGTATTTTTCACACTATAAGACGCACCTGACCATAAGACACACCTAGGTTTAGAGAAGGAAAACAAGAAAAAACAATATCAGGCAGAGCCATAGAAGACCACAGATAGGTGTCCTCTCATATGCCAGCTCTGCCTATTGACTCCTGCCCTGTGGAAAAGAGACAGAAGAGGTGGGGTTCATCACTGTAAAAGAACTCTACCACTGCTGCCCGGCTGCTATTCACCAAAGGACCAGCACCGATGCACAGACATTTACATCCACTTTTTTGGGTGGGGTGGGGTGGGGGGGAGTGTGTCTTATGGAGAGAAAAATATGGTATTTAAAAATATCCACTATTGAGCAAATTAGGCCACAAGAAAGATGAAAACATGTTTCCAGATTTGTCTTTTAAATGGCATCCCCATCCCAATTCTCCTCTTATTATTTTGGCCAAGAGAAGAATAGACTTAGAAGAGCACAAGGATGGAGCTGCTCTGCCTGTTAGTGTTACAGGCCATTGCAGTGCAGCTGAAATATGGAGACAGCCTTGGCCCCAGCCAGAATGGTGGCAATGCCAAACCTATTGGGAATAGATTGCAGAGCCAAGCAGCAAATATGGTTGTGAGTTCAGCTTTATTCTCCATGAGATAGTTGTGTAAAACAGAAGCGGGGGGAAGGGGGAAAATCTGTAGCAGGTGAGCAATAACACTGGAAAGGAACAAAAAGGCAGCTGAGCTTGTAAAATGCCAACTTTCCTAGGTAATATGATATGGTACAAGCAGCCATTTCTATGCAGTCTAGCAATCATATACAACAGAATGTAAAATGTCCATTTTGATTTTGATATCATACAGTATATGAATGCCTTCCTGGTTTTTAGATTTTTGAAGTACATAGATTTCTATTTGTTATAATAAATTTAAATTAATAGACACTCTTTTTTATGTTTAGTATACATAATTAAGTCAACAAATAGTGGCAGCATGAAATAATAACATTTTTAAGATATATACTCTTGCATAAATGCATCATTTTAGTGTATCATTATCATTTTACTATAAATGTGGCAATTTTGGACCATCTGCAAATGATTCATCTAAAAAGACTGCAGTGAAATAAAGGCTGACAGTATAATGTATCAAAGCTGAACAAGGGCAGGCAGAGAGCCTGGGAAATACAGTAAAATAGTCAGTAGTGCCAGAACTTCATGTCTAAACATGATTTGATTACCCAACACTTGTCAAGAACCCTGCAACTTGAAACTCTGTATGCTTGAACCTAGATCTGGAAAGGTCTCCAGTCATCTTTAAACACATGAAGCAATAAATTTAAATAATTTCCTTCCCATGTCTGAGAGGCAACATGAAGATTCTGGATTAGTTAGCTATGGAATAAATTTTGTTTGTGATGGCTCATTAGTAGGCACAAATCATGACTTCAGGCTACAATGACAGAATAAGAAACACGAGAAACACTTATAGCCGTACTGAAGTTTGAGAAAGATGGAGTTTGATGCAGAACACAAAAAAGGAACAAGGGAAAAGGGAAATAATCTGGATAGGAAGAAGGAAAACGCATCATAGATGAGGCTGCAGAATACCATGTTTATGATCTACAGACCAGATGTGTTGTCTTTTAATAGAAAGATTTGGTTTGGGAAACTGGATAATGTGTGACATGCCAATCAGTGCAATTATGATGGGGACAGGAAAGGCAATGTCAGAAAGGAGCTAAACAATTAAGATTGTTAAAAGATTAAGAACAAAGAACTACAGATAGTCCTTGAGTTACAACCACATGTAGTGATTGTTCAAAATTTCACTGGCACTGAAAGATTTATGACAGGACTGTAAAGTTGCAGATGTTGCAGATTCCTGCAGTCCCGAGAGCAGTCTGGACACAGGTGCCTCTCTTGCCATTTATGACATCCCAGTGCACCATAGTCAAATGATAGCCATCTGCAAGTTTCTCTGCAAGCTTCCCACAAGCAAAGTTGATGGGAAAGATTGTAGGGAAAGTTGTAAGAGTTCCCACACTTTTGCACTCAAGAAGTCCTACTGCAGAATACAAGATCCTAGGAACCTCATTCAATGTATGTATCTCCTTGCCTGTTCACATTCTCTAATAGCCTTGGCCTGTGTTCTTTTCCACCTACATTATCTTGTGCCCACTCTCAGAAGTAGCACCTGCCTACAGCTCTGCCAACCTGCCCATTCAGAAGAACTCACCTGTTGTTTCCATCATTGCACCCACATCCCCCATTAGCTTGCCCATAGCCTTTATCAGTCCCACTGTCAACTTAGAACTGAACCTGGCTGCAGCCATCTTTCTGTTCTTCAGTTGCCACATAAAGTGGGGAGGGAAGAGAAGAAGGGGGTTGGAATGCAGACACAACAAAGAACTTTCTCCTGAGAACTATGGTCATCTCTACTGGCCACAGATAAGTTTGGGGAAGGAATAACTGAAAAGCCTGCCACCTGGGCAACATGACCTGTGAGACTTGGGGATGGGGTTATTTCCTAGCTTCATTATACTGAAACTCTGCGAAAGATTTAGATTTGGTTTTCCATTGAAGCTATATGATGTACTCATCAAAGAAGACCTTTGAGAAGGAGCCTAGTTTCAGAGTTCTCATTTGCTTGGGTTCATTAGTTGGAGCTTTGACATTCACCAGATTTGTAGCATCCTCTCCTCCTTCACTGCTCCTTGCTTGGGACTCCTGCTTCTTCCTGTTTGTTTGTTTTCTTATTGAAGGACAAAACTCACTAAAATTCAGGGGTTCAACATGATATAGGGAAAAAGAAACAAAATCTCAAATCTGTATTTATACAATGCTATATTCTTGTACAGTGAGAATGATAATCTCTCACCAGGATATACGTTTACAATACTGGAACATCAACCATTTTAGAAAAATTACTTGCATGCTATGTTTGGTTTGCTATCTCTCACCTTCCATTTTTCAAACAGTATCAAAACTCAGACTATAACCACTCCAATTTCTTTCACAGTTTCTCCACTGAGTGAGAAAAATGGCCAGAGATTAAATAGAATGAAGCATCTGAAGTAAATGCAAAGCGTGGCTAGCCACTACAGCTGTATGACATTGCTTGAAAAGCATGATAAGGATGGCTTTTTTTAATCTCAAGAAATGAGAATTTTTAGACAGCAACATCTCTTGGAGAGGGGATTATATATATATATACCTGCTACAACAACTTCATTGGTTTACATTTATTATGCCAATGTTTTCTGGTAGCAAAGGGAAAAAAGTCTTGGAGTCACCCTATATTTTCTGGTTTCCAAATTATATGATGGCTTTATTTTAAATTAAATACAAATATTTTAAAACTGAGATTATTTCGACAGAATCTTACAGTGCATTGCATGCCAAAACAACTAGACACAAATACTTTTTTTTCCTCCCATGACATCATTCTGCTAAATACCTAATTCCCACAGCACTGTCTTATGCCTAAGGAAATTTAGCCATGTAGTAGGGCTGTATTACTCTTATGTTTCTTGTCCTTCCTATTACTTTCTACTATTGGTATCTTATAATTATATCCCTTTGTTGTTTCTATATATAAATATGTGTGTGTTTTCTTAAGTTTTCGTGGGTACTTACATGTATGGTATTCAGCTTTGTTCAGGTATTTTCCCACGTCATTATAGTTGTGCTTTTAAAGTTGCAGCAACGTTTCAGCAGAATCACATCTGCCATCATCAGGCTTCTGTATTGTGTTCGTCTGTGAGTCAGACTTTTACAGCCATTTCTGTTTTAAATTTCGGGTTAGCCTAACACACCTAAACATCACACACCCCAAAATCAAGTTCACCATGGAAACGGAAACAAACAAACAACTACCATTCCTAGATGTACTAATCTACAAAAAAACAGATGGCACACTAGGACATAGCATATACCAGAAGAAAACATACACCAACCACTACCACAATGCCCAATCCCACCATCACTCAGCACAGATAAACTCTGTGGCCAAAACACTAATCACCAGAACCAAATGCCTGGCAGACAAGACACACCTAAAGACTGAACTATGCACCCTGACTAAAGTACTGACAGCTAACGGCTTCCACAAAAGCAAAATCACCGGCTTGATCCACAAAAACACACTGAGACATAATGGAGACCCAGAAGATGGACAGACCTATGGAACAGCTGTCCTGCCCTACATAAGAGGTTCTACAGACAAAATCAGTAAGATACTACACAGGCATCACATCAAGACTGCCTTCAAAACAGACAGAAAAATAGCAGCCATCCTAAGGAACCCTAAAGATAAAATTGACCTGGAAAACCAAGGCATATATGAAGTCCTCTGTGCATTATGCCCTGCCACATACAGTGGACAGACCAATAGAAGAATAAGTACCCACCTGGATGAACACAAAAATGCAGTCAAAAAGCTGGAACACACTTCCTCACTAGTCCAACACATGAAAGCCACAGGTCATAGCATTGACTTCAATGGCACCAAAACCCTAGCCACTATAGAAAACCCCAGCTACAGAATTATCAGAGAAGCCATAGAGATTGAAAAAAGACCTGAAAGCATGAATAGAAGAGATGATTCCACCAGACTGTCAATTATTTGGAAGCCTGCACTCACAAACAAAAAAAATCTCCACACCACAAGCCAGCCAAACATCTGGGCACAAACAGATCCCCCCTGATACCTCCAGCTCAAACACACCCCAACCAGGCACCCAGATGAAACCTAGCTTCCTAATAAATGATAGCCATCCATTTACTCGGAGCCAGGCTGCACTAAAAGCCTCCAATACAGACACAATGTTGCCAGCCAATCAAGACAAAAAAAAAGCCACAAAACAGACAGAAGATATTAGAAACACCAATCAAGCAGAACACAGCAAACTCCAAGACCAATAAACATAGACCAAGACTCCCAACCAATCAGGATGAAGAAAAAACCATTCTGGCACAGCAGTAGGCTAGCCCCAAATTTAAAACTGAAACAGCTGTGAAAATCTGACTCACAGATGAACACAATACAGAAGTACACAATACTCATCTGATGATGACAGATGAGATTCTGCCGACATACATACATAAACTTATGCACCAGTTAAATTGCTTGTGTGTCCAATCACATTTGGTCAATAAAGAATATCCTATTCTATGTTCAATATAATTAGAACTAAAAATACAATTGTATGGGCAGTTTCTCAGGAATTAAGATTGTTTAATGTGGTTAGACAAGACATTAAAAACATTAATGTATATTAACATGTACACATTATATTGTGTAGATGTTAAATATTAGCCACTGAATATTTGTTACCGATGTCTAGCAATATATTGTATTTATTTATTTGGTGCTAACAAATCAAAACCAAAATCAATTTTTGACTCCTAGTGACTACCTAGGCAGTTTGAGATTCAGAAGTAATTTGCCATTGCCTCCTTTCCAGGACTGAGAAAGAGTGACAAGGCCAAAGTCAACTGATTGGCTTGGTGTTGAGGGAGGAACTACAATTTAGAGTTTCCCAGTTTCTAGTCTGATGTCTTAACCACTACACCACACTGGGTCTCTGGAAATAGTTTACATTTAAAAAAATGGACCTGTTGCCCAAACCTCTATACCTGTGACTGTTTCTAATATTGAAAGCAGCAGCAGCATGCAACACCTTCAGCCTCCTCATTAACACAAAGAAGACTGAAGTGATGTACCAGCCAGCTCTGAAAGTCCAATACCAAAAGCCCACCACCACAGTGAAGGGACAAAAGCTGCAAGCCGTGGACCAATTTACATACCTTGGCAGCACTCTCTCCCATGCAGTGACAATTGACATTGAGGTGAACTGCAGAATCACCAAGGCAAGCTCTACATATGGCAGACTACTGACCAACATGTGGGACTACCGTGGAGTAAGCCTTGCTACAAAGCTCAAAATCTACCAAGCAGGAGTGCTAACTACCCTGATGAATGCCAGTGAGACTTGGACTGTATACAGGAGGCATGCTAGGCAACTGAACCACTTCCACAGAACCTGCCTCCACATACTTCTGAGGATCTGGTGGCAGGAGAAGGTGCCAGACACACAAGTGCTCTCCAGAGAAGGCCTGCCATCAGTCCACACTCTGATGATGAAAGCCCAGACACGCTAGGCAGGTCATGTTGCAAGGATGCCAGACCATTGCATCCCTAAGCAACTCATCTATGGTGAGCTGTCTCAAGGAAAGCGATCGCAAGGGGGACACACAAAGGAAATGATACAAAGACATGTTGAAAGCCTCCTTCAAGTCCCTGGACGTTGACACCACCTCCTGGGAAACCCTGGTACAAGATCAATTGACATGGTGCATGCTGATCCACCAAGGCTGCCAGACATTTGAAGACAAAAGAACTACTACAGCACAAAAGAAACGAGTGCTCCGTAAAGCCAGAGCTGCAAATGCTGCAACAGTGGTGCCCACAAATGTCTGCCTGACATATGGCAGAACATTCCATGCCTGTATAGGCCTTACCAGCCACCTGCAGACACACCATGGACAACCCATTAGATGTCAAGGTCCTCTTGGAACATGATGAACAAACATTATCTGAGACTATTTCTAATACTGAAAGAAGTATAAGGAAACTCAAATTTTATTTGTGTTGTTTTCTTTTCCTATTGCAGAAAATTATTAAAATCTAGATAGTGTTTCTAAAGTATTGCATACTTAAATTATGACCTCATTTCACTTTCATGCTACCTTTTCAAAAGGTAAAATACCAGAGAAATCTGTTTCCATTTCAAACAGTATTTGAGAGGTTAGCTTTTAGGGACAGTCAAGACACACAAAAAATAAAATTAACTTTTCTGTTTCATGAATTTCCATCATGTTATACTGTACATTACAATCCTGCCAGGCACTAATGTCAGGGATTCTATTAAAAACCATTCATCAAGTTTGAACCATTGATAATTCAACCAAAGTGGCATTGAACTGCAACCTCACACAGTTTGCACCTGGCTTACAAAAGAATATGTGTTCACATTGTAAAGGAAAAAAGGTCTTTAATAGGTTCAGTCATCATCATTTATATGCTTTTACATTATTATTTTCTTTTTTAAGCACTTTTAAGACAAGGAATAAAAGCTGCAGGTCTATTTAGAATGCATGCAGAGATCTATAATGGATATCTGCCACCAATTCAACCAAATCATTGAATTTGCTTAGATGAACAACCATTCTATAGTGCCAAAGATTACAGTTCTTTCTAATAAGCCATTCACAAACTTTAGAGCCCCAAGCATAAGCATAAATTCACCTAAAAAGGTTCACTATTAACTACAAATTTCTGCTGATATATTTGTCAGCAAATACAAATTAATAAAATGGAAAATAGTTTGGAAATTTTAGGGAAGGCAGGAGGATACAACCTATTTGGCAGGGAAGGATATGGGAAAAATATTTTTCAAATAGATCATACTTGACAGTTTACGTTTGATGTGACATTCTTGCAGCTACTTTTTATATACAAAGAGTTAAACCTTTCCCAAAGATGTTGATGTTATCTAATTTCAAACATAGTTTAAGATAAATTTACCTAAATATCTGAGTATAGACACTGTTCCCTGGTTTCCTGAGCTTGTGACTCATATCCCACAATGTCAGACAGAAGTACCACACAATGTCAGAAAGAGCTTGCCTTTTATACTTCATTATTTTCTCTAATTACGAAGACCAGACATATAAGATCTAAATTATACTTGCAACCTGAAGGTAAATGATTAGTGTACTTGGTTGTCAATAAACAATATTCCATTACATCCCCCCTCTTCACTGTGTTTAGATCAGTGGTGGGATTCAATTTTTTTTACTACGGGTTTTGTGGGCATGGCTTGGTGGGCAGGAGAAGGATATTGTAAAATTTGCCAGTTCTCCGAACTACTAAAGATTTCCACTACTGGTTCTCCAGAACTGGTCCAAACCTGCTGAATACCATCTCTGGTTTAGATACAAACATACAAACACAATACCAATATGCAGAAAACTGCTCAAGAAGCCTGAAAGAAAGAAATGTTGCTGCTGAAACAAATCTCATCCTCATCTAGAAAAAAAGAGCAACTGCATCTGTTGGAAGTTATGTGATCTTTAGGAGATGCTTACCAGGATATGTTTTTGGCATCCAAATCTTTCCTATCTGAAAGTTATATAGCACTTTTTTTTTCACTCATTGCCTTTATATTTCATTTAGAATATTTTTGCTTTGTTTGGATCAAGCCCTTGAAATACTTACTACATGCATTACCAATTTCAATCACACTTCAGATATGAAAAACTTTCCTTGGATTTTAATGGAAGGGAAATTGGTGTCACTGATATGACTGATATCAACCAAGACTTGATTCCCAAAAAAGCAAATCCTGATATCAGGGAATAGCTGGCTGGCTGGATGGATGGATATACAGACAGACATATACACAGAGACACACAGACAAAGAAACACAAACAAACACGCATACACACACAAACACATCAAATGAAAAGCAAGAAAGTTTTCGGGCAAAATATTGACATAAAACTTGACCAAAAAAAAAACATATATATTTTTTCCATAATAGAGTGTGAGAGAACACACAGCTAGAAAAGACTTTAAAATGTAAGGTATCAAAATCATCAATGTGTTTCTTTTTAAAAAAGACGACTTCTAGAAAATCATGGGTCTTAAAAAAGAGAAAATAATGCACAAAGATCTCAGCATTTGCAGGTATGCTTTAGCTGCATTATTCTACTTCAGTGATAAAAGTAAAAAACTATAGCCCTACAATAACACAAGCTTTGAAACCACCTGTGATATGTATTCAGTCACTCTCTATTCAGTTATCTGCAAACAACATTCTACCTGTCATTCCATTCTGGTTAAAAATTTCCTTCAAGCTAAACTCAGCTCCTAATAACTTCACTTGTGTATCTATGCAGTTCAATACAGCTCTGCTATTCCCTGGATGTCTCCAATCCAAATCCTTACCAGACCTCACCGGCTTAGTTGCCAAGCTCAGATAAGTTATCTACTGATGCATGGCCATTGTATCTAATTTCCCTGAAAAATCAAATAACTTGTCTCTCTTGAACCCCACTAGATAATAAGCAATCAAAAACAACATTACTATCCACCTAGCAGAACACAGTCAAAGCATTGCTGAATAAGTGTGTCCGCATACAAAGGAAGATTCAAGATTATTTGAAAGAGCCTTTTTTATTAAGGGTTTCTGTCCATCCCTTCTAGTCAGATAGGGTAGGCACACACCAGGTCCTTCCCTTAACTAATGGAGTCTAGGAAGAGTGCCTTCTCTGTAGCATTCCATGCTGTGTGGGACACCTTTCCCCCAGCTGGTGTTAGACCTTGGAGGGCTGGCTGTATCCACAAGCATTGGGGTAGAATAAGGATGGTGCCCATGAAGATGCTATGATGACATGTTGCAGGAGTTTGTCCTGGAGCACCATGAAGTTTTCCTTTGATAACTTGGAGTTGGGGTTCTTTTTTTCTTTGCTACACAGTTTTGGGGGTTGCCCAAAAAATATTGTGGCTATATAAATATTTTTTAAAAAATGAAGATTCTGAACATCTAAGAAAAACAAAGAGAACGGAGGGGCAACATGATAGCACTCTTTAAATACTTGATTGAATGTCATACAAAGGAATGTCATCACCAATTCTTATTCCATAATTCAGGACATAGATTTCAGAAAGCATATTTGATGCGTGTTGGGGGAGGGCAGAGACTCTTCAATTGTAAAAACAATCTAAAGAAAAGCTAGGTGCTCCATCTCTGTGGGCTGAGTTAATTTGGATTTTTGCACTAAACAAAATATTTGATGGCTTGACTTCCAGTTTGGGGCAGGATCTGGAAGGAAGGAGACTGCCTGGAATTAAAAAGAACTTACAGCAAAATCTCAACAAGACTTCCAAAAGATACATTTTAACTGAAATATCGCAACAAAAACCCCAGGAAGAGAAAGTGGAAAAAGAAATAAGAAGAAATAACTTGGGAATATTTGGATTACTTGATGATTTCTGGATTTTTGGTTATTGTATTTGAATGACTAAAATCAATCAGGTGGTTGTTTAAAACTGTTTAAAATGGCTCCACTTTTAGAAGAACTGAAAATGGAACTTAAAAAGTACAAAGAAGATTCACAAGAAGGGAGAGGTTCTTTTGGCTTCATATTTCAGTTTTTAGAAATGGAGATTTGGAATTATGAGAAACAACAAGAAATGCCTTCAGAACAAGAAGATATTGACAAAGAAGAAGCCATCTTTAATGAACAAGTAATCTTAGGTGAGGGAAAAAAAGGAAAGGGGGGAAAGAGAATGGAAAGTTTTAAATTGGGAAAAACAACTTCCCCCCCAAAAAATAGAGTGAAAAATAAGTATAAAATCAGAAAGAAACAGAAGAGGGAAATGCAGAAGAGAGAATTAGAAGTAGAGAGACAAGGGGCTAAAAAGGGGAGGGAGAAGATGAGAGAGAAGAAAGAAAGGAAAAGAAGTTATAAAGGACAGAAACAGAGAAACAGGGCCTATTTAGGGTGAAAATTTAATGGAAAAAGGGATTCTGCAAAGGTACATAAGATAGTATTGTTATATTAGAAACAGAAATAATTTTAGAAAATATGAAACAATGTATGATTAAAATGTTTGATAAAATAGCTATTGTAATTCAGTGGTTTGTCAATAAACAAATGTAACAAAATGAATATTTAACGATTTACAAAACATATATGAAGAGAAATAAGGGAAAAATTAATTATGAAGATTATATGTGCCTTTAAGGAAGTATGATATTTAATTGAAAAGAAGTGTTAAAGATGTTAAGATTTTAATGATTATTAATGATAGAACTGAATTGGAATGGAATGAGGGTTTATAATTACATATATTTATAATCTTTTTTTTAAGAATATAGTGTGTATTATAAGAATGTACCAACCAGAATTCGATTGGAAGTTATGTATTATGGATTATATTGAAGGTCATAACCTTAAGGCATATATTGAAGTTTAAATAAGAGTTGAATGGATGTAATTAAAAGATATAAAGGTGTCATACTCCAATTAGTAACTACAGGAGAAAATTTGTTTAATGAGAAAAGATAATATGAAATTGAAACAGAACAGACAAAAGTATAAATATAATGATTTGAACTGAGATGAGATAATCAAAATAAAATTGAGAAAATTAAAAGAGGGGAAAAACTATATAGAAAATGTAGAATAGTATAAGATACGGAATAGAACACAAAAAGGAGCATGAAATTGAGTTTTGTGTCTGTATAAAGAAGTTCAACCTGGGACCATGCTATTTTCAAAAAAGATGTTTTACTTGTATTTATATGTGTGAAAACCCAAATAAAACTTTATTGAAAAAAATATTTGATGGCTTAAAAAGCTGTTTCAGCTTTATTATTCATGTATGAGAATGGAAGATCCTTGGGTCAAAATTCCAGTTCAATCCCAAATCTCATTCCAGATGCACAGTTTTAAAAAAAAACCCAAAAGGCAGTGCAAAGGATTGCATGATCAGGGCAAAAGGAAACATAACACAAATCACTTCTTTGGTCACCTAGGTTTGCCTGCTATGTTATGGGAAATTGGGAGGGAGGATACAGGCACTTAAGTTATATGTAAGAGTCTCTTCTAACTAGAATTTTAGGATACCACCAAATAACAGGTTGCTCATTCCAAATCAATGATCTAACAAGCAAGTTGTCTTCGTCAACTTGGAAAATATTGAAGAGTAACTGTGTTTGTTCATTCTTTCATCATTAAAATTAAATTTGCAGAGATTTCTCAAGGTAACATCCACTCAACATGAACTGCATTTTTTATCAATTTGGCTTCCAAATCTTACTCATTCAGTGATGCTGACTACTGCTCAGGGCATGTAATCAAATTTGACTCAAAAAAAAAAAAAGAATATAAAATACGGTGCAGCTATTAAAACCAGTCACCAACAAAAGGTCAGAGCTTGAGGCAAGACAAGAGGGAAAAATTACTCCCCAGTTTTCATACAGATTTATTCCTGATATTAAAAAGCACTATTTATGGTAACAAAAAATATTAAAACTAATATTAAAGCATGTTGCAAGCGTTCTTGATTTAATTTTCTCTGGCATTTATTATATATAATAAAATACTTAAATGTTCACTGGATTTTTAAAAATGTATTTATAGTTTAATAAAATGTATAAACTGAATGATTTTGGAACACAATTTGAGTCTGAAGCTAAATTTAATGTGGATTTTGTTGTTATTTTCCTTTTTTGTTTTGAAGGTAATTTGCTTTTACTTACAAAAAATTACTATAATTAGTATTCACTAAAAGAGAAAAGCAGTCTTTGACATGTGCCTTATATTCAGATTTTTTGTACTTTTGCCTAATTTACATTTACTGGTAGCAAGGTTAACCTTCATATTTATTCATTGCCACAAAATATAATTAAAATTTATTCTATTGACATACCTCCTAAACAATTATCTGGTAAGTTACATCTCACATTGAGTGGCCTCAGGAAAATGAAAAGAATAATCTTAGTATAGATTTTCATAGGTATAACAACTTTAGTGTTTAAAGGATTCTTTCTCACAAAATTATAAAAAAATATAAAGTAAACAATGCATTGACTGATGGAAACACACCAGAATCCAAGATTTCTATGGACTTAAATTCAATTTTAAAACTACTGTAGAAAATACTTCGAAACTATACATACAAAGCTACTATTATTATTTTTTTTGCTGAATTCTGAAGAATATAGCTAGAGGGAAAGATGATATGCAACTTCCCTTCTTTTCTTTTAAACTTTCCAATACTTTTATTGTAGTGTCATTCCTTTTTTGTTTGCCAAAATTTCATGACCAAATTCTTGGGAAGAAGATATCCAATATATTAAAAAATCTGCCAAACTCTTAACTTTATTAAAGCATCTCAGTATTCCTCCAATATTGATGTTACATGAGCAGAGATGCAGTTGGGGATATTAGTTTTAGCATCTTATCAACAAAATGCTACTTGTTGATGAACAAAGAGATTTAGCTATGTAAGTATTTGTAATTACATACTTCACATTTAGCATCAGATTATGGATTGCTTTGGGGTCCCTTCTAATGAAAGTCTTGTTTTACTCCATGCTTCTAGAATTTTATTTGCTCATAAGCAGTTACATTTCTAATTTTAGTGCTATCAGGTCGCTATCTTCTACTCTTTTGGAGAACAGGTGGCTTCCCAAAACTGCTTCCTAAATTTGTAGAATGTCTATTACTGCAATTTACATGATGCTCCATTTCCTGAATGGCTTATAAAACATTAATATAATAACATTACAAACAAAGATCATGCACTTGAAGTGGAGGTAATATGAATTTTGTTTCCAAATGCCTTTCTAATGGGGCACGTTTACACATTTGTGAAATAGGAGAGGATGGAAAGGGTGATCTAGATGTCTGGGACTGGCTCTTCCAACGGGAGAGCCATGATTGAGAAGCTCAAAACCAACTAGCCTTCTCTTGGTGCTGGACCCCACCACGCAGAAGTGCATTCCAACATAAAATAGGGAGATTCCAACTCATTTTTCTCCCATTTCTTTTCCAAATCAAAGTTATACTCATTCCTGTTTATATTTACTTATATTTATGTATGTGTATGCTCTTCCATTCCATCATTTCTGATTGTCAGAGACAAGTTCCTACCTAGGGATAAGAAATTGTGACTGGACAAAGGTCACCCAACCACCTTTCTTGTCTAAAGCAGCACTAGAACTGACAGTCTCCTGATTTCTAGCATGATCTTACACTACACCAAACTAATATAGTACTTATGTAATCAATTTTCTTTAGTGTCGTAGAAAGAAATGGGGAATGATCTCTTTAATAAGCGTAATGAAGTCTTTTATACATAATAAGTTCTAGAAAATGAATTTGGGTGCAGTGCTACTTCTTTCTGAAACACACTTAGTGAACATTAGGGTAGGCAGACTTCAGGACTGCATCTTTCAAAACTATTAATGAATATTTCATTTTAAAATGGCATCACTGAAGCCATACCAGAAGTTAAAGTGATTGGCTATCCCAAATGACTTTTAATAGAGAAGGGTTTTTTTTCCCTTTCTTTTTACCCCTGATAAAGAACTTTAAAGTATTTCTTCTTGTTTACTGCAGAAAAGCTATTAATATGACGGTTGTTGAAAGAACGTTACTGGTCTAAAATTCTACAACTGCAATTGAAGATACAAGTATAGTCATCAAAGCATACATTGAAAAGGGACAGAATTAATGAAAAGCATTATTTAGTTACAATACAGACATTATGGTATGTAGGCAGAAAATGGAATTGTCATGCCAAATACAAATATCATGCAAAATCAAGCCAAACCAAAGCCATCCTACTTTCTGAAAATAAAAATAAAAAATATCTGGCATTTCCTGTTAGCAAAAAAAAAATCAAAAGTTCAAAAAAAATTAATAATCTAGGAAGGTGCAGAACTTTTAATTAAAATTAAAAACAAGATCTTGAACAGAAGAGAACTGTTAATGGGACTCACCATGGCTCTACCGAGACTGTACAATGTACCTTTTACATTTACATTGTAAAACTTTTCAATAGATCCAAAAATTCCTTCCAAACTATGTACATTTTCATTAAAATTCAACCCTCATTAGTTCCAGAGCTTGACCTCCGAAGATTTAATACTATGTAATCAATATTTAATTACATTTTATTTAGACAGGAAAAATTCCACAATATTAAATATTAGATATAACATATTACACCTTGGGAGGTTTAAAAGAAATAAATTGCCATAATTAATTTGCTAACATTAAATTGGAGCAATACCCAATGTCTTAAAAGAAGAATGCTAAAGATAAAATTAATGAGAATGTTTGTAATTTGGAAATCAAGTTTAAGATACCCATTAATACATACAGCTTAGTTCTTAAAATTAAGGAATGGCAAAAACAATCTAATGTGGAAAAATTATAAATAAATTTAACTGAAGTATTAATAATATAATTCTAAATAAATTAGGACAAAATTCCAATAAGAATGGCAAAAATGCTTTACACAGCACAATCCTATACAAATCTACTCAGAAGCTCCTGTGTACAGCTAAATATATAAAATATTAAATGTTTATTAATAATGCTGAAGGAAGAATAAGAAATAAGTGCAATTTCAGCTACATGACTATTGGTTCAAATTCTTCTAAGAAAACCAAGCAAGGCACAAACTAAGCAGACCCAACACAAATAAAAGATATTTTAAGAAGAATAAAGCTGGGAAAATAATCACCATCATGAGTACTCTCATACGTGCATACAGTATGTAGAAAGAAAGCTGTTAAATGGTTTGTTCCACTGGCAGACCCTGTGTGCTAGCTGGAAATTAATATCATGACAGGTTGAGGAGAAAGGGAAAATATTGACAGCTGTAGAATCAGTTGGAGATTGGAATTCATATGCTGTTTATTTGTGAGCTCTTTCTGTATTCACTGCAAAAAGTCTGTTCAACTCAAAAGCAAATTATCAAGTGTGTTGCCCACAAAGTGCTGTCTTTTCCAGGTTTAGACTTTAAGATCCTAGATTCCTGGCTGTTATATGGAAATATTCCTTGAGATGCCCACAATACCCTTTTGCCTTACAGAATAATCTGCACCCCAGGGATGGCTAAAACCTATTAGCCTCCAGGAAAATGGTGAAGACCTTGCTTTTCCACGAGGCACTGGGACCAGGATGTTGATGGAACTAGCAGTGGATGAGTGCAAGTTTTATTGTGACCCCAACTTTGTTTATTGTTCTAAGTGGTCTTTTTTGGGTGTACTGAATGAACATTTTTATTTTGTTCCTTCTGGTAGATGAATGGCTACTTAAATTATCTGTGTGCTTAAATACATAAACAAATAATAAGGAAAACAGTGGAAAATAGAAAGAAAAAGAATTATAACCAACCAGCAGCCAAGGTAGATTGACTTAATTACAATAGAAATGAATGGATCACTGAAAGGTCTAAAAGGCCTAGATGAAAGCGGTTTATTCCTGAAAAAAGTCTATCTCTGGGTTACTATGAACCATCTCTCCCCCCCCCCCTCTCTATCTCCTTCTCCATCTCTCTCTCTCTCCATCATTTTTTTGTGGAAGATAAATGTAGGGCTAGCTTCTGCCCTCAATCAATCATACTAATTGCTAAGCTTAAATCTGAGGATATCACCAGAAATAAACATTTATTTATTTTATGAAATAGATACTCCACTCTGCTATAAGACTTTCTGGGATAAAAACCTATAATTATACAAGACCTCAATTAGTCAACTTTAGCAGTTAATATCTATTGACTTTCAGTTAAAATAGAAGGATGAGTTATTTCTTAAAGCCTCAAAATTATACTGCTTGAACTATTCTACTAAAAATTATATTACTTGTTTAATATATCTGCCCAATACAAGTTGTTTGCTATTTTTGTCATAAAATACAAAAATATGCTTATCAAGCATTGTTCACTCTAGAGGTTGACTTTTTATGCTTTGGTATCCCTATGTTTTCAATTAAGTTAGGTCCTGCCAATTAAGATCAGTCACTATACAAAAACTTTACATTAAATCAGTCTGTGGCAATTCCTAAATATCTTTGAAGCTACTTTTAAAAGACAGAAGTCAATAGTTCAGTAACAGCATCATAAGAAGTGACCAATAGTAGTGGTGCGATGGCCTGGAGATGGAGCTCTCACCTCACAATCAGAAGGCTGTGAATTTGATTATAGGTAGGGGCAGATATTTCTCTCTCTGGGCATAGTGAGAATATATCTGAACAAAACTCTGCTTTGGCGACAAGAAAAGCATCTGACCATTAAAACACTGTGCTAGCTTCATTCAGTTGCCCAGACCCCACCCCGCAAGGGATTATGGTGTCGTTAAAAGATGGTGATGATCATAAGAAGTGACCAATGGTAAGAATATACAGAATTTTCAACTTAAATGGTTTAATTAATTTCTTACACAATCAGTTGACACTCTAGAATGGGAGTGGGTGGGAGAGAGCAACTGGTTAGAAGTTTTAGTAGTCATTCTAATGATTATTTCTCAACTGCTTTCATCATGTTCATTTTATTCATTTTTCTAATGAACCTGAAACAAAACTAAAAACAACTAGCCTTAATTCAGTCCTAAAAGGATCCACTACATTATGTATCATTTACTTGATTAATTGTTTAGCATAGCTACAAAAACAAAACCAGACTACTGCGTGTTTTGACACTACTGTTTCTTCATTTTGAAAGCACAGGTTGTCACCAAGGTCATAAGCGGTTGCTGAAGTTGTTTCAACACACCAGTCACAATCTTCAGAGTGAACATACAATGTACCCGGTGCCTATGTCAAAAATTATCCTGAATTGATGTCACCACATTGCATATACCTGTTGGTGAATGTGATGAAGCCCCAGAAGTTTCTAAGTTAAGAAGCCAGTTTGTTCAGAACAGCACAAGCAATTGGAAGTAAAACTGGAATTTAATTATATAAGGAATGAAGCAATGATGCAAATGAAGGTAAATATATCTGTCCCAAGATAACGCTACAGGATCCAGTCTGAGTTTGTCACCAGGACCAGAGGTTAATTCTTCCAAGCTTTCAGACTCATGCTGGAGCCCATCCTTGGAGAACTACTCTCTCCAAAATGTATCCAAAAACAATGATGGCTTGTGAAGCTGGATAATGTAGAAATGTAGTTCACAGTCCAGAGTTTATTGCATTTTCTTTTATTTTCCTTATCTAATTTTCTTAACTTAGTATTTATTATTCCTTTTCTTGGCATTACATAAAATTGCTAAGCCTGAAATGGAGTAGCATAATGAATATGTATGTATATAATTGAGAAAATACACTTCGAAAATTGTGTTTGCATATGTATATATGTGTACTTAGATTATTTCCATATTGCAAGCATCCCTACACTGATATTTTACTTTCTCATATTTAAAAGTTTCTTCTAACTACATAGCATTTATTTCATGTGATATGTACATTTTATATAGGCTAACATGGGAATTTAAAGTCAAGCAGGATGTTGAGCCATAGTCTCTTACCTAGTAGGTGCAGAATTTGAAATGCCAATAATTGGTGAGACAATGTCTTTACCAAACACTAAATCAAGGAAAGTTTCTTTGCTTCAGAATAAATTAATAATTAACTTTAGGACTTATAAGTGGACACTATGGACTCTGAAAAACCTACCATAATAATTTTAAAATTAATAACTTACTTCCCATCCTCTATTTTTATAGGGATAGAATCACTCATTGCTTAAAAGAATAATCAAGATAGCTCCACTGTATAACTGCATAATGGGAAGAAAGTAATGGCATAACACTTTTAAGTTTTCAGCCAAGAAACATTTGTCTCTAATATTAGAATGTGTTAGTTATCGTTATACTATCTCCTTTAACCTAGCTGTAATGTATGTAGCCATAAAAAATGCTAGCGATAAGCAGACTTCATAGCAATCAATCACACATGAGACCCATTCATTTTCTCATATAAATTACTTTGCCAGTATGGAAAAGATGACCCTGTAAATATCAAATGTACAGGGCTGCAATGTATTAGTCCCATAAGTGCATTATCTCTAAATTGGCTCTCCTTGATATGACATCAGAGCCTCAACAAATCAAGATTAGCAGTTCTCTAATTACGAGGGAATTTGAGTCCAATGTTCTACAAGAATACAGTAGTCTAAAAATATTCACATTGATTAGTGAAGAAAAATTAAAGTTGAAAGAATTATTGTTACCACTTTTCAGAATTAAAGAAAGAAAGTGGTATAGATCTAATCAGAATGAAAAGCACTGCAACTTTTAGAAACCTTTCTCCTTCAATGGTGGAAGTGTGTCCTTTTATGGAATCATTCAAATATCAAAGTACTGATCTTGTTAGACTATATTTTGTTGTTCCAAACTCTCATTCAGTCATTTCAGTACTGACAGGCTGGTGTGAGACTCTTACAGTACCAGACAGCAACCAACCTACAAATCTCAACACTGTCATATTGTGGTGAACAATGCTAATAAACAGCAGTGACAAAATGAGGCATTACATTCAAATGAATTATTGTAACATTGTCAGTAACAAGAAGCAAAGAGCAGGCTCCAAAATAGCATCCCAAACTGACCTTTAAGAATGGAGACTTAGTTGGATGGCAGAAAGGAAATTTTCTAATTTTGCCACTTTCAATCTTTAGTAGACTATTTTAAGCTAAAACAGAAGATACTTTGGGGGAAATGCAAATTAAGGACTTCCAGGTATGCACTTCCAATGCTTCTATTTTTGGCTGCAACAGATGTGTTATTCCTGCTATGAGGAAAAAAAGGTTAGCTAACCTATAAAAACCTTTCAAGAAATGCCACTTTTTTTTGTTTCTTCCTCCCAAATTTCCATAAAAAAGTCAGGTACACTTTAATACTTCATATTTGGGAAAAGTTGCATAGCATTTCCTTAGAGGAAAATAGCTTTATATTTCGGACTCTTCACAAGAATACAGGAAAACATCTGAAATTTCTGTTTGTGAACTCAAGAACCAATTACTTGATTTGGTCCCATGCTAAAGATGTTTGAAAAAAAAAACTAGTTCATGCCTTTAAGTGGTAAATGGACAAATCTGCATCAGTGAGATAAAATATTCAGGCATTCAGAAATCTTGCCTCCTGCCAATAACAGTCACATGATCTGGCTTTCCAGCTGGCAATGGCATGTTATGCATGTTCATCTGCAGGGAGATATTCTATAGGCATAGGCACATAAGGTTTCCTTTGGCAGATATCATGAGAGCGATGTGGATAGACAGACTACCCGGAACACACATTCTGAACAATCTGAATACTTAAAAGCACCTGTAAGTATATAGAATTAGGTTTCCCAAACTCTTTAATTAGCAATTGGGGTCAATATAGAAGGAAGTTAAGAGTTGTATTAAATTAAACAGAGTCTTTATTGTAATTTCAGTATTCTTTAGCTAAACTATGGCAGATGGGAAAATTTAAAGCAAAATCAAAGAATCAAAGAATTGAAAAGGCTATTTAGACACACATACACCCCAATTCCCTGTTCAGTGCAGGATTTCAAATTTTAGTACCAACTATCTGCAGAGAATTTATTAAACAAAATCCATTAATCCCTAAGTAATTGGTTTCATCACTGAACTGCCCTCATTATCAGAACATTTCTACTAAGATTTAACCAGTTTCTCCTATAATTTAAGACTGTTATTTCATGTCCTACAATCTGCGATGATATGAAAAAGATCATGTCTTGTTAAGAAACAAATAATTTCCACATACAAAATTAAAAATAAATGTCTATTTTCCTTAAAGTATCAATTCAATTGCATATTTATTACAGATTTTTAAATATTTCAAGCAGCATTGTAACTTTTTGCAGATCAGATCATTTTGAAATGAAGTTTCATACTCAGTTCTTTAAGCACCCAAATTTAGACTGAGACAAATAGAAGAAGAATAAAGTGTAATCAAGAAAAGAAAGAAATGAAATGAGTTATCACCAATATAATTTCTCTCCTGTGATTTCCCCCCAATATTTAGAAGATTCATCATTATTTTATCATAAGCTTTCTCCCAGACAAGCATTAAACAAGTTGGAGTACTGAGAAGAAAATTGTTTTCCATTTCTGAAATTTCATATGAAATGTTTATTAAAAATGTAATACTAGTTTGTATGGTAAAGGGCTATATATTTTTTCTTTTAGTCAGTTAATTTGAGCCAAAGGAACCACTATTTGTTTACAAAAAAACAAAATATTATATGTTTTTAGTTCTTAGTTCTCTTGTTTTATCTCCTATATTACCAACATGCACATGTATACTTAATAATGTAAATTAGTAAATTACTTTATTGGAGTCATTAACCAGCACAAGAGACTCGATATTCAAAATTCAAAATATACAAAGTTAAACTGACAAAGTCAAGATAGCTATGGAAAGGACAAAAGGATAAACATACAAACAAAAAGAACTAAAAAACAATACTAAAACAGTATATGCTAAAAGGCATACTTAGACTACACAAATAAATATTCTCAAATAGTTCATCACATGACTGGGATGGGCAGCAAATAAGTGAATGAACTAATGAGTGAATGAAAGAATAAATAAATGTGACTAGCAAAATAAATCAGAAAGCCATAATTAAGATACTGCTTATGTACCAATCATGAATTGTTTAATAAGTGGTAAGATAAACCAGGTTTTGGTAGCCAATATAAATATTACTTAACTTAAAAAACTGGCCAATTTACACAAACTTCAATTAATCCAGTTTTCTGATTAATCTGTCTGTCTATCGGATACAAGTGATGGTAACATTTATTTATTTATTACATGTCTTTATCAAGGAGTAGTAAAAACAACATTATTACAAATAGATGTTATTAAATTTATTTATCTAAACAGAAAAGTTTCGATAAAGCTGCTTGAAGCTTGCAAATCTGAATTTCTGAACACCAACTATCTTGTTACTCATTTGCTGGTCAATTACCAAAATAAAGTGACTGTTGTTACTCATTGTTAAGGGGAAAAAATTAATTATCATGAAGTCAAGCTTTTTCTCTTTTTCCTGACGAAAACATCATATGTGTACGATTTTGCTACTGGCTCATCTAGTTTTCCAAAATATATTAAAAGGTGTGTTACCTGTTCTTCTTTCTCAAGATTATCCTGGCATTTATAAAGATATGAAAATTTGTCCCTTAGGTGAGCTGTGACTGTTATAGCCTTCTGATGTCATTTTCAACACTGATATCTACCCCCCCATGCAAATATTGTCATCAGTTTTATGACAAAGGTGTCCCTAAAAGGGCACCAAACACTTCTCTGAAAAAACATCATTCAAAAATCTGGCAGTATCTGAGACCACTGCAAGAATCTTAAGCATTTTTATCAGCTTCTCCCAAGGCAGGAAGCCAAATACACTACTTACTGTCTTACTTTGAGAAGTAATTTGCAACAGCAAGACAGTTAATCATTCAGTAAAAAAAACTTTTCTTCTTATGTGTGACATTTCTTTTTGATGTAGGAACAGAAGAAAAAGGATTCCTCCTCCCATCCTTAAGCATCTCAGGCTTTAAAACAACTTATCCTCATTTTAATGTACTTTTTTTCTAACCTGATGCCTTCTAAGTATGCTAGATTACAACACCCTCAATTCTCATTTCCTGTGCAGGCTGACAACTATGGTCCTTGTTGTTCAACATGTACATTCTAACGGACAACTGAGACAGCTAAATAAAACTATTTTCTTCTTCTGTGTCCTAAATTCCATTCTATATGCAATATACAGGTAACACTTGGTTTACAACCATAACGGAGTGCAAAATTTCCATTGCTAAGTAAGACAGTTGCTAGACAAGTGAATTTTGTCCCATTTTATGAGGGACAAAGTGGTTTGTCCACTTTGCCACAGTAGTTAAGTGAATCACTGCAGTTGTTAAATAAATTGGGCTTCCCCATTAATTTTGCTTGTCAAAAGGTCACAAAGATGTTCACATGACCCCAGGACACCATAACCATCATAAATACATGTCAGTGGCCAAGCGTCCCTATTTTGCTCACCTGACCATGGGAATGCTACAACAGTGTAAGAAAATGTCATAAGTAACTATTTTCAGTGCTGTTGTAATTTGGAACAGTCACTGAATGAATGGTTGTAAGTTGAAGAATACCTGTAATGGCTAACTTGAAGCCTACCTGTAACTTTAATGGCTTCTGTGATCCTTTTTCTAACCTTAGGTAATATAAATAAGAGCCTGATAGCAACTTCAATCAATGGCAATAGAAAATAATATACTGTACCATTTAATAGCAGAAAGAATGAAAATCCTGGTCAGTTCAATGGTAAAGAAATCCCTCCATTCGTATTCAGGTCAAGTTGAACTTCTGGTGACTGCATTCAAGCAGCTTTCTCAGCAATGATATGCAGGTCATTCTCTATTGCTTCTTCTACCATGTCTTTTTCAGCATTGTAGCCTAGCCAAGTACCCTTGAATATACCCAAGGGATCCCTCATCCAAACAGCTTAAGGGCTGGCCTTGCTTGACTTCTGATATCCGAGCAGCTAGATGTTATCATCTCATTTAAAGGTTTTAAGCAAAAATATAAGTTCTCCATATAGTAAATTGAAAGGCTTGGGATGGATTTTGCAAAATGTTTTCAGTAATGAAATAAAAGTCTAAGTGAAAAATGTTCTGAAATCTGACCTCACCTTTTTCAGTTCAAAATGTCTTTCTATAACATTAATTTGTTAAAAGCGTTATAATATGTAGTAACAGCAAGAAAAAATAAATCACCTATTTATCACAGAGCTTTTCTGATATGCAAATACATGGCTAATGAAACTCTGTGGATGCATCTATTACTTACAAGCCTACAGTTCAACTTATGACTCATTTTTAAATATAAGGGAAGTACAGTTCCTACTACAAATAAACCACAACTCATATTAAATTCAGGAAGTTTTATGAAAGAAAAGTTTCCTGATACTCTCCATCGCCCAAGGCATGGGGGAAAAAAAGAGAATGAAAATTTTAACATTCTGTAAAATAATTTATTTGAATATCTGAACTAGGAAATTCACGGTATGCTTCTTCATCTAAAATGAAATTTCTAATACTATCTGAAAAGCTAATCTTAAGTATTGGGAAGCTTTGAAAGACAAATGTGGAATTTAGCACAGTAAGTTGATGATAGATAAGTTATAAGAAATATATAATTAAAATGCCTTTTCACTCTTCCAATACATCTCTGGCATTAACTTCTTGTTTCCCATGCTTTCCAAAGTCAATCCACAGGTGTTATAATCACAAATCTATGCCTGGAATTACAACTATGAAAAGTGTACTGTGTTTATTAACTGATTGCAAAGTTTATGGTCTTAAATTAAACTGATTTTAAATAATCTGGATTGCATAATGAGATGTATTATCATTTACATATACAGCATATGGCATTTTGTTTATACTATATTCAAATTCTTAAAAACAGTTTCTTTGATGAAATTCCCATGACTGGACAGGAAGAACCACCTTACAGCATTGAAAAATAAACAATTCAACTAGTAAGTACTTCTAATGTCAAAGCTGACATTAATATTCAGCATGGCCAATATTCTGAATGACTTCTGCTCAGGGGTTGTGCTGCCAATTTGTTAATTAGGATCTCTTTGGTCCTACCCATTGGTAGGAACAGAGGAACAAAGACATCATCTCACTTTCTTCTTGTTGTTGAACCAAGTTATTCAAAAGGGGGAAAAAAACCTGCAATTAATGACACCAGGTAACAATCTGTGAATCTACACTCTCTCAGGATTCCCTCAAATGGCTCTCCATCTGGCATCTCTTACAAAGAATGGAGCTATATCTCTTCTTTATCTAAAAAAAGTTCCTTTGCTCCTGTGGACCCAACCATGCAGATCTTTTCTTGTTCATATACATATAAGAAAAATAAAAAATAAAAGAAACAATAGGACAGGGATGGTAGGCACGTTGGTGTGCTTATGCACGCCCCCTACAGATCTCTTAGGAAAGGGATGAGGTCAATAGCAGAAAGTCTAAGGTTAAAGTTTTTGGGGTTTGGGGAAGAAACCACAGAGTCAGGTAGAGTATTCCAGACATCACTGCCAATTTTAAAAACACAATATTACAGGGTTCAGACTGCCAAATAAAAGGAGATCAATGAATAATATAAATTGTTTTGTTTCACTTGAAACACAAAATAAATTGTGCCAGTGATTTGATGAGCTGTTTCATTATAATGCGATAAAAGTACACCCCAAATATTATAACAAAGTCACAGATATTACAATTTAAGAAATATATCTATTTTTAAAGAGGGATCCAGTTACAGTATATTAATATGACAGTTGTGTTTATTTAAAAACATAGAAAATAAGATGTGCACAAACTATGGATAGAGAATAAAAACAGCAGTGTGTTCTCCAAATAAATTTTATTCAATAAAATCAGATAAAAGACAACTGCATTTTCTTTTGGTGTTATTGACTTCATAAGATACAAGGTTGTTACATTTTCACTATTTTAAGATTTCCCCCCAATCAATATCTAGCTAGCTAGCTAGCTAGCTAGCTAGCTAAAGTATTTGTAAGTCTGGAAAAGACTCCTGTTAAATCTTGTAAACCAAAGTTAAAAATGGAATTTGCTGAAAAGTAGAACAAGACAGCAGATAAAGAAAGCATCATGAAAGAATCACAGAGGGCTCAACATTTCTTTTCTTTCTGTCACAATGAAGCAATAACTCAAGGATCCCATATCATTGAAAGCTCACTTCAGGAAGTTTAAAGCCAATTTATAACAACATATTGGATCTCTGTGTGACAGAATAGAGCAAATAAGCAAGATGACTGTTGTTCTGTATACTGAATAACCTGGAAATTATTGGTAGAAAAGTAAAATAAAATAAAACAACTACTATCCATCATACCAAAGGGACACCACTATCTAGAAGCTATCTACTACTGCTATGTATTTTTGGCAGTGTACTATGGAACTTACCATGAATAACAAAATATCAAAATAAACAGAGTTGGAATAGACCTTGGAGATATTCTAGACCAATCCATTCCTATACCATTCTGGACAAGTGGTTGTCCAGTCTTTTCTTAAAAGCCTCCAATGATGGAGCATCCACAACTTCTGGAGGCAAGTCATTGCTTAATTGTTCTCACTATTAGACATTTTTTCTTACTTCTAGGTTGCTTCTCTTCTTCTCTTTTCCATCCATTGTTTCTTATCTTGCCCTCTGGCATTTTGGAAAATAGGTTGATCCGCTCTTCTTTGTAGCAGCACCTTAAATATTGGAACACTGCTATCATGTCATCCCTAGTCCTTCATTTCATTAGACTATACAAACCCAATTTCTTCAGCCATTCTTCATATATTTTAGCTCCCAACACCCCAATCATCTTTGTTGCTCTTTCCTGCACTATTTCCATTATTTCATATGATCTTGATTCTGTCCCTCTGTTAATGCAACCTTGGCTTTTTTGGTTGCTGCCGCACACTGCAATATTTAGTGATTGTTCACTGGGACTCCAAAATTCCTCTCATAGTTACTGCTATTGAACCATGTTTACCTAATCTGTACGTGCCATCTGATTTTTCTTTCTTAAGTGTTAAATCTTACTTTTCTCCACAATGAATTTTATTTTGTTAAATAGAGCCCAGTGTTCAAGTCGGTCAAGATCTATCTGGATTTTCAGCCTATCTTCTGGAGTATTAGCTATTCCTGCCAGTTTAGTGTTGTCTTTTTGAATAAGGGGATTACTCCTGAAGAATTCTGATCTGTTGAAAATTGGAACATAATTCAATTAGGTCCCATAGTTCAGGAATATCAAATATGACACTTATTGAAGCATGAACATGTATTTTTCAGGGTCTGAACACATTGAATAACCCTACATTAAAAGCAACGGTGGCTCATATTTTCAAGCATTTTAATCTTGAAAACTGATGAGGAATATATTTAATTTAAAAAAAAATGGAATAGTCTGTCCAATGCATTTTAAAAATTCTGTAATATGGAATGTATCAAGACCACAAAGCTTCACTTCTGTTTAAAACTAAGAGCTAACCTGTGACATAGGTTCAAATCTTTTGGATCACTGAAATGATCCTTAAAGCATAGATAAAAATCTGTGCTGATAAATCAAAAGAACATTTTAATATTTATTTTCTAATAAATAACATATAATGAAAATAACTAAAAATCTGTTGCTAAAAACAATAGTTGCCTCATAATGCCAAGCTGTGTGAATTAATTATTTCAGAAAAGTGCTAGTAGTATAAATATCTGTCACAATATTTAGTAGCTAGTCTTAGTTGGATCTTCAATCAGTCTAGATAATATTTGAAGTTATTAAAATTTCCTACTGAAAGGACAATCAAAGCTATAAAATGAATAATACCTGAATGTCCAATTCTATTTTTTGAAATGATATATTCAATTATATTATTTCTAATTTGGCAATGATAGCTTTTTATCAAGCTATTGTAATTCTGATAAAAATACTTGTTTAAAGACCTTAAACAAGAAACTACGTAATTTTTTTTAATGACTCACAGTGCCACTGAATAGTTTAAATTTCCTCTGGTGGAAGCTTTCTTTGCTCTAGGAATTCAAATTAATTAATCAATGGTTTAGCTACCAAAGTGCCAAGAAAGCATCTCATTAAATTAATATAATAAAAGTTTGCAATAATCATATTTAGATATTGGTTATATTAAAGCTTAGTAAGAACTATATTATGCATTTATTATTTTTCTACTATCCAACTTTGATGTTGATTTTAATACATTTAGAATATATTTTAAGCTATCTTTTTCCTTAGAACATATCCAGTATTAGAAAAAAGTGTCTTCTAATCAAGATATGCTACTTAAATTTCATCTTAGCAACAGGTAAAATATGAAAAAAGTAAAACCAGCTAAACAATAGTTATCCACTTTTACAAGAAACTGAATGATATGCTAAACAAAGAGATGAAAATATTATATGTCTGTACAAAACAATGCAATTTATTTATCTCATTTCATTCATTATTCTCACTTACGGATCCAACCTTGTATAAAGTATATTTTACTACTATAAAGCTTTATTAGTTGACTAATTGGTTTTAACTACAACATTAATTAGTGGATTAAATTTTAATTACTATTTGAAAGATTTTTTTAAATTCTATTCTGATTATATCATATAAGAGACAAAGACCGCTGCAAGTTACAATTAAGTCTTGGTCATTACTGTAGTATTCTTGACAATAACTATCTATTAGATAACTAAATAGATGGTTGTTGTTTTTTCAGGAATACAGTCTTAACAATTTATCAGAGGGACAATAAAAAGTCAAAAGACATTTGCAACTATACAATCAAAGACCCATCCAATTTATGTGTGTATGACAACACATACATGTACGAAGTGGAACATTGCAGCCAACATCTTGTATTTTTTGACTCCATTCCAGTCACCAGTTTCCACTGTTTATTAGGTATTTACTGAAATGTTTTTACTTCTCAAGAAGCAGTGTTAATTAATTGTGTTTCATATCAAACTTTTTCTGTCAGTTTTTTATGGGACAGAAATTTAGGAGTGGAATGAAAATCGTGTTGTGCATCCTAGAATAGTCAGAATAGCTTTTTAAGGAAAATCCTGCTTATGCCACAAAGAATCTCTGTAGCATATCTATGAATGGGGACAGGATTGTATTCAATCTATTATGATCTCTATTTTAACTATCTAATATTGTTAAAATGTTTTAAGAAATTTGATTCCTGGACTGAAAGTTAGCTAAGATATAGTTTGTCATTCAGTGCTAAATTTTTCTTACCATACTTATTCAATCTTACCAACCCATTATTATAGGAAAGCAGAATGTAGTTTATGTTTTCAAATTGTATCTTCACTGTACCTCATGTACCTCATGGAGTCACTGTTTAATGATGTTTTTGTTCTGTGATTAGATAGATTTGGATAAAAGTTATCTTCTTCTATGGGATATCACCTCAAATATTTAAAGAATGTGTGTTAAATGTCTCTGTATTTTCATCTCAAAGCTAAACATCTCCAATTTTGTAATCTCTTTTCATCGGGCTAGTTCCTAATCAGCTGAAGGCACCCAATCCTCTCTTTTGAATCAACATGGTGCCAAAATACAACACAGTACTCAAGATGTCTCAGTAAAGCAAAACATAATGGAATTATTATTTCCCATGATTGTCAAGAATCTAGCTCACATATAACTTATCAGACCATTGTGAAGCCTGTGGGTCTTCCTCCTGCCTCTCAAGGTTATTCTCTCAGATCATTACATCCTAAGACAGAGACGTCATGCTTCTGACATGCCACCAGGTAACACTGAGATCTGGAGTATGACCATAGGATCTGCAGATATCATCATGGTGGCCCACAAATAACTTGGTCTCATGCACATAGGTTGTTAAAGATGATTCCCAACATGTTGAATTTATACTCAAAAGTGTACTGGGATCCAACTCAGAAGGATACCATGACTACTGACATTGAAAGCCAATACAAAATAGGACCAGGATGGCTGCATCATCTATTAGAAACCATTAATTGGCTTAATCAAGGAAATTGAAACTATCCTGAAATCTGGACTCTTACAAATTCAGGTAATCAACATCCTTCACAGCATTGTAGAGATTCCAAGGAATAGGATAAAATTATCCAGTGCTATTGAAAACAATAATGAGCTGTTGAAGAGGCAATGGCCCACAACTACCTTTAAGGCAGGTGGATCCCTCACCTGCACACCAAGAAGCAAGGTGAGCATATTCCTTATTGCTATGAATGTTTCTGCTCAGGATAGGATGGTAGCATTTGCACCACACTTCTAGAAATAAATATATTCACAATCATGAGACTCTAGAAAGAATGCAGAGAAGAGCAACAAAAATGATCAGAGGGCTGGAGGCTAAAATATAAAAAACAGTTGCTGGAACTGGATATGTCTAATATTATTTTTTTTAAAGGACTAGGGGTGACATGATAGCAGTGTTCAGATACATCAGGGGCTGCCACAAAGAAGAGGGAGTCAAACTATTCTCCAAAGCACCTGAGGGCAGGACAAGAAGCAATGGGTGGAAACTAATCAAGGAGAGAAGCAACCTAGAACTAAGGAGCAATTTCCTGAGAGTTGGAACAATTAATCAGTAGAACAACTTGCCTCCAGAAGTTGTGAATTCTCCAACACATGATGTTTTAACAAGAGATTGGATAACCATTTGTCTGAAATGGTATAGAGTTTCCTGCCTAAGCAGGGGATTGGACTAGAAGACCTCCAAGGTCCGTTCCAACTCTGTTATTCTATTCTATTCTATTTGCACTACTTGACACACTATGCTTTACTTGGGCACATATTTATAAACATTTAGAAAACACTTCATTTCATTTAAGAGTTCTAATCAGATCTAGTTTTGTGATTAAATTAGAATGTATTTTACACTGAACAGAATTACAGAGTTTGAAGTGACCTTGGAGGTCTTCTAGTCCAACCTTCTGCTCAACGTTTCTTAAAAAGAACCTACAGTGATGAAACATTCACAACTCACAGCTAAAGGCAAGCTGTTCTACTAGTTAATTGTTCTCCTCAGTTCTAGGTTGGATCTCTTTTTTATAAGTTTCCATCCATTATTTCTTGTCCTGCCTTTAGGTCAGGCTTGTCCAACCCGTGGCCCAGGGGCCGCATGCGGCCCAGGTCACCTCGTAATGCGGCCCAGTGCCCACCCCAACCTTCATGCCAGAGCCAGCGAGGAGGAGGAGGAGAGGCAGGTGCGGGGCGGGGCGAGGCGAGCACCAGGCCAAGCAGCAACAGAAAAGGCGGGTGCCGTCAGAGCGCCACCTCCTACTGTTGCTGCCGCCGCCCTGCCACTGCTTCTGCCCCCGCCACCGCCGCCACTTCTGCTGCCGCTGCTTCTGCCCCCCGCCACCGCCGCTTCTGCTGCCGCTTCTGCCCCCGCCGCCGCTTCTGCCCCCGCTGCCACTTCTGCCCCGCCATCGCTTCTTGCCCCTGCCGCTTCTCTCCCCGCCCCGCTGCCCCCGCCCGCCCCCACCGCCGCTTCTGCCCCCGCTGCCACTTCTGCCCCCACTGCCGCTTCTTCCCCAGCCCCCGCCGCCGCTTCTGCCTTCCAGTCCTGCATCATCCGGCCGGGCCATTTGCAGGAGGAGAGGTAGGTGCGAGGTGGGCGAGCTTCCCGCCCCGCAAAATTTGGCTGGAAAATAAACCGTGATAAAAAACTGTGATAAAAAACGTGATAAAAATAAATAATTTTTAATAAATAATAAATAATAAAAACATCTCACTAACTTCATTTCCAAATAAATTTAATATGTTAACTATGTTTTCTATGGTTTTTTTGGATGATCAGGTATCGTTACTGTTATTTTATTTTATGTGCGGCCCAAACCAAATTTTCATCTTCTAATGTGGCCCAGGGAAGGTGAAAGGTTGGACACCCCTGCTTTAGGTGCTTTGAGCCACGGTGGTGCAGTGGTTAGAGTGCAGTACTACAGGCTATTTCTGCTGACTGCTGGCTGACTGTTCAAATCTCACTAGGCTCAAGATTGACTCAGCTTTCCATCCTTCTGAGGTGGGTAAAATGAAGACCCAAATTGTTGGCAGCAATAGGCTGACTCTGTAAACCACTTAGAGAGGCCTGTAAAGCACTATAAAGTGGCATACAAACCTGAGTGCTATTGCTATTTGACCTCCATTTCTCTGTGACAGCCCCTCAAATATTGGACTGCTATCTTGTCACATGTAGTCCTTCTTTTCATTAGATTATTCTTGCAAATGTTAATCCTATGTTTTATCCTCCAGTCCTCTAATCATCTTTGCTGCTCTTCTCTGCATTCTTTCTAGAATCTCAACATCTTTTTTATATTGTGGCAACTAAAACTGGATGCAGGGATGCAGTATTCCAAGAACTATATAGCCTCATTTCCATAGCCTTCCCATAAAGAATGTTTACATTTCATTAGTCAAGTCTCATATTCTATCATTTCATTAATACTATTACTTATTGATCTTATTGCATTTATGACTTTATTTGTGCTATAAATCAATGTCAGTTAAAAAATATGACTTTTAGCTTTCCTGACAAACATTTAATTCCAGATTAAGAAGTTACTATTACATATTTCAACTATTCCCTACTTAGAGGATCTAATCATATTCATACATCTGTTAGCTGTGCAGCATCATGAAATCTCAATGAGTGAGATTAAAATTAACTTGCCAAAATCACATTTATTTCTCAAGGAAGCTTAGAATATTTCAGAAACTTTACAACCATAAATTAACAACTTAAACATAAGGCAATTCTAATTTAAAAAGTCACTAGATTTCCATTTTTTTAAATATCTGCAGAACACCATGCATCCTCACCCAAAAACAAAAAACAAAACATGATAATGCATACTAGTTCATCCTAGATTTAACTCATCATTTAAACAGATTGAAAGTACTTTAAAAAAAAAACCTGTGAAAACTCTAATCATATTACACATGCTACAAGCAGTTTAATTTATCAACAGTTTACTTGGGTATGAAAATTAAGATACTCGAATGCGGGATGCAAAATTCCACAAAATTCTATACTCTGGAAAACTGGACCAAGATTGTTCAAAGAACAGGTCATTAATTGTAATCATAAATCAGTCAAGCAAAGGCAGAAATAGTAGAAGCAGAGAACGAAAAAATAAAGCTTTTTGTCAATTCTTCCAGTTGATTAATTAGATGGAGACAGGCAAATAACTTCAAACAACACACTCACTTTTCTCTGCTTGCATTAGATTTCTTGAAAGTTATACATATAGACTCTGTTATATAAAATTAATAAAAAGATTACATTTCTAATAAAGATTCACTCTTATTCTTGAGATAACTAAAACAATCTGATTAATACAGGTATGCTGGAAAGAAATCTATGAACATAAGACAAACTGAGCAAAAATATATATGCAAAGGCTCCATTTCAACTAAAACATTTTATCATTGCTAATTGTAAAATGAGAACTCTACTTCATTCACTGGTGATATTCTTTTTTGACAAAATATGATAGTTGTCAGGCTGATTAAGAAGCCAGGACTAATAGAATCTGGCTGCTTGATGAATTCCACCTGAGAAGGATTTTGGGATTTCCTTGATTTATCAGTGGAGTAAAACCTGGGGACAGCCTTTTTCAGTGCAAAGTTCCTTCTCCCACTAATTCTGATGGCCCCAAAATAGTTGCTTTGAAGACGATACTTTGGTCCTATCAGGCATTTGCAGTTTAAGCATTTGATTCATAGTTTCATGTCTAATGGTGATTGCATTTTTAAAATTGCATTTTTAAAAATTGTATTTTAAAATTGTATTTTGTATTTAATTTCAATTATTTTTCACTAGAATTTTATGAATTCAAACTTGAAATTTGATGTGGATCAAGTGTGAAAAACTTTTTAGTCTTGCCTATCAGAATGGGATAGAAACTTATTTGGTACCTTAAGCGTGTGAAAAGATGCAATTGATTACTGATAAGTGGGCATGAATTTTTTTATGTAAAAATTAAGGGAAGACCTTTCAATTCCACACATTTTTCTACTTTGGAAATACAGGTGAGATTTTTCAACAACAACTTATATGAAAAAACAAAAATAAGAAATTACAGAGCATTTGTTTTAATTACTTTATTTAAAGTAGCTCATGCTGAAAGCACTGAAAAGCAGAATTCATTACACAGGATATTGTGGTTACCCTTTTGAATATGTTTTCTTGTGTTCCCATATGTTATTTTGATGAAGGAGATATCTATATTTAGACCATCATGCTAGACACTTTGGACAAGATGTACTTGAAAGGATTGCATGCATAAATGAAAATATTTACATACATAAATTAGCTTGACCATCTTGCTCTTGCAGTTCAATGGGGTCAATTTAATTTAATCCTTTGGCATTCATTTAACAATTGAATCAACAACGTTAACAATGAAGGATACATTTCTCTATTCATACAGATGTAAATTAATTGATTTTTATGCATGGTGACCTTTCTAATCAGAATGTTTCTAATGGAATAATTATTATTTTATTTATTTTGAAACAAAACTAGTACATAACTTCATTATTTAAAACTTCTACATTTCTCTGTCAAAATAATTTGAATATTAGTATACGGCCAAGTACAGATCAAGCACCATATCTGAACACAGAATATAGCACAAATTAGAAATATTATTAAGAGGAGAGTTGGATTTCAGATAGTCTTCAATTTACAACCACATTTGAGCCCCAAATTTCTCTTGCAAACAAGATGGTTAAGTTTGAGACTCTAGAAAGAGTGCAGAGAAGAACAACAAAGATGATTAGGGGACTGGAGGCTAGAACATACGAAGAACGGTTGCTGGAATTTGGTATGTCTAGTTTAATGAAAAGAAGGACTAATGGTGACATGTTAGCAGTGTTCTGATATCTCAGGGGTTGCCACAAAGAAGAGGGAGTGAAGCTATTCTCCAAAGCATCTGAAGGCAAGACAAGAAGAAATGGATGCAACCTAGAACTAAGCAACCTAGAACTAAGGAGAAATTTCCAGACAGAACAATTAATCAGCAGAACAACTTGCCTCCAGAACTTGCGAATGCTCCAACACTGGAAGTTTTTAAGAGGAGATTGGACAACCATTTGTCTGAAATGGTATAGGGCTTCCTGCCTGAGCGGGGAGTTGGACACAAAGACCTTCAAGGTTCCTTCCAATTCTTTCTGTTATTCTGTTAAGTAAATTTTGCCCCATTTTAGGACTTTTCTTGGCCAGTGTTGTTAAGTGAATCGGTGCAGTTGTTCAGTTAGTAGCACAGATATTGTGAATTTGGCTTCCCTATTGAGTTTGCTTGTCAGAAGGTCACAAAAGGTGACAACATGACCCTGGGACACTGCTACTGTGATAAATACCTGCCAGTTGCCCAGCATACAAATTTTGATCACCTGACCATGGGGATGCCACAATGATCATAAGCGTGAAAAAATGATCGTGTCACTTTTTCACTGCCATTGTAAGTTCAAATGGTCACTAACAAGTTGTTACAAGTCAAGGACTATTTGTATTCAATAGCAGCCAAAAATCAGGAGTAGTTTGGTAGCACTTTTTCAGACTAACATTTTATCAGAAGAGATCCAGCTTTCATAAACTGCAAGTCAGATACATAATATAACAAAGTAGTTGGAATAACATAGGAATTGGGATGAAGTAGTTGGAGGAGAAGACATATCAGATTGAATATTATCTTACATCTAGTCAATAGGTTTGCCATTTGTTACATGCATAACCACAGAGAACAAATTAAGGAAACTAAGCAATCTAGCAATATGAAACTGAGCTTCTGCAGCCTAAGAATTTTGCTTTCATCAATTTTGCTTTCTCACTCACAGGTGACTTATAATTTTTAAAATAGCAATAAATACCATAAAACAAACATCTTCTTTTTAGTAAAACAAAGTTAATACGTTTTCTATGATGATGGTGACTCCCCCATCACATATGCTTAGGGAAAAAAAGAACATTAAAGAGCTATATATCTGACATGGGTAATGGAAGGCAAGATGTCATTGCCCTGGGAGCAGAAGGGTTGAAGCTACAAATTCCATTGTCACTTTGGAGGTTGGTTCTGTCAATTCTTTCACTTTTTTCTTTCCATTTGTCTTAGTTGCAAAATTAGGAATGCAGTACAAATCATTGATTGATTTAAATGGAATTTGCTTCTATAAAATAATGTTTGGTCACCAGTTGTGTATATACCATGTATATATGGTATAGTTCTATGTTCACATAACTATACCATATACAAAATCATTGATTTGTTCTAAGGTCGTGGGGGAATATAGAAGATAAAGCTGTTCTCATGTATGGAGAGTCTGCTGCTATGTTTTCTATAAAACATGCCTGGCAGGTATATCTTTAGTACCTGGGGATTGAAGGAAAACACTATTCAAATGATTCAATATTTGGCTCTGTATAGTGATTTATTAAGTGCAATAAAGAACACATTGTCATTGTCCTCTTAAGAACACATTAATCTTTTTTGGAGAAAATCTATCTATATCATATATTCTGTGTGAGTTTCAGTTAGCCGTCCGTCCTCCTTCAAAAAGACTGAGCTTCTGACTGTGGAATTTCTATACTGCTTGCAATTTTAATAGGAAACTATATGTAAGAAGAAAATGTGGAATTTTTTTTAATGTTTGTAACTAAACCAAATTGTTGACTTCCAATTTCAAGCTTGAATAACTGAAAGATTTAGCAACATAATTTTAACAATACACATACAAAGCATACTGTCAAATTTTCTTGAAGTAATTGATTGATTTTATTCAGCTGATAATGTTGTATTTGAAGATTGGAAAAAATCAAACCATTCAGAATCTTATAAATGAAAACACAGGGAAGTGCTGAGACATCTTCAAAGAAAGACTTTTCAGCAGACACTTCAAATAGGAAACGATTGTCCACATTTGAATTGGAGCAACTGTAATTATTTAAAAGAAAATATCCAAAGACATCCAAAATGTATTTTTAATTAAGATCATTAACAGAAGTTGAGAGACAATCATCCAGCTTTTCTTATCACTCTGTTGGAACTGAAATACAAAAATTTCACAAAACAATTTTGGAACTGCACTGGTGAATACACTAGCAGCAGGGATGAAATAAAGGAGGTGGAAAATAATTTAAAATAATTTTATTTAGTTATTAAATTTATTTGTTGCCCATCTTGCCTAAGACAACTCAAATGTATGTATATTTGAGTCATTTTGGAAGAGATGGGCAGCAAATAAATTTAATATATGGGATATATAATATATCCCATTTGTCTTTGTACTTAGAATAAAGTCTTAGTTTTTCATTTCTTATCATGGTTGGTATAAACATAAAATTCTAAATGTGGCATTTTGAATGTATTTCACTTCTGGGTATTGCAGGAGAACAGCCTAGTTACAAATTTTATTTAGCAAAGATTTATCCTGAGAACACATTTATTTACAACTGAAAAAGATACATTTAATTTTGTTGATATAGATGGATTCTTGTTTTTAAAATATCTATTGGGTATTTACATTTGAGTGCACATACGCTTGGCCAATCTCCTACTGTGAAAGTCCTGCCTTTGCTGTACTCTGTGAGCCACTGTAGTGAAGTGATTGAAGAGTTGGATTCGAACTGGGAACGATTCAGCACAGCATGACCCATGGAAGCCAATGTTGGGCCAATAATTGACTCTCTCCTTGACAGCTGATTTGAGGAAAATTTAAAGGAAGGAATGGCATATTGAACTCCTGAAGCAAAGCAGAATACAGTATATATCTGGGAAATAAACAAAAATAAACAAAAATATGTGAAGAATCTCTTAGGCATGTTCATAAGTAGAAACTCAAGCCACAAAAGAAACATCCTTATATTCCTAACATTATTATACAAGGAGTCTGGTGGATAGAGCAAAAAGACAATGAATATTTTACTGCAGAAGCTGTAGAAGCAAGAGAAATTTCCACTGAATATAGGGCATACAATAAAATTCTTTCATTTATTATTAACCGCTACATATCTCTTGAGAAGTTAAGAGAAATGCTTAGAGAAAATGTAAACCAACATTTCAGAGACACCAATAAGGTGAACAGATTATTCTCAAAGTGTAATGCATTTATCTCAGACTTACTGGCAAAAATTTTCATATTGCTCTGTTTTTTCTTGACTTAAGCAATGCTTTAATGTTTCATAATACTCTACATTTATTATTTGGAATAATAAATTCAAAAGGATTACATTGTTTTACTTGATTAAAACAGTGTAAACCCAGTTAAGAATCTTTGTTCTAGTTTTTCTATCTTTAATTCTAACTGAAGGCATTATTAATTATGTTGTATGACATGGTACAAGTACCATCTAAAGCAGATTTCTGCTGTTACAATTGTAGCATCAGACAATCTTCTTCACATGATCTTGATGAATAGAAAGATATTAAAGAAGCAGGCATTCTCTTGAGTAATCTAGACTCATGCTGTCAAACAAAACAGGGCTTTAAGGTCATATTCAGCACTTGATATTATGCCTAGAGAGGAGCTGGCAGTCAGTGTAACTCTTTTAACAGTGATATAGTATGGTCTAGACATCAACCTGTGATGAATTTCTAGACAAAATTAAAAGGATGCCCCATGCTGAGTGCATCACTTAGTCCATTTTCTCTTAACATATATTTCTTTAATATCAATAATTCAATTACTTTTCCAATCCAGTCTCCTGGATATGTGATCTAACATTTGATTCACATATCTTTAATTTCTCAGTCAACAATATGGTAATACCATCCCCCCTCCTCACATAACTTCACATCCTCAGCTAACACAATTCTAACACCACCACAACATAACATAAATGGATCAAGCAACAAAAGAATCACAAAACCTTATTTTACTTTCTGCTGAATACTTAATTCATAAAGCCTTCAATTTTTCTCACGCACGCTCTTCTTCCATAATGCATCACTATTACCATATTCAGCAACTCCCTATTTACATGAATACTCCATTGTTCAAGCCAAGACACTTCATTATGTGCTTTATCTAAATCAAATCTACAATAACCTTTCTTTCTCATGTTCATATGTTCCTCTAAGTTTTACTGAAGAGCAAAAGTATTGCCATTGTTCTTCTTTCATTCTAACTTGCAGCCTTCCCTATGCCATGGTTACTATCAGATGACCTTCAGATATGGCTTTTGTCATGGCTTTGGTAAACTAAGGTTTTCTCACTAGGCTTTCATATATTATTATGCTTTTTAGAGTAGTTCAGACTAGGTTACCAATCTGAGTTTCATCCATATCAAATGCAGTACTCCATTCCGATAGTAAAGACACCAACAGGCAATTTTGGCACAATTTAGTCAGTCAACTTACAAAGTTGATTTTCCACCAAAAAAACAAAAATCAATCAAGTGTATTTTGAAGTAAGAAAAAATTGATATTAAATCCATGCCCAAGAGCTGATCAATAAGATACATGATTGCTACTGATTTATGCCTGTTTTGAGGTATTGCAACCCACCATACTCTTTTAAAAAGCAAAGTACGGAATCTGATCAATGGGCTTACATAACTCTTTATAATTCACAATTTGCCAATATTGCCATCTTATAGGAGGATAAATGCTGATATGACAACAACTGCAACTCTGAATTGATACAATTGAGCTGAACTACAATGACAGGAAATTAATTTATTGTTAATTAAGAGAAATTTAACTTAATTTAAAATACTAAGGGACTGGTATGTTAATTACTTTAAGACATAGAAATATTTGGCATTAAACGGAGGCCAAATGTGACTGTGGATAGGTAGGTAGATGTGCATGGAGTAACTGCATTTATGGCAATTGTCCACTTTGCAGTTAAACATTTCCAGCCTTTTTTTATTGCTGTCACCTTTTTGGGGGGGTGAGGGTGGAGGAGATGGGAACATCAGTTCTTTTCCAGGCCTTCAGTAGTTCCCTAGTGCTCCAGGATATGAAAGATATGGTTCAATAGTTCTGAATTTATGTCTCATTCAGAACTCTTGAAATGTAATCCATCTGGTCCTGGTGATTTGAACTTGTCTAGAGTGGACAAATGATCTCTTACCATTTTCTTGCTTATTTTAATTTGTATTCTAATCTGTCTTTTACCATTTTGGTTTTGGTAGGTTGAGCTATTTTTTTCTTTTTGTATGAAGAGAGAGATGCAAAGAATGAATTAAGTAACTTTGCTTTCTCCCTGCTACCCATCACTTCCATGCCCTCTTCTATTAATGGATCAATTGCTTCCTTGACTTTTTTCTTGTTTTTTACATGTTGAAAGAATTTTTTTAAAAAAATATTTTTGACATTTGTTGCATATCTTAATTCATTCTGAGCTTTAGCTTTCCTGACCTCATATTTGCAGACTCGGGCTATGTACTGGTATTCTTCCTTAGTTATGTGTCCATCTTTCCATTTTTTATACTTATCCTTTTTGACTTTCATTTTATCAGAGAGGGTTGTTGTTGTTGTTTTTTGCAACCAATGAATATATTCTTGGATTTATTTTTTTTAGTGGTATTGTGTTGGACTGGGCTCTTATAATCATATTTTTCAAAGGTTTTTTTTTTAAGATTTTCATTCATGGAATTCTTCTGAAGCTCTAAATTTGTTGAAATCAGCTTTTTTAAGATCTAAGATTATTATTATTGTTATTATGTTCTATTGCTTGTGTCTGTATGATATTGAATTCCAATATTACATGGTCACTCTTCCCCAAAATTCTTGAAACTTCAACCCCTTTATCATTTCTTCTCTGTTAGTAAGAATTATGTCCAATATAGCAGACCCTCTAGCTTCCTTCTCTACCTTTTGGATGACAAAGTTGTCAGCTAGGCTTGTCAAGAACCTGTTTGAACTTCCACCTGTCTTGCAGTTGATGTCTGAATATTTAAAGTCCCCCATTACTACTGTGGTGTGTTTCCTACATACGTTTATTAACTGATTAACAAAAAGTTTAACTATTTCTTATCCTTGGTAGAGTGGCCTGAAGTACAGACCTATGGCACTGTTATTTTTTCTTTTTATATTAATTCATATGAACAGCAGAAAGGGGAAGCAGGAATGTTACATGAACCCAAATATAATTCTTCATATCTCAGAAACCAAGGCTCATGCCACTGTACAATTCTCTAGATGTATAACTGTATGAGTCCCACAGTTGGCTAGAGAATTCTGAAAATTGATATCCAGAATTGTAAATGTTGTCAAGGTTGAGAAACACTGGTTTAAGGACTCCTATCATTTAAAGATAATGTTAGACTTAGCCTAGAATCAATTTCACAGTTTTTGCTGTTTCAACCTGTAAAACCTGTATTCTAACTGTTTTTTTTAATAACTTCCTCCTATTGGGGATGAACTTTACAGAGATTTATAACATACTAATCTTAGAGAGTTGCATACATCATAAGCAGTTTCAATTACTCACTTTGGTGACACAGATATCCTAGGGGCTAGAGAAGCTTTCTAATTGCTCACTTGATCTGGAGAGATTTGCTGTTCTCCTCTGACCTCACCAAGGTGGGAAGGGGTTATAAAGAATAATGCCCTGTGTACATTTTAGAAGACTGAAATTCGAACAGTAATCCCTTAAGATAATTTTGTTCTAAAAAGAAAACCAATAAACAAACTTGTAATGGTTATGAATTCCTGCCTGGATGACCAAAATAAGCCAGGAAATATATTGAAAAATCATGATGTTACAGTCATAGTTCATTGGAAAGATTCTTGTAAAACTATACATTGTGCTTTGAGCTGTATCTATGTTTAGAGGAGAGGTGAGAGACCAATATATGTATAATTCATAAGACATGAGGCAATTCTTTGAATCTCTTTAGAGTTACTAAAACTGCAGTAGTCTGTTAAAAAGTATTTTAAACTATAGGTTTTTTTTAAAAAAAATCTTGCTTCAGGTCTTTTTTCTCCCTATAGAACTGATTATAATAACCAGCGCATATTATGTACTAGTTCTTACTCTATATTTATTCATACTTTAAAACAGTGTATGATTGGAGTTTGCTAAATAAATAAAACTTGCCACTGAAGATTTCCTATTCCTTCTCTAGAAAGTTGCTTAAAAGTTAATAGAACTGTTTTGAAGGCATTTTTAGGCACTAACTGAGCTCAAACTCTTTTTGGTAAAAAAAAAAAAAATCAAAATCTTCAATGCAATAAGACAATCTGTTACAGAAGCATCCTAGGATGGAAGGATTAAACAATTAACATAAGTACTGCAGTCACCTATATTTAATAAAATATGCATGCACTAGTACAAATACACAGCAACAAAAGTGCATCACTGGAACACCAGCCTGGGGAAAAATTACAGTGAAAAAATATATGTCACTTAATATACTTTTAAATTAAGAATTGACACTGACTTAATAGTACATAATTAAAAAACCAATCAATGCAAATATAAAAATTAAATATAATTGAATACTTTCTTTGAACAAATATTATTAGACATACAAGGAATTTGACTCCGGTGCAGAAGCTCTCTGTATACATGTAAAATAACAAAGTAATGATAATCATCATCCTAATACCAATAAGAGGAAGGAATAAAGAAGATAATAATAAGGATAAATAATAATAGTATAGCCATACTACATGGGTAAATATACATAGAGATTAGACAACACTGAGGTGTTCAGCAGACTGATGGTATGACAGAAAAAATTGTTTCTGTGTCTATTTATTTTAGCATGCCATTCCCTATATTATAGTGTTGTCCCGAGGGAGTTGAAATAGTTTATGTCCAGGATATGTGGGCTTTGCAGATACTTTCTCAGCCCTTCTTCTGTAGACAGATTTAATACAACTTTTACCTAATAAGAACTGATGTTTGTGAAGCTAGGACTGGTCAAAAAGCACTTAAAAATCAGACATTCCTGCACGTCACACTCTTCATATGAATACAAATCAGCCATCAGAGCAATTAAAGTCAAGTCTTGATTTGAACCTAAACTAAAAAGGATCTTGATCATTTGTTTAAGAAATCTTAGAGCTACAAGCACCACTGCCTTCTTTATCAGCTTAATTAAACATGGAATATTGGACAGATCTCTATAAGCACAAAATCACGCAATCCGTTGCCAGAGGGAAAGGAAGGTCTTGACAGGTAAAGTTGAGTCATCTCCCCTCTCATCCAGATCCACAGAACTTCCAAGCTCAAAACCATCACTTGGACAACAAAGGAATGAGATCTGTAACTGTGTATATTACCATTCTCCATGCTTACAGATGACCTAATCCAGTAGTTTCATATACTGGTTAAAAAGGCACAGGAAGAAAATCAAACTATGAAGTACTCAAACAACAGAGACCATGGGCCGCATCTCTTTTTCCAGCAACATGTATTCTAAAGGAAGGAGGTGAACTAACACTACAACATACCTCCCTATCCCAACCCCTGAGTTGATCCAGAAATATTCCATGACTTGTCAAGGCCAGTGAGAGATTAATGATGGATACACTGTCCCTTTCCTGGCTGCACAAATTAATCTAACAAAAGTCTATCAGGTTATATCAATAGATTGCCTTGATAAGGCAGTTTTTAAAAGGAAGGAAGCACGTTTTCTCTAGGTTGATGTCTTCAATCTCTCTAGTTTAAATAGGAGAACAGATAGCAAATCCTTTCTTGTGGCTTTCAGGCAGTCTCCACATAATGGCTAGGTTCATACCGCATGGTAAACCATTTTTTTTCCTTTGTTTGGTTTTGGTTCAGTATAACATGCAAATACAAATCCCATGGACCAGGCCATTGTTAAACCAGTGATTTAACACAATGCATGAGGTAACATACCAAACATCTTGCTATATCCTTACAAGATAATATACAAAACATATACTAGCTGACTCATAATATCATGATTATCAATCAATGCAAATGACTATAGTGTCATGTTATATTTCCTTATAAAAATAATCTATGCAAACTTTCTCAAATATTAACATCCGAAAATCAGGCCTTGCTTTACATATGTTATATTGGGGGCATAATGTTAGCGTTCTAAAATATTTTCAGATAGGATGCAGTCTATCCAGAGAAACCAAATTAAATACATTTAAAAAAACTATAGAGTTAAATTGTTAAATGCTATGATATCCCTTTTTTGTGCATGGTTATTATTACACTGGTTGTTGTTCTTGAAAACTGGTATAAGAATTAAAAATAGCATAAACAGTGTCTGAAAAATAATTTTAATTTTTTCCCATATGGTGAGAGTGCAAAAAAAATCCTTCACAAAAACAAAACTTTAATGTTAATATAGCTCACCTAATTGGCTACAAATAAAAATAGGGAAATTCTACTTCATATACTCTAAGCCAGGGGTCCCCAACTCTCCGTTCATGAACCAGCACTGGTCCGTGGCATGCCAGCAACTGGTCTGCGCAAATAAGTGAAGCCCCATCTACGGGATGCAGGCAGCATGCAAAACTACGCCCCCTTTGGCCCATGGAAAAGCCTCTACGGAACCGATCCCTGGTGCCCAAAAGGTTGAGGAGATCAAGCCAAAGACTTAATGCACTACTGAAATGTGAAAGAATGATACAAGAATATATAACATAATATTCATAAAAAAACTAATAGCATTCATGAGCAAGGTGTAAACTGAACATAAAAAAAACCAAACGTCTTTTCTGAGGTCTTTTAATTACTTTTTCCTCCATTGGAATTCAGGTATTGAATAGTTTATAAGATGAGTTGCTGTTTTTTGCAGTTTAATACAGAACAAATAAAATGCCTAAATATCAGTCATTGGAATCTTATTGTTCTCAGTCATCTGTTTTTAAAGACAAAATATGAAAGGATTCCTGATATATCTTCTGGTAGCCATTCCTGCTTAAAAATGCATTATTTATTTTAGTGGAAGTTCTTGTCCACATTTACATGCCAGATTAATTCTACAATTCATGGAAATCTATGGTCTTGAAAGGTAATATGCAAGGGATTTTAAAACCAATCAATAATCATTTCCACAGTGCTCTTCTTTTAATCTCAGATTTATTCTGCCTCTCTCAAATGGTTACAGATGGCCAGATCATTAAAATATTTATTTTGTCAATTCTTCTCATTTTTCCACATTTGAATTATGCATGTGTTTCTCTCAGGATTGCCAGCTTGTTGTCAAGGATGCTAATTGACCCTATTTTTTATTATTTGTAATAAGTAGATGACATTTTTAACGAACAGGAGGTTCTGTTACAAACGCCTTTTTCAAAACATTTTCCTCCAATTTTTAAGTTCTTCATTTGCAATATATTTGGAAAATATACTGAACATCAAAATGCCCTACATTTATAATCTTTGTACTCTTACAATACCAGATTGTAGAAATATAATTATTATCCCTATCTTGCTATAAAACAGTAGCTTGCTAGAAGTTACCTAACTTGACTCTGGAATAGGTCATAATGAATTGATCAGTTGTATTAACCACATACACGAACTTTAAAGTCTAAAACTCTCATCTATACTGATAATTGCAAAACCTAAATTTATTCAGACACTATAGTAGTTTAAAACATATGCAAAAGAATTGGAGTTACTGTTTTAATTTAACAGAATAAAAATCTTGAATACATATCTGTTACTCATGAGAATTTTGTCTCTACAAATACTAAATTGTTAGAAAAAATGTTATCCAAGATGGTGTTCATAAGCTTCAGGATAATAACAAGAAAAGGCAAGAGGCCAGCCTAAATGACTGTGCCTTGTATATATAGCTCCATTTTACAAATACTGTTTGATATACTTTCATTTTTTTCTTTTTAATTTGCAAATCATATTTGTTTTTGCACAGCACTTTTGCCTAAAGTATTTTTCCATATTTGATGAAATACAAGTAGGGCTACAAATGAGCATTTAGTCTTCCTTGCAATCATTTTGCAGCTGATGAATATTTGTATTACATAAAGCATAATGAGTCCTACTGTAATTCTTTAATACAAATGTGACATTGAATGCTGACTTTGTAATATACAAAACATATTTGGTTGAAACACATTGAACTCTTGAGAAAAAAAAATCACCACCTCCTCTTTTCAATCTTCACATAGTACAGGAAGGTTTTCTAATCATGGCTGTCTCTTTTTTTTAGAGCAGTAGTAGTCAACCTGGTCCCTACCGCCCACTAGTGGGCATTCCAGCTTTCATGGTGGAAGTAGGGGTTTTGTCTCCTACTTTATAAATCACCATTACCATGGAACCAGTGGGCGGTTAGAGAAAACTTTACTACTAACAGAACAAAATTTTGTTTGGACTTTGATTCAGTAGACTAAGTTGAAATTTTCCTAGGGCCAGGTTCTGAGTCATGACTGAAGACTGCAATTAAAATAGTAATTCCTAATGTGTGATTTTTTTTTTTCAGGGTCATTTCCTTCTCCCCTCTTTACTAGGCTCTCTCACACATGGATTATGTGCTTGTGTGTGTTTATGTGCTTGTGTGTGTGATTGTGTGTGTGATATATACAATGTGTACATACATACATATGTGTGTGCGTGTGTGTGTGTCTATACACACATATATACATATATAAGATAGACAGGGAACAACAAAATTGCATAATCAGTTTCATTATTTATTTTCATATAATTGTTACTATACTTAGAAATGTTCAAAAGTCAGGAATGTTCGAAGTGTTTGGAAGAAAACAGCACCCAATTCAAACATTTAATATAATTTATGTGTCCTTTTCAAGAGGCAATTGGACTTTCTGGTTTTTCTCTGAAGACATTTCGCATCTCATCCAAGAAGCTTCTTCACCTCTGACTGGATGGTAGGGAATGGACCATCCAGTCAGAGCCGAAGAAGCTTCTTGAATGAGAAGCGAAACGCCTTTAAAAAAAACATGAAAGTCCAGTTGCCTCTTGAAAAAGCACTTTTGGGACAACCATGTCCTGGATGACTGAGAATCTCCATGGACATAACTTATATGATTGTCTATGGTCCCATTTTTGGAACACCTTCAGTTTCTTTTATAGTTTGGCTTCTTTCTTCTTCATTTCTTTTATTCCACAATATCTTTATAATCAATGAGAAATATCAACAGAATTTATCTTGGAGACAGTGAGAGAGAATTTTCCTTTTCTAGTGCTTTGTTGCATACTATCTGTATGATTTGTACCTTGGTCTATTTTTTCGGTACTGGGCAATAAGTAGGGAAGAGACCAAACAAGCATTTTTTTTTTGTAACAATGACAGAAAGAAATGTCATGATAAAGAAATAAAAATAACACAAAAAGAAATCTGAAATGCAATGGTACTTACTTCAAGGCATAATAAAGATTCATTTCATTTCATTCTGGAAGAATACATATGATATATAGTATTATGGACTTTATGGACAAAAAGTTATTTTGCACCAAGTTTACAAAATTCTTGAGAAGACATCCCTTAAAATACAAATACTTCTTCTTTAGGGACTACAACGGGGACCAGCAACTTGGTTGTTAAATGAAGCATTCCCTAAATAAAACCATAACTGAGCTTAATTCAGCTTTCCTTTGCTTTACAGACCTGCAAAGGTTGCAAATGAAAGAATTGGTTGCAAAGTTATTCTTTCATTTTTGGTCACTACCATGACTGAATTGGAAATTGAATTGGAAATTGTTTGCAACCCTTATGAATTAAAATATAAGTTTTACATATTGAAAAGAAATATTATACTATTGCCATAAAATTGCATTTTTAAAATATTGTGCACAAATTAGACTTTGAAAAGGTGTTTAAGTGAACAGGCTTAATTTAGAAAATTGAAATTAACACTTTAAGAAACCAAATTTTTGTTTTATTGTTCTGCCCTATGAATCACCTTATTGTTTTTACAGAGCTTTGTCCCTAAATAATTCTCAGGAAGATGATGCTATGGTATGGACGGTTTATAATGCTTCAAATGCAGTTCTTCTACCTAAAGCCATGTAACTTTGATCACTAAGCTGCCTGGGATCAGTATCAAGCTGCCTAAAACTGACTCTAGGCAGAAAAAGCTTTTTTTTCCAGTTTGCCAATCCCTTTCACAGAAACCCCTTTTCTCCCCTTACTTCCCCTGATACTTTCCGTCTGCCAAAGTCAGCAAACTCCATGCTAGAACAAATTCCAGCTATAAAAAGACTCTCAGGAGCAATTCCCTTAAATTGGCTTGGTCCAAAATTATCCATGTATTTAAAAAATGCAGTATTCAAAAGGGCAGTATTTATTTCCACTCAATTTCAGATAATTTAGGGTGGAACGGTTTTACAACACATACACCCGCCCATTTAAAAAGGAATATGTCAAGTGTCTCCTCCTCAAAGCACTTAGCGTGGCAAAAATCGAGGTTTAAAAAGAGTGGTATACAGCTTTAATCACCAATTTAAATTCTTTTGATGAATATGTAAATTGTGAGAGTGTTAATAAATTGAGGTAAATATATTCATTAAGTCAAAATCTTGAAAAAATGTTCTGTTTCTCTAATGGACAGCAGCAAACAGATTTGACACAGAGGTTCAATTATTCTGAAGAAACTCAGTAATTTTAACTGTATATTGGGGGCCACTTTATAGTTATAAACAACTTTGGTACGCCCTGGTGGATTATTTTTGTGGAAGAAAGACAGGGAGAATGTGACCCTTCTCTGTGGCTTTTTGCAGCAATAATCTTAGTAGCTGTGATGACCTGGGGCATGGCACAAAGGCAACACAATCAAACAAGCAAGAAGAGTGCCTTTATTATCTCCAACTTTGCCCCCATTGCCCAGGTTACCTTCGGTAGAAGAAAAACTCTCCCAGGAACAGCCTTTAACTGGAGAAAATTCAGTCCAAAACAAGATACATACAGACTGTAACTAAAAATCCAAACAAATCAAGCTGCAGTAATTAACTTGACAGGGAAGAAGGAATTGCCTGTTTGAAAGCACGGCAAAATTCACACAGTTGGCAAGATGCCAGGAACACAGATAAGACATGACAAGACCAGATAAATTCACAATTTGCTCCCAACAATTTGCTGTGTGCAGCTTCCCTTTTTAAACACTGTGTTCTCAGCTGCAGCTAATGAAGGGAATCAGGACCGTTTCCTCCCCCATAAGCCATACAACTCACCTGCTCCCTTCTCTGTTCCTCCCTATGTGCCCTAGGATGAAGAGTGAGTGGGCCTTGGTCTTCCTCTGAATTCTCTCTCCCTTGCTCTACCTGTCCCCTGCTCTGCCCCGCCAGACTTTGCCCTTCCCCAATTTCTCCCACAGCCAATGGAGCCACACTCCCCCTCCCTGTCAGTTGTTCATCCTCCCCCTCCAAATCAGATTCTGACAGGGTCATGACAGTAGCCTTCTAGACCAGGATTCCCAAAAGTGGTCAGTATTCATCCCCAAGAATCAGTGGGATTATCCAAGGACAGATAAATAGCTGGAGGTCAAAAGGGGATCAATACAGGAGGAAGTAGATGGTTTACAAATGATGGAAGGTCATTTTAATGTTTGGGATCTCTGTACTGATCCATACCAGTCCCTAGTCCTGATATTGAGGTGGTGTTATCCAGGGATGAATGGTCAAAAGCTAATGACAACTATCTTGAGTTGTCTCCATCGGTGGTGTGTTGGTATGGGCCTCATTTATCTATTATTATTTGTATCACTATTAATTAAAGTGCATTTATTAAATTATTTTCATATAATAAATGTCAAAACTTTGGTACTGAAAAAAATGACATGATCAACCCTCATACTTATGACTATCGCAGAAATTCCCATTCTCTCAAAATCCAACTCTATATACGATGATTGCATGTGACCACTATCTGTGATCTTCCCAGCTAGCTTCTGACAAGCAAAGTCAATGAGAGAAGCTGGATTTGCATAATGACCTCATGATTCACTTAACAACCCTGGAAAAAAGGTCGTAAAATCAGGTGTGACTCACTTAACAACTGCCTTGCTTACCAATGGATATTCTGGTGTTAACTGTGCTTCTAAGTCGAGGACTACCTGTATGTAATCCTTATCCTTGGTGTTCATAAAATATTCATATTACATATCTGTATGTAGTCCCTATCTAATTGTATAATAAAAACATATTTTTATTACTTTATGAATACAATATCATTTTAGCTGAAAAATCCTAAATTCTACAAACCTGACTAAAAATGGTTCTACAATAATCTTCATCTTTTAGTATAATCCATATAATTAATATTATCTATAATGGAATTCATGTATTAGTACTGATTAAAATATGCTAATGTTGTTAATTCTTTATAGGTCCTGTTGAACATTTAATACTTAAAGCTAATGAAGTAAAAATGTGGTTCTAGGCAGCATTCAGCAAGCCCAACACAATTTAATTTTGAAATAGTATCTGTCACCTATCAATCAACTCAGCTGGTTGCTTGCTTCTTTAACAAAGATCACTCAGGGAATCATAACTATAAAATTGCTATGTGACATGTATAGCACTCTCTACGCAATACTCTATAACAGACTATCATAAGAATGAATAAGATTGTTATTGTCTAAAAAATTTCACTGCTGATGCTTACAAAAGAATTGGGAAGAGGTTGAGAGTGGTTGAACAGCACTAGATAGAGGCAGTGACATTCCGTTAATGTAATGTTTTTTTCTTCAGCCCTATTTTTTGTTCACTCAGCTACATCTAGACAGAAAAATCTGCTTAATTTTTTTTCCTATTTGATATGAAGTGATAACATGAACATTAGACAAGAGACTTCTTACAGAAGAAACAAAGTATGTCCATCATTTCTCAAGAGATTTTCTCAAAACTCCATTTGTATTGATGGAAGAAATAACCTATGTTTTAACAGACTAAAGGAGAAGGAGTTTATAGCAACACAAAGTTGTTCATAAGAACTTCTGTATTTGTTATTGACATTCAATGACAACTTAATTTCAAAGGCATCAACCATTTCTGCAGTGTAAAACAATGCACTCTACAAAAACAAACTACAACTTTTTGTGTGTTTATCTCTATGAATGAGATGTATTTATTCTATGACCATTATCCCACAATATTTTTAAAAAATTTTTGTCATGAGTAAATTAAAAATTTGTATTTAAGTGGACTTACACTATATATGACTAAGATTAACTAGCTCTAACCTTGATGTCAAATTCTACGTGACTGAATTTAGCCCACTTAATGTGTGCATGTGTGTGTATGTATGTATGTAAGTGGTTTGCAGAGTAAGCTTATTGCCCCCAACAATCAGTGTAGAGCTAGATATATTCTAAAGGGAGGAATAAAAAGTGGAATATAGCGAATGAATGAATATTAAAATCAGTTGTTCACCAGAAAGTACCATCATAAAAAATAATATTGGTTGCATATTTATGTATATGCAACAGTATCTCCAATTGCTTCTTCTTTTTTAATTTTATCAGTATAGATATCTTGCTGTCCAGATAACCATACTGATGCACCTAATGCTCTTTCTTTCTTAATCTGAGCTAACTGAGATTTCAGCACTAGCACTAGCAGTTAGACTTACATATCATTTTGCGTTGCTTCACAGCCCTCTCCAAGCAGTTTAGTGTCAGCATATTGCCCCCAACAATTTGAGTCCTCATTTTACCCACCTCAGAAGGATGGAAGGCTGAGTCAACCTTGAGCCTGGTAAGTTTTGAACTGCCAAATTGGAGTTAACCGGCAGTCAGCAGAAGTAGCCTGCAGTACTGCACTACTGATTACTACTGCACCACCACTGATTATCTTAGTCTGCTTATCTTACAGGATTTCAATGTCTATTTGCTGTAGTGCTTGTATGGGAATTCCATTCTATTTCCATTTCAACAGCCCCAAATAGTGCAAAGGTTAAAGGAATATCAATTCATTGGTAATGAATGAAGTCCCCAGGAATCCAGGATATTCAAAGGCTGAGGAGCCAATCAAAAGGGTAGGTTTACATTCTCGAGAATTTTATAAGAGGAGGCAGCTGTGTCCATTTTGTTTTGTGAAATGTTTTGTTTTTTAAACTTGGCTGAAAAGAAGATGTCAAAGTTTCTAACCTATTTCAGCCAAGCTGAAATCTAGTGAATTTAAACAGCAAGCTAGATCAATGAAACTAGTTGTAATACTGTATAGGTTCTGATTAATTTTTATGCATTCAGGTTTGGCATGAATTCAAGTGTGTGTTTGATGCAAGATCCTGGACTGAGAGAGTAGCTGACATAGATCAGCCTCTTCAGAAAACAGTTGTTAATTCCTCTCCCTCCTCTCCCTTTTCTTCCTTTTCTCCTTTGTTCAGGTTCTCTGACCTTGCCATTTACAATAAAGATTTCATTAAGATAGAATTATTAATGACCCAGTGAGAATCATTCATAGCTACAATAAAAAAATTATGGACTTGTCCCAAATGATCACATTCTTGCCCATACTGGAAGTCACAAAATTAATAGGCCTAATTTTATCTTAATGTATTTAAAACATGATCTGAAGTATGGGTATTTTTATCGGTTCTTTGTTATTATCAGTTTCCTCTTTGGTTTTCTTGCTCAAAGTTTCCTTTAGTTGAATCCAACCAGCCTCTCCAGTGCAAGATCCTCTTTGTCTTTTTCCTCCGGTTTAGAGCTAGCTATAACACAGATAGCCCACTAGCAGCATTGTTCAGTTACCTCACTAGTTGGGAGTCCTTGGTGCTTTCTGAATTCATTTCATTACCCAACTAGGTAATATCATGAGTGCTAGTAAGTGTGGGTTTGCTCCCTGTTTACATACAGTAGCTTGCCCTGCCATTGGTGAGGGTGTGGTTTTCTCCTTGGTAGTGCCTTGATTTAGGTATTGTTTACTGCTTGATTATTTATCAGGCTTTTGTGAGTGTTGACTGCTGAAAAGGATGTATTCTGTTTTTGTTTCCTTCTTTGTTTTTTATTGCCACTTTTCAATTCTGATGACAGCAAAAAGTCTGTAAAGGGTTACCAGAGTTTTATATAAATATGTCTTATTTAAACTTTGGTCAAATAAACCAACTTTATATTCCTTCCTTTTCCTTCTGACCATCTTGAATTCATTCAGATGTCATATGATTGAGTTTCCCTTCATTTTTTCTTTTTCTCATTCCAAAAACTTTTTCAGGCCATTAGCAAACATCTTTTGAAAATTCAATAAAAAGTTATTATCCAGGTCATTCTTTGATTTATCACTGGTAGTGCCAGTTTAATTTTTAAAACAATATTTCTACCTAAGAAAAAATTTGTTTCACATCAGTCACTCCTTCATTAACATCTTTTGGACACAGTCTATTTGCACACTGGAAGCAGCCTTTGATGAGAACAATCAATACATTTAATGTTGAACATACAAATGTTGGACATCTTTGATATTAGTAGAACATACCTTATATGAAATGAAGTAATCACTGAAAAATATAGTTCATCCCATGATATTACCTTTTAGATATAAATTTATATACAGCTTATATTTAAAGTGTGATTATGGTGCTGATTATTCAATCTTCTTTGGATTTTTTTAAATTAAAAACACTGAAGTTTTCATGTTTCTGATTTTTGAAAGGCTGATTTCTCCTATTTACCTTTAGATAGATCTAAATAATCACTAAATAAATAACCTACAAACAATTATTTAATCATAGTAACATCATGACATCATAGTAAATGTTCTCAACTATCTATGGCTACTTCCCCAAATTACAGAGATTACAACCTAAATGGTTATCTTCAAGTAGCACTTTTAAAAATGACAATCCTTGTTTTGTATCACTTGCACTGACTGCTGCCTGGGTTCTAAACGTACCTGAAACACTGCTTACGTAATTTAAGCCCCCCCCCCTTTTTTCCCCCAGAAAAGTACATATAAGATGGGAATTGTAAAAACAATTGGATCTTTTTAGAAAATCAAAGCCCTTGCTAGACAGAGCTATTCGGAGAAACAAAACTATATAAATGCCAGAGCTATTTGCTATAAAAGGATTAAGTAGACACATGGAAATGCTTCTTATTTCCATGTGTGTCACTAAGTGTCAGGGTCTTGGTAATGTCAATTAATGAGCAGCAAAACTGATACAGCATATGCAGGAATATTCCAGTAGAAGCACACATTAATTCTGAGCTACACAAAAATAATCCTTTGCTAACAAGGCAAGAAGAGGCATTGGAAAAGACAAAAACATAAAAAGCATGATAAATTTTGGTGGCTCTTTTTTTATACATCAAATTCCCATACTTATCCTAGTTTAACCAGGTGTAGCGCTTGAGAGAGCTTGGTATCAATTTGGCCAGGGAGAAGAAGGCTGTGGCACAGAGCAAGTACAGAGATGCCACAGCTTGACAAAATGCAAAGCATTTTGGTAAAAAAAAGCCAGAGTGCCACATGAGCGCAAGGAGGCTGGGGACGAACTTACCCAAGAAACCTGCAACCCTGCAACCTTCTCTACTGATTTTCCTGAGTTTGCTTGTAGAAAGCTAGCAGGAAAAGTCACAAAAGACAATCGTGTGATTGCATGTTGTTATAAGTGCAAGCCAGCTGCCAAGCATCTGAACTGAAATCACATGATCATTGGGCGTCTGTGCAGTGATTGGAACTTTGAGGATGTAAGTACTACTTGTTCAATATCTTGAATGGTTTTTGAACAAGTGGTCAGTAAGCAAGGACTACCTGTACTAATAAAAGCAATAAGTTTTTATGTTAAAGAACAAGAAGATATAATAAAAATGAAACTTTGATTCCAGTACCAGAAAAAAATACTGTTCCCTTATTGTCTTTGAGAACATCCAGAGCAAATGTAATAATATAATTTTGGTTATAGTTTATGCAATTGTTTATGCTAGTCACTAAGGCTGCTATTGTACTAACTTATTGTGAGAATTCTATAAGAAATTCTCATTTGGAATATATTTGAGGGGACAGTTTTACAAATAATGGAGGTTAAATGGTCAATAATTAAATATTTGGGGATTGCTTAGTGTTGTTACCAATTTTAGCTATTTGAAGAAAAAAAAACTCCTTCCATATAGATAACTCCGAAAATGATTAACAAATCATCTGGAATAAACTTTAGTCTTATCCATAATTATCTGCAATAGAAAAATATTTTTTAGTTGCAAGCATTTTATCTAAGTTTAAATAAATAATTCACTTTGCATGGTACAAATAAGTATGTGGAATTACATGTTAATTAGTTATAATTTAATTACTGTGTAAATACTGCTATGTAAGAAGATAATCATGTACTTATTTGTGTAGTGAAAATTAACTGATAACAAGAGATTTACCATTGTAAATTAAGGCAATTATATGTTGAACACTATGTTATAGGTTATGTGCACTATGTAAGTAATTATATATTTATTTTTCTACCACAGTCCTAGATTATACATTAAAATGTGTTTTAGGTCTAATATCAGTGTCTGAAATCCATCTTTCTGAAGTTAGATAATTGTGTATTTTAACTAGAGTATCAATTATCTCTTCCACAATTTGAAATATTTTCTCAAAACACTCTTAACATTTCTAATAAGGTGTTTTGTTGCGATTATGTCTAGGGAGAGAAATGACTGTCACTTTTAACTTGGGTTTCAAATATCCCTTTTTCTCCTTCATTCATACAGCACTCAATTTAGTTGGAGGCCATCTGCTGCTATAAACCTAAATTGTGTGCAATTTTATGTCTGAAAAAAAGAATGGCAGTTTTTCCCTGTACTTCTTTCATTATTTCACCAACATGGTAACAGAGCTGGTTGTTTTTGCTCTTTGCTCCAAGTAGTCTGTATTCTTTTAAAAAGCCTTTTGTGTGGAACTCTAGAATGCTTGCACGTTGATTCGGAATCTTGCAGATAACTGACACCTGCAATAGCTATTTGCTGATTTTCTATTGACTTCTTTTTGAGAATGAAGGCGTTTCTCATTACTTTCTTATAATACAATGAAGATACCAGTTCACTTACACTGACCTTTAATAGTGTTTATTTTATTTTATTTTATTAGAGAACATGTTGGAAGTGTTTATTATTCTATTCATGTATTTCACTCTCAGGGGCTTAGATTACATAACACTGTGTAGCTACTGCTTTCCTCCCTTTTTTTAACATCTTTCATTTCTTTCTTGATAATAAGAATGAATTAACATAGGGATTCTATTAATAAGAGAGTGAGAATTTAAAGATAAAATCAAACTGATAAAATAGACATTAAATTAAAATCATTAAAAAAATCAGATGGCAATAAACAGTAAATGGGATGAAAATACTGCTAACATGCACATTTGGTGCCTTGAATGATGATCTTACTACACCTTAATTGTTTATATTTCCTTCTCAAAAAATTCAAGTAAGCCAGTTGAATTCTGAACCAGTGCTAGTTGTGATAATGAGAGCCAACAAAGGGAAGCTGAATCCAAGCAAGACACTCTACGTATACTCTTGGTAGAGGGTTTATTTGTCCAACTGTTCATCTTTGGGACTGCAATCTCTCTAAAATAACAAGCTTGAACTTGAAGTTTCATCAGAAGCCTAACACCTATGCCACAAAGCAGCTTGCACCAGCTTAGTTTGCTATCTAATTATCTGAAGTTTTCCCAGTGTTGTACAATTATTGTTTTGGCTGCTATAATTAAATGGGTAATATAAACTCTTTATTTTTAAGCTTTTGGTTTGGTCCTGTAAATAAGTGCAGTAAGTCGAACTCCAGAGAGCTTTCGATTGTTTGTTTAGTGATAATACTATTATAGGGGTCTATATATAATTCGTTTGTTTACTCTCAATTCCTTTTGCCACTGGGAGGCCTTGAAATAAAAAGTTGAACTGCTCAAGAATTTTCATCATTAGCGATTTATTGATTTGTACAGCCACCCACCAGAAAGGAGTCTGGAAGACTACCAATATTAAAAATAAACACACACACTACACACACACAAAATCTAAAAAAAAAGTAAAGCAAGAACAGCTGGGAAAACACACACACAAACAGCAGCCAGGTTTCTTCACACACCCAGGTTTGAGTACCAAAGCAGGTCTTTCAGGCCTTATGAAAAGCCAGCTGGATTGAGATTGCTGTTCCAGAGAGTGGGCACCATGATAGAAAAAACCCTATTTCTGGGCCCTGGCAGCCAACAATCCATGGCCAATGGTATCAGATCAGGTAGGATAGGATGAAAACTGGGGAGAGATGGCCCAGTACGTACCCCAGCCCAAACCATGAGGGGCTTTACTACCAGCAACCTGAATTGCACCTGGAAACCTGACAGTAGGCAATGCAGCTTGCAGAGCAGTGGTGTCACATGCACTGAACAACTGGCACCATAAACTGCTTGTGCTGCCACAGTCTGCACTAGTTGGAAGTTTCCAAAGACTCTTCAAGGACAGCCTTGAAGAGTGTGTACAGGGTATTGCAGGAAGTCACAAAGGCAAGAGTCATCATGAGCAGGGACTCCCAGTTCAGAAACAGTTACAAAACCCATAAAGTATTGCAAAAGTCCTTCTCCTAGTCACAGCTGCTACATACTCTTTTGAGCAAACACTGTGAGTCCAGGAGGACTCTCATTTTGCACACTGGGTCTGTTTGAGGTAGTGCCATCCAATTCAGAGCCAAGGAGGTTGGATTTCCTCAGGTGAGATCTGAGAATTGAAAGCAGAAGGCCTGCTTATCCTTTTCATTATCCCATGAAATGATCACAGGGGCTCAAAGAATAGATAGAAGATCCAATGGTCTTCTTCTGCCAGCAACAGCCATGAAAGCTTCTCCCCTTTTTCCTATTTGTCTTTCAACCATATTGCTAAACAAGAAATAGGATTCAGAAATGTGAAGTGTTAAGCTGGCATAATTTTCTGCCTGTTTACCAACTGCAGTTAAGTAATATCACGCTATTAACTAGAGCATACAAAACATTTGCTAGACCAATACTTGAATACAGCTCATCAGTCTGGAACCCACATTACGTATCTGATATTAACACAGTTGAGAAAGTCCAGAAATATTTCACAAGAAGAGTTCAACACTCCTCTACTCGTTGTAGAATACCTTATACCACCAGACTTGAAATTCTAGACCTAGAAAACCTTGAATTATACCGTCTTCAGTCTGATCTAAGTATGGTATATAAAATCATACATTGCAATGACTTACCTGTCAATGAATACTTCAGCTTCAACCATAACAACACTAGAGCACACAATAGATACAAACTCAAGCACCGAACTTGACTGCAGGGAATACGACTTCAGCAACAGAGTGGTCAATGTCTGGAATACTCTACCTGACTCTGTGGTTTCTTCCCCAAACTCCAAAAACTTTTACCTTAGACTGTCTACTATTGATCTCACCCCTTTCATAAGAGGTCTGTAGCGAGCGTGCATAAGCGCACCAACGTTCCTACCGTCCCTGTCCTATTGTTTCTTTTATTTTTCTTATATGTACCCATTTCATGTAATCATAACTATGTATATACTTATACCTATTACTTTGTAAGTGATTGACAAATCAAATAATAAAAATAATAATAAAATAATAAAATACTTTAATGCTGCAATTTGCATGTATGGTAAATTATGCATGGTGCTTTTTCAATTATTTAAGCAAAAATCAACTATCTTATAAAATACTTTTTATTTTTATTTTAAAAGAAAGTTATCTCCAAGACTTTTTAAGCTAAATTAAACATTAAAAACAGGCTATGAAACCTTCTAGGATATATGACATTTCATGTAATAAAATAATTACATTCCTTAAAACTGTTTAAATGTTAACTACTACAATACCATCTCTACCTGAATATAAAACTAGCTAACAAGGAAAGAGCGCTTTTTTCTTGCAAGTTCTTGCATATTTTGCCCAAGGTGAAATTTTCCTTCAGAAGCAACACAATGTAAAGTCTGCATGCACTCAAGTATTTTTCCATGAATTCCTAACTGGGGTTGGGGGAGGGCATCTTCAAGTCCTTGTTGAATTGAGAATCCATGCAGTTTTCTTAGCAACATTTTTGAAAGTGGCTTCCCCTTGGTTTTCTTCCTAGGTCTTAGAGAGAATGACACTTAGCAATAGCAATAGCACTTAGACTTATATACCACTTCACAATGTTTTACAGCCCTCTTTACAGATTAGCATATTGCCCCCAACAATCTGAGTCCTCATTTTACCCAACCTCGGAAGGATGGAAGGCTGAGTCAACCTTGAGCCAGTAAGAATCAAACTGTCAAACTGCTGGCAGCCAGCAGTCAGCAGAAGTAGCCTAGCAGTACTGCATTGTAACCACTGCGCCACCACTTACCTAGCTTCATCTCTACAGAAGAACTAAATAGCAATAGTAATAGCACTTAAGACTTATATACCGCTTTACACTGCTTTTACAGCCCTCTCTAAGTGGTTTACAGAGTCAGAATATTGCCCCCAACAATCTGGGTCCTCATTTTACCCACCTTAGAAGGATGGAAGGCTGAGTCAACCTTTAGCCTAGTGAGATTTGAACTGTGAAATTGCAGCTAGCCGGAGGCAGCAGCAGAAGCCTACAATACTGTATTCTAACCACTGCCACCATGGGTCACAATATACCAGTTTCTAGCCCAGTATCTTTAAATACTATGCTGGCTCTTATCTGGAAATGTTAGCAAGAAGTACACAACACCATACATTCAATAAAAATCACTTAACCACATTAATGGGGAGCAAAATTTATGTCACTAAGCTATGCCAGTGATAAAGTGCAACATCATGTATCAGTGCTTCTTAACAATGGAATTTCCAACATTTCAAGTTGCTGTCTTTAAACAAATCACCATGGATTGTTAAGTGAGGACATCAGGTACTCATCATTTGAGCTCTTTTGCTGGTTTCCCCATTGACTCTGCTTGCAGGAAGTTAGCAAAGATGATTACAAATGGTGATTATGTACAACTGAAGTTAACAATGAGGACCTCTAACACTCGTTTAGCACCATTGTGAGTTCCAATATCAACCAAACAAGAAAAGAAGTGGAAGGGACCTTGGGGGGGTCTTCTAGTCCAACCCCCTGCTCAAGCAGGAGACCCTTACCATTTCAGAAAAGCAGTTGTCCAGTCTTTTCTTAAAAATCTCTAGTGATATTGAACGAGTAGCCATTAAATGAAGATCACCCAAATCATTTTCAAATACATGAATGTTTGTTTTATCAAATATTCCAACTGTCCTATACAGAAGCCACTAACTTTTCCTTATTAATTGTAGCTATTTAAATTGGAAATAAAGCCTCCCAAAAAGGATTATTGGCTATATTCAGTCTAAATTACTTCTTGAATTGTAAAACAGCTCTGTCTAATCTTGTTATCCAACTTGTAGCAATGGAAGAATGCAGATGACTAGAACAAGGTTAGTAGAGATATGCTGATCTGAAAGAAACCTGGAGAAAACTAGAGAAGTTATATTCAGAGAACAATATGAATTAACACTTCAGATTTCAAATAATTTTAGTAAAGTAAGACTGCAAATAATATTTTCATTGTTTTACAATATTGTTTTATTCAAATAATAGAACAACGTTGTAAAACAATGAAAAAATTATTTGCTGCCTTACTTTGACACAGGAATACATGTTGGAGTAAATGAGTCTAGTACAGGGCTGTCAAACTCCTGGCCCATGGGCCAGATGCATCATGCACTAGCCACATCCTGTGTAGTAAAGGGGGAAACAGTCCCAATACATCACATTACACCGCCATGACAATGTGAGTTTAGATATCTAGGTATCTCTAATGCTATGGCTATAAATATTGTTCATACAACATATGTGCCATCCCAGGCAATACTATCCATTCACAATGTCATATTTTTTATGAAAATAATAAAAAATATTCTCTGGGCAAATAGGTAGATAACCTGATTTTCATGGTATCTAACATTTTATTTTAAAAGGTATCAGATGGGTAGTTTAATTTTGCATCTTACTATGCCTATCTTGTTTTATTTTTTAAGCAGGGAAATGTTCTACTAATATATTATTATTTGCTGTTAAAATGCTGTAAGTTGATGGGGGATTTGGACACTACCAAAGAATGAAGGGGAGGGGGGGACATATGTGGCTTATGGATTCAATAACTAGCTTTTTATATTTTATCATATGAAGTCATAAACTTCAACATTTTCAGCATCAATTCTGAGTACAAGAGATAAGCAACATACTGGAGAACAATAAAATGATGGAGAATGTAATTGAAAAAAGTCTTTGGACAAAGCTTTGGAGAAAAGTACTTTGGCATAAAAAGTCAAGTTTCCAGACAAATACATTAAAAAAAAACTGTAATTCAAATCTTTGCAAAGCAAAGAGAGATGAAATTTAAAACCCATACTAGAGAATAAAGAAGCAATAGGAACCACAGACCCTTTTAAGCATATTTGAAAGTTTTCTGACTGCTTTAAGACTTGCATAATATCTTGGACAAAGCCTGAATCCAAAGTTATTTATTTATGCAATTTGTCTGCCTCCTGAAACCTAATGGACATTAACATTAAATGAACCAATGAAAAGTCAAAATGATGAAGTTACTCATTAAAGCCACTGTTGCAAGTTTCCATCTATCCAGGAATCTTATCTGGAAAATGATTGTTCATCTTAAATGAAAATTGCTGAAATGATGGTCACACACTTTGAAAAGATCCTCAATGTAACACCAAGGAGACAGAATATGAATCTGGACAAGATCATTTACAATCATGGACCTTAAGACGTAAGAATGCTCTTAGAAAGGCATATGTATGTATCATTTAAACTGATGGATATGAACAAAACTACATGAAAATAAGAAATGATTTTTAAACTTGATAGCTAAATAGAAAAATATATAGCTCATGGGTGTCAAAGACATGGTGTCAACACTGCCATCACATGATGTTTTGTGATGTTCTTCCCCCTTCGCGGAGCTGGGATGGGCATGACCTATGGAGCTGAGGTGAGCCTGCACATGATGCATCAGGTCTACAGGCCACCAGTTTGACATCATTTTTTCACAGAGGAAATATCGATAAAGCATCATTCATTTCTAAACTTTTGCATTTTCAGTTGCAATGTATGGCAGAATAATGTTTTAGGTCCTTAAAAGTCAAATTCACAACCTTTGTAGTCATCATAAACATTACTTTTTTGAGAAACATTCTCAAGTATGTTGTTTCTTGGGGAGTGGAAATACATTTTTTCCTGAACTGTTCTAATAAGGGTAGATAGCCCTATTCTGGAAACTGAAACATTTTGATTGGTTTGACCAGATCCATATAACAAGAGCCATGGTGGCCCAGTGGTTAGAAAGCAGTATTGCAAGTTAATTCTGCTGACTGCCAGCAGTCCAACTCTCACTGGCTCAAGGTTGACTCAGCCTTCCATCCTTCAGAGATTGATAAAATGAGGACCCAGATTGTTCGGGGCAATATGCTGACTCTGTAAACTGGTGAGAGAGGGCTTTAAAGCAGTGGTCACCAACTGGTGGGCTGGGGACCACTGGTGGTCCACAAGAAAATTTTGGCAGAGAAATGTCTCCCCCAAAGCACTTCCCCCAAAGCAATTAATCCAGGCTGCGCGGGAACACTGGCCCCCACCCTTCGGCCGAGTGCAAACCTTACCTTGAGTAGAACCACGCGAGCTAGAACTAGAAGGTAAGACCAACGGCATGGAAGGGAAATCCACCCTGGGGTGGCTTGCTGATGTTGGTGGGAAAGTCAGTCCTATATTTCAGAGCTGTAGTAATCACAGGACTGGACCTTTGGCAGGCTGGTGCACTCAGGTGGAGGAGCAGTTGCTCTGGGATGACCAAAGGGCCAGTCCTGTGACTATTGCAGCTCTGGAATATAGGACTGAGTTTCCCACCAACGTCAGCAAGCCACTGTCAGTCAAAATTCATATTAGTGGTCCGCAGGATTTAGAATTATGAGTTTGGTGGTCCCTGAGGTCCAACCCAGCTTTAAAGCATTGCGACCCCTGCTTTAAAGCACTGTGAAACAGTACATAAATCTAAGTGCTATTGCTATTAAATGGCAATAGCTGAAAACAACTTCAGACAATAACAGAAGTCTCCTCCTTAGGCATGGAAAATAGGGATGAAATGGGCTTTCCCACTCTAGTTCTGGAAGAGGGGTTTTCAAACTTTTTTCAGGTCACAGAAGGTATATATGGCCTATTCGTAACAAATTTATGTAGGATAAAGGAGAAAGTGGAATAGTGAGAAATAACACAGAAAGCTTTTCTGCTAGGTTTTCATGAAACAATTATCTAGAGATCTTGGGTCCCTCTGTACCTTAAAGTATATCCTTCCATATGTGTTACTAGGATGTAAACAAGCTTTCACTGAAAGAGCCAAGAGTTTTCACTATATATTACTATTTATAATTTGTAATGCTTGGTATCAATCAAAAAGGATAATTGTAGGAATACTGCTTAATATTACTTCTGGCTGTTTATCTTTTAGGTGAACATCAGCTGCAGACAGATCCACTGGAAAAGATATAAAGGGTAAAATGTGAATTACCAAAATCTGACAGGTAATCAGAAGTACACATAACTTAATATTACAATGTATTTTATAGACAAATATACAGCTAGAAAATCCACTGAGGCTTTCTCTTTCTTTCTCTTTCTGAGTGACTTAAATTGGGAATCCCTTTGGACTTGCAATAACTCATGATAACAAGCATTAAGACCTAAGTTGCATTTTTCAATGTCAGATGATTAATTACTGGAATTTTATAAACTAATTTTTTCACAAGCCAAAATATAGCAAAATTACATGGCAAAAGATATCCAGTAGGAATTAAAATTGCCACTTTCAAGTCTTTTTTATATGTGGCAAGTTTATAGCAATGATTATACCAAATCCAATTCAAGAAGGAAAGGAAATATTATGCTTAATATATGTAGATTGGATATTTAAATTGAATTTGATTACATCTATTATAAAATAAATATCAACAAAAGTTATGTTGCCTGATTTCATGAAGTGAATTGTCTTCAATTAAATATATATAAAATGTCATGTGTACTGTCTCCTTAGGAAGTCATGTCCCATTGATATATTCTGTACTAATAATTTAAAAATTCCTGGAGAACTATGTATATTACAGTGTAAATTTCAAGAATGAAAAAACCATTTTATCTCTTGAGTTAAAATGCTGGACAATAATTCCATGGATTAAAATTTAAAAACAATTATATTGGGAGGTGGATATGTTAAAAGAGTTTGATGCAGTGGTTAAGTCATCAGGCTAGAAACCGGGAGACCAAGAGATCCAGTCTCACCTTAGGCCCAAAGCTCTCTGGATGACCTTGAGTCAGCCACTTTCTCTCCACTTTCAGAAGAAAACATTGCAAACTATGAGGGAGGGAGGGAGCAAGGGAGGGAGGGAGGGAGGAAAACCACTTGGTGACCTTATACAATGAAAATGCAATCATTCATCTCTCCCTGAGGATGAAATTCTTATAAACAGTGTGAATTAGGCAGGAAACTTTCGAGGAGTGACAAACTTTCTAAAAGCAGCATGCAAAATTTGGTAGCAATAATTTGATAGCAATAATTCACATTTGCAACTAAATAACTGCTACTTGCAAATTTCTATGGCCCCACCTCTCCAGCCTTTCAGAAACCTATCAAGACTTGCTTTTGTATCTAGGTGCTAAAGAAGAGTAAGGATGTTTGGAGTTGGTTGTGGGATATCCCAAAGCAGTGGCCCCCCACCTTTTTTGTACCACGGCCCAGTACAAAATGTACAAAATGATCCATGGACCGGTACCGGCATCAGCACGCATGACCAAGGCAAGGCGAGCCGAGCGACCGGCCAGCCAGTTGTCCCCTGCTTCTCCCCGCCACCTTCAACTCCTCCTTTGTACCTTCTCATGGTTGATGGGCTTTTGGGGCACTTTCTTAATCTCCTCCTGAGTAATGCGAGACTCCACCACCATCGGGACAGCTCTTCATTCGAAGCCACCACCCCCTTCGATGAAACTAAGGCTTGAGGATTCCTTCAGCACCCAAACGTCACTTTCCAACAGACGACCGACAAGCTCACCCGGAAGCACTTTCTCAAGCACTGTCGAAACAAGATGGCAGCACCCAAGCAAAATAGGCAGCCCGGTACAAAATGATTCACAGACCGGTCCCGGTCCGGGGCCCGGTGGTTGGGGACCCCTGTCCCAAAGGGATAATTAAGACAGAATTTAGTTTTGTTTTTAGGATGTTATGGTTTTTATAGTTTTATTGTGGTTGTGAACTACCAGGAGTTGTGTTTTTAGATGAGTGATCATAAAAATCTAATAAACAAACAAATAAATCAATATTAGTATTTCCTCAGATACTTGGAAATTTTAATTTTAATTCAAGTTATTCATGAAGTATACATATATACATACCCAAACACATGTGCATATGTGTGTCAGTCTCTCTGTTGATCTGTCTATCTATTTGTTAGACTGTCTCCAATTTGGAAACCACCCATCTCACTCACAGAATAAGTTTGGACAGTGTACAGTAAAAACCTAAAAACCATATATAAATATATTCCCATAGGAGGCAATTAAAAAAGGAATAGAATAATTAAAAATTGAAAGTTATAAAGGCAAAGGAAGGATTTATTGTCTAAATTAGAATGCTAATTGATTTGTTGAACATTGTGTATGCATCACAAATCCTCCCTTGGTTTTTTCCCTGAGCTGAAGGTAATGAGCAGTGAAGTTGGATAACTTTTAGAAATACTATTATTTTATTTAGGAAAGTAAAGCACGCTGTGAACTTCCCAAAAAGTAAAAATGTCAGCACTTTATTAATGTGTAAAATGAATGAATTTAAACAGAATGAATTAATCTGATTGGAAAAGCCATAACCTATTTATGTACTATTTTTAAGGAAAGTTTAAAGCCATATCCATTATTTTTCCACATAAAGCAACGATCTTGAAGAGAATTAATTTATCTTATTTTACTTTAAATATAATAAGCAATATTTTGTCTACACTGCCGGACAGTGTAAAGTCCCTTCAGTATAGATGCAAATTGTCTCATTGAGTTCTTCCAGAAATTGCTCCGGCTAAATTCTATACTAACAGACTTTTCAAGAATAGATACAAAAGCGTATACAATTAACAAGGCACATAGTCATCCCTGATCGTTATTGGCACATTAACTATTTTGATTTTCTTGCAGATCAGTTATATCAGACAAAAGTGATGAAATGCAAGCCTAACCATTGGGGGGATCTGGATTCAAAAGTATCACCAAACCATGTAATTACTTCTGAGGGAATTTGATCTAATTCAGAACAATGTGATCCACTGCTTCCCTGAAATTGTAAGCCTCCATGTCAACTCTCTCCACCCAAACTATCTCTTCCCCCCTCTGAACTTTGTCTTTGGACATAATGGACATAACCTATGGACTACCAGTATTAGGTTGCTGAATACAGTAGTATTTCATAAAAACCATATACTTGGCTAACCTGATTTTCATTTTGTTTATCAGAACGCAGAAATTATGGGCAAAGAATGAGAAGAAGTCAGGATAGGAATATAATGAAGCTCTGCATTCAGCCTTACAAGGTTTATGCACAGCAATATTTCAAAATTCCAATTAGGACATGGATGCCTCTGTCTTGTCCATAACTTCCCAAGAAGGTTTCATATATAGAATTCAATCTACCTAGCATTTAATTGCCCTACTCTCTTAAATCTCCATCTGATCATATTAGCATTTCACTACTATGTCCAATATGCCAAGCCCCAGGCACTGGGCAGTGGGGAAAGATGCAGAGCAAAATTATCTCACTCTTCCGTCATGCATGAATTCTAAACAATTCCAGGCTATTAGAAAGAGAGGTGTTTGGGGCCTGTAATTCCATGTTTTGGTTTGCAACCGTGCAAACAGCTTCAATTCTAATTTCCCAAGGTTTCAAAGTAAACACTTAAAACAGGAAAATATGGATATTAGGTTTCTCTGAGCTTTTAAGGCTTTTGGATATACAGAAGACAAAATATAAAAATATTGAAACAGGAATAAATGTGCTGAACCCAACAGAGAAAGCTTGTACAACTTTACGCACAAAAAGAACTATTCAAATGCACCCTCTTTCAAGCCATTTAACAGCTTCCTAATGCTGATAAAGAGGAAGTCAGAAGGAAAATATAATGCTAATGTAATTTTGGTGTACTCAATATCATATATTTAAAGCAAAATTATTTCTGACAGAGTATGAATATTTCATATATTAACATCTTGTTAGCAAGGAAGATGCTCCGAGAAGACAGCTAAAAACAAAGCCTGAACTAAAAAAAGTTTTAATTTTAATCTTTCCTTGAGCAGCCTAGAAGCATAGTAACTTCTCAAAAAAATTAACAGTTTTGGCAAGGCTAACATCCATTGGAAAAAATATCTAATAATTCAGTGCAATTTTATAACATAAAATATTCAAGCATATTTTTAATTAACACTGGAACTGAAAAAGAGGATGTTTTTTCTTTGTCTAACAAGCTATAAAGTAAGCCAGCATTTATATTACTGCTATTGGCATACTCGTGTTTCTTTGTTAAAGCATTTTAAAAACCTAACTTAGAATACGTAGTTAATAAATACAATGCCTAGTGATTAACCATCATAAAACTAAGCAAGCAATTAGATACACATTGATCCAAGGAATTAGGGGATACTGTCTGAAATGCAAGCAAATATCATAGAGATGTTACCTGATATTGTGGTTATTGTCTTATTGGAAGAATTCTAAAACGAAGCGGAATATATTTCCCACCACGAGTTTAAACTTTCTTCTAGAAGAATCTAGTATAAGAAAAAATATAGGTACAATAGCACGCCAGTTTTTCAAGTTAACCACATGATTAAACAACTAATCAAATTATACCTTGTTTATACTTTTAAAACACAATTACCACACATAAGCCTTGCTGTGTTGCCTTATTGTGACAAAGGGATTCTTAGGAGAGATGAGCAAAGAATATTGGAAGTGTATGTCCAAAATATATATTTCCAGCAAAGTTACCCAAGATGTGAAGGTCAGTCCAGCATCCCAACTACAGCAAGCAGGTTTATTGAGTAGCAGCAATATAGGACAACATTGGAAGCAGACAATCACTTTAGTGACAATGACAAAGGAATCATTTCACGCTATGTGGAGAAGGCAATAGATAACTATTCCTATGTTTTTACATTTAATAGAAAATGTAAAATGCCAGATAATACCTCCACCGGTCAGATGTCATTCAATATATACTACAGAGAAAGAGCTGAGGATCCTCAGACTACTAATGGAGGCTACATTAAAGCATTCAGAATGCCTAGATGCTGATATTACCATAAGGAAAACAAAATTATGAAGCTGCAAACAGAAATGACAATGAGAACATGGAACATAATAGCATAAACCTGGGAAAGATGAACATAGGGAAAGGTGAAAGGAAACCATTAAAAGTTGCCATTTTAGACATCAGTGAACTGAGATGGACTGGGACTGGACACTTTCTGTCAGAAGATCACACTGTTTATTACTCAGGATATTAAAAACAAAGAAAGAATGGCGCTTTTAGATCTCAGAGGTGATCAAAGAGTGAAGTAGTATACTGAAGAGTACAGTACAGCACAATACAGTAGATATGTCAATATCTAAGATTCTTTAGATGTTCCTTACTTTCAAGAACATTGAGTCCTAGTAAATGAAGTTAGATCAGTACTGCTATCACTACCAAGTCAGAAGGTACTGAAGGATTACCAATTAAAATATGGCAAGCAACAGAAGACGAATCAAAAACTCTTCTAACGAAGCTATACCACAAATCTAGAGAACAACACGGTGGTCAGGAGATTGAAAGTGGTGGAAAGAAGTAGGAGAGGGAGAGAGATAGAGAGAAGGGGGGAGGAAAGGAGAAGGAGGAGAAGTGATTGAAGGAGACTAATAACAGGTCCTCAAGAGTTTTGGCAGTCACAGTACCCATCCAGTCATGTGATTACAGGCTGGGAATTCAGCGCCTGGCTTGCAAGTATGACACTACAATGACCCACAGTCACATGATTGCGATTTTCCAACATTTCCTGCCAACTTGCCACAAACAAAGTCAATGGGGAAGTCGACAGGAAATCAGAAGCCATGATCATGTGAGATTCTTACTGTCAGGGTGGGCTCAAGATTCAAAGTCAGAGGAGGGGACCAAAGCCAGCTGGAGGGGGCCAGCTCCGGAAGTGCCAGCAGATGATGAACAGCCAGTGCCACCAAATGAACTACTATTTGATCAGACACAGGAGGTGGGGCCGACCATTGCTATCTGAAGACGAGGATATGGAATTATTGCCACTCTCAATGCCAGAACATAGAGATGCAAAGAAAATAGAGCAAAGGTGCTCTGAGAGATTGCTCGCATAGAAGGAGTCCATTAAATGAGCTACACCATGGCTGCTTTTATCAAAATGGAGCAGCAAGCACAAGCTTTATATGGAGGACACCTGTCCATTATCTCCCACTCTGTGTGCCTTGTTTTGTGAGTCTCTCAACCTTCATTTTGAATGTGGATCGGCTGATGAATCCGCTACAATCTACAATCCTCTTATTCTGCCTGACTATTCTCCTGGTATTCAGGCAATTCTTCTGCTTCCTGTTTTGAACTAAGATTCTTGCAAGCCCAGCTTGCTGAATTCTGAGAGGGAAATGTCTGTTCTGCAAGTGTGTGGGTTTGCGAGCTGGGTCATAGTTACCCAAGAATTACTAGAAAGTTTTGTATACTGTGGATTATGACCTATATTTTATTTTGTACATAAAAAATTGACTTGATCAAGTTCAATTCTTTTTATTTTTTATTTTTATTTATTTATTTAATTTGATTTGTCAATTGCTTACAAGATAACAGATATAGATATAAACATGAGTAAGAATATAGAACATGGGTACGAATAAAAGAAGACATTAGGACAGGGACTATAGGCACAATTGTGCACTTATGCACGCCACTTACAGACCTCTTAGGAATGGAGTAAGGTCCACAGTGGTTAGTTTAAGGTTAAAGGAGTGGGGGTTGGATAGATGTAACAACAGAGTCAGGTAGTGCATTCCAGGCACTGACCACTCGGTTGCTTTCTGCAATCTTTTCTTGGAATGAATCTATCTATCTATCTTTTTCTTATTAAAGTTTCTTCTCAAAAACATAATGGCTATGATTAAAATAGGTGTTGCCTTACCTGAACGCAGTTTTTCAGCATGCCTTGGGATAATCCACACATATGGGTTGAATCTGCCTTTCTGCCCAGAGACTGAGTAATCAATCTTTGCCATGCCTCTTCCTGTCAGTGCAGGAAGCCCCCTAGTCCCAGTCACAATGAAGGTACAGCCATTTGATGATCTTCCTGTGACAATGGCTCTGCCTCCCATCTGGACACTAGATCAGACGGTTGCCAGGGTGGGAGTGGATTATCCCAAGGTATGCTGAGAAACTGCAGTTTCTCAGCATGAGAATAGCCAATGCCTATTCTCCAGCATGCCTTTGGGATAATCCACATATTTGGGACATACCAAAGCTGGCAATCCATATGGGCGGGAAGAAGTCTGGTCCTGTGCATTCCCATCTGTATGCACTCACTGTAGCACTCTTCTGCTGAAGGCTGACTCTGCTGAGATGTATGTGTCCTGTCTGTAATGCTTTATGAATGGGAGATGGGAGGACCATGTAGCTGCCCTGCATATGTCCTCAAGTGAGGCTTGCATCACACAGGTAGCTGTGGTAATTGCACTTCTGATCGAGTGAGCTGTTACCCATCTAGGTGTTGGAAGGTCCTGAGTCTTGTAGGCCTTGGCTATATAAGCCCTGATCCAGTGGCCTATAGTTGAAGAAGAGACTTTAGTGCCCGTTGAAGACAGCTGAAATAAGATGAACAGGGCTTTGGTTTTATGAAATGTTGATGTACGTTTGATGTACCTGTAAAGACACTAGTTTGTTGACGTCCTGATGCATTCTGATTTTCTCAGGGGGAATCCTAGCCTGTAATTGGCAGAACCAGAGGAGGGATGTCCTAGTGAAGGAGGAGGCGGCTGCAGCTGCTTTAATCGCCCAGGCGTTGGCCTGGTGTGTCTTGCAGAAATTTTGTTCTGCCTTTTTATCCTCTGTCTTAAGGGCCTCTGCTATGTCACCTGATATTGCAGAGGGAGAGACCAAGGACACCAAATGTTCATCCAGAGGGGGAAGTTGTAGTGAGCCATACTGGAAAAAATTATCATTACCCCCCACTGGAGTGGGGAAGGATCCTGGCTGTGCCCATTGCCTCTGAACTGTTGTGGCTCCGGGCTTGGATTCAGCTCCTGTGATTGATATGAGTTCAACTGAAGAGGTCATGGCAGAACGATATGAGCCAGCCTTGCTTACTGATTGGACTGATAACCAGGATGAGGAGATGGACGTGACAAAGGACGACAGACCTGATGTATTAGAATTGTCAGGACCTTTGACCTCCTCTGGTTCCTTATCTGATCAACAGCCAGGAATGGCTGACAGGGAAGTTTTGAGAGAGCCTTCTAGTGGAGATGAGAACTTGGAAAATTTCTGGTTAAATGTAAAAAATAGAAGACGGTTGAAAAGGCAAAATCAGCTGGAGCGAATGAGAAGAGCAAGTCAGTGAATTAGCACATTGTCTTAATGAGTATAAAAGGACACAGCTGGGCTGGTACATTTTGCCAGGAACAAAATAACTATTTGAGTGAGGACGTTACAGCAAAGAGCTCTGAGGCTGAGGTTTTATTGCCAGGACTGGTTTGCCGGACAGAGTAAAGATTTATGCTGTGGTTTCTGCCAGCCGTTATCTTGTAAGACTTCTTTCCATTTGATTTAATTGTGAAACGGCTGCTTTCTGTTTTGTTCGTTTGAATTTTGAAGGGGAGTCATAACACTGGACCATGTCCAAAAATAACTTGGGACAAGGAATCTCCTGTTGGAGAATTGTAGGTTCAGAAAAAACTCTGCTGTTAGGCTCCTGAGTATCTGCTAAAGTAGTTGGTATAGTGGGAGCAGGATCAATTTGGGCAGTGGTCCTAGCCTTGTGGAGGAGGGATTTAAACAGCCCCCGGCTGAACAGATCTGTGAAGGGGGTTGGATCAGGTGATAGGTCCTCATCGTCTGAGAACCTCTGTTCTCCCTGAACCTCCTCCTCCATTCCAGATGCCCTGCTTTTGATGGAGTGGGCTGGAGAGATCTTTCTCTGGTGCCTGGAAGAACCCATGGAGCCCTGATATTGCACTGACTGCAATGGATGAGGATCAGATCTGGGAGAAGAATGGCTCCTTCCCCTCAGGGAGGAGGCTACCCCATGGGTAAATGGCCTGAGCAATAAGGGCCTTAAGATCCTCTGATAATTCTGGAGCCACTCTTTCTGCTGAGTGCATCCCTGCTGCAGTTGGAGTAAAGGTGGCCTCAAGTGATCCAGTCCTGTCTTGGTCTGTAATTCTGCAGGAGGAAGCATGCAATCAAAAGGAAATCTTATGAGTTTGGATTTCCTCAGCAGGAGGGATAAATTCCTACTCCCTATCTCCCTCTGGTGAGCAAGCCCCGGAAACTGCAGGCAAGCCCTGTGCTAATGGCTGCTGAGGGGAGGGGCTAACAGAACTTGGCTAGGGGGAGGGGGAATACCTCTCCTGTCAGCTTGCTTCTGAGCTCTGGAGAACTGCTTTTCCAATGTTTTTTGCCTTCTTTCCTCTGCTCTTGTGGGTTTTCTGGAATAAAGAGCCTTTGCCTTTATCTTGTTAGCAGCCTCTTTACTTGCAGATATGGCCTTCCCGGGACTCTGCTTGGATCGTTTAGCACTCATGGGCTCCATATTGCAATTGCCCAGATGGCTGGGAGGAGAGCTCTCTCGATCTTTCAATCCTGCTGCTCCAAAGGGAATTAAGGCCTGGAACTCTTCTCTGGGCTGTGACAGTGGCAGCACTACCAGTCTCCTGGATAGCCTGCACAACTCGCCATGTGGCCAAAATGGCCACCTCCAGCCCCAAAAATCAGCTGGAGGTCGCAAAAGCGAAAGTGGCTGCTCCAGAGCTACCCAGTTAAGCCTGGGATGCTGGGGGCAATCTTGGCTTCAGCACCCTCCCTGGGTTTGGGGTTCATTGGGGGCTCCCCCTTGACTACCTGGGCTGTTAGGCCTTCAATTGGTAGTTCAGGGGGCCATGAAAAAATGGAGCAAGCAGGATTTTATACAACAGGCAGGAGGTTATACAACTTGCCTCGTGGTGTCACCGGGACAATCTGGAACTGAACATGCTCAAAACCGTAGAAATGGTAGTAGACTTTAAAAGAAACCCTCCCACACTACCACCTCTTACAATACTAGACAAAACACTTCCTTCAAAACACTGCACATAACTAGACACAAGAACAGTTTTCTCCCAAAAGCCATCACTCTGCTAAACAAATAATTCCCTCAACACTGTTCAACTATTACAAAGTCTGCACTATTATTACTGTTAATCTTCTCATCACTCCTTATCACCCATCCCCTCCCACCTGTGACTGTATGACTGTAACTTTGTCGCTTGTATCCTTATGATTTATATTGACTGTTTCCTAGTATGATTTGATTGCTGATTGTACCCTATGACTATCATTAAGTGTTGTACATTATGATTCTTGATTCTTAACAAATGTATCTTTTATTTTATGTATACTGAGAGTATTCACACCAAGACAAATTCCTTGTGTGTCCAATCACACTAGGCCAATAAAGTATTCTATTCTATTCTATTTCCAATTGCTGCCTGTTTACAATGTTTGGATATTTTAAGGGGCTTTTTGCAAACCTTTGGGAGAATCCACACTTTAAACTGCTGCTTTCTACTGAAATTCTTGGAGCCAACCTATAGGGCCAAGACTGAGTCGTGACTGGGGCTAGGGGGCTTCCTGCCCTGACAGGAAGCAGCATGGCAAAGATTGATAACTCAGTCTCAGTGCAGAAAGGCAGATTCAATCCATATGTGTGGATTATCCCAAAGGCATGCTGGAGAGAAAATAAGCTTATAACAGGATGGACAGATCATTTTATGCTTCAGAGTGATGTTAAAGCATCAGGGACCAAAAAACTAGCAAATCCAGACATCCATAAATCTATCCACTAAGGAGAAATGCTGTTGGCTCTCAAGTAATCACCATACTCAATAATTTCTAGCACCTTGTCTGACCTCTTGTTTACACTTTGTTTTGGTAAAATATGAAATAGCAATCTCTACTATTTATTGCTTGTTTCACAGCTTGGAATAAACAACAGCATTCTCTGGTATCTTTGTAGACCCTCTTGTCATACTAAATGATACAGATGGAGTAGAATAAGCCAGCTGAAATTTATGGACTAAGGGTGCTTTTCTCATGGAAGATCTGACCCCCATGATGCATCAAAACTGAAAAAAAATATGGCTATTCAAGCTATAGAGAAACCAAATGGTGAAGTAATTGACATTAGAAAATGAATACTGATTAAAAAGTTTCCCAGACAGTGATGAAGTTCATTTAATATTTTAGAAATACAAAGAATTTGGGAGCCATATCTACTATCATCGATACAATACACTCTAAGATCAGGATTGTTAGCTGTAAAATCTACCAGTAGCGATATCACTATCAATGGCAAATTAATCTTGTAACTTTCCAAAGCAATTCTATTTGACATACTACAAAGGGAATAAGACTTCTTGTCCTTTTATCCTCTTCTCTCTTTTCTGAATATCTGTAGACAATTTTTATACTTTTGTTGGTGAACTTCATGTATTAAAAGAAATCAAAACTAAGTTCTCATTTTAGGATTTAAGAGATCAAAATGGTATCAAAGAGAAAAGAAAAGGTCCTTATCTTCCCGAGCACAGGAAATAAGAAAAAGAGAGGAAGATCTTATCCAAATGAATAGTTAAATACTTGTATGTACAGTATAAGTGTGCAGATGTATATGGAAGTGTTTGTGTTTTACACACTTTCAATCATTTTTTTTTCAATTGTTGACCTTTAAACAATGTCAGTAATTCTTGTTATTACTACAGATGGAAAGCATTTTGAGAGTTCAAAGGGGCTGGGAATATAGCACAAGTTCATTTGAGCTTTGGTAGTGTCTTGCCTCTTTTTCAGTAATGGGAAATGGGATGTTAGCCGATGGGGAACAGAGACTAAAATTATGTAAATAAAATTAATGTATACACACACACAGTATTTATACTGGAGGTCAGGATCTGGTTGAGTTAAAGTCCCCCCCAGCCCCCCGTGGAATAAAGAAACTATATAGAACGGATATTTGTTCACTTAGCTGACTAAAGGACTGGCCAGACATACCTAATACAAATTTAATTCTGCTACATTCCCCTTTTAAAATTCAGCACTCAGCAAGGCAATGTCTCCAGACTGAGAGGCTATCTGAAACAGCTGAAGTTGAAAAAACATCTTTGAGTCTTTTTAAATAAACATAATTTCATTCATAGCTAAACCAGAATACAATTAAGTTCAGAGAACAGTTTGATACACTGTGGGGTACAATTTAGGGAGGGGGAGCCAATCAGGTAGCCATAAATACTGATTAAAATTATTTGACTGTTAAATAAATCATTCCATTTATAAAATTTATTCTTTTATTTATATACAATATGCTTTCATTCTCCCTCTTACACAAACCCCACAGAAAAAAGACATAATGATATATACAAAAACACATTCCCCTTTCTGCTTTCAGAAAAAAACACCAAAAAAGAAGGGAAATAAAACAGAAGGCAGATTTTTTTGGCAGTGGGGGGGTGGGGGGAAATTGCATTGTATTATACAGATGAAGAAAGATAACATGTGGAACAAAACTGATGGAAATAAGCCAAGAAGAATTAAGCATCGGCAGAAAGGAGAGAGAATTTAGATGTGATTTAAAAGCATCACAATTCAGCAAGCAAGAAATCCCTCTAAGGGACTGTCCCAACTTCTAAGACAATTATGCTTCTCAGCAACCACTCTCTCTCTCTGCATGCAATGATTATTGTTCAGTAATTATTCTTTGAGAACATAAGGCCTTTCTCCCAATTCAAAAGGAATTATTCAGGTGAAAATTTTATTGTATAGTTGAAGTAAGATTGTCCAATGATTCTGCCAGCACAGGAAGAGTTAAAGTGCAAATATAAATGTTTTAAGTAAATAAATAGATATTCCCCATGGTCACCAGGACAAATTTCCTACAGCTGGTCTGAAAAGGCTAAATTTCTGGGCTCTGATGAGTAATCAAATAGCCTAGAAATCCAGAGGCAATTAGGCTTTGGGGAAAATGTGAACAGACAATGTAATTCTATGAAAGAAAAGGAAAGTATTCATAAATGTACCTAAAAAGTTACATTAGAGCTTACGGCAACACGTGGACTGTTGCTCCTAACAGAGACATGTCAAGTATTATTCCAGTTTTCAGTTTCCTTTCTTTTTCTTTTGATTAAATTATGATCTCCTTACTTGAAGGGAGAAGAGAAAATGCTCAAGTAGTAGTACAACGTGTTATTTTTATGTGATTATTTTATTGCATTCATGCATCTCAAGCATATTTGTATATTGCATGCATTTCTTGCTACTTTATACTTCTAGTGCCCTTATGTTTCTACTACAATATGGGTATGCCTGTCAGAAAACATTATTAACAATATTTTACTACTCAAGTTCAATGCTATCAGGTTCTTTCTCTCTTTCAAGTCTTAAGAATTGATACTAGACTATTAACACAAGTTTCTTCCGCATCAGAAAGAGAACAACATGTAGGCTACATTAGAAATCATTTCCTCGGTAATAGCTTAGCTTAGCATTTAGTACCAGAAATGCTTTGCTATGTAATATTCTACAGATCTGAGCTAAATGTACCTATGTTCATCATTCTTATAGAAATATGACAATCAGAAAAGAGCTAGAACAGAAGATAACTGATGCAACAAATTAAGGGATACAAAATTATTTTGTTTATATTTATATTTACGTATAGAAACATGCACACTAACATCCATATATTGCAGAATTGAAGGAATGTAATATCAAGCTATATTTCAAACTCTCTTTCACCAATCTTCTCAAACATATACATACATACTATAACTCCTTAAATGATAAATTAATTTGTGCTAACCCCATATGAATAATCATTTCACTGCTATCAGTTTTGCAAAAAAAAAAAAAAAAACATTCCAACAGCTAAATGTTGACCTATATAACACAAATGTCCCCAGACTTCGTGAATCTGCAACTACCCACTGGGTTTGTATAAGCTAAGTAAGCAGTACAAACTAAAGCAACTTTAAATTGTGGTCCTTCTCTTCCCTCTCTGTTTCCTTGTAACTTGCTTGTGACCTTCTGAGAACCTGTTTCAATAAATTCAGGACTGAATTGACCCAGTCGAATGAGAAATTAACATACATTGACTTCTCCCCTAACATTTAGTTTTCCTAAGAGGATAGTTACAACTGAGAAAGATGTATTTTGCTAAGTTGTGTTAAATGAACAAAATGTTGTATGGTTTAAAAGGGTTGGTATTCATTGGTTTTAATATTTCCCCCAGGCACGCATCTCCGTTTCTTCTTCTTAGCTTTAAAAAGTCTTGGTCCTCGTGTACGATTAGGAACCTCCTATATTGTACAAACAATTTTTGTTTCATAAGGGGTATCCTGTTTTCTACAAAGTACTACTGTGATTCTAGCCAGCAAAGAAAGCCCACTTGCCTTAGAGCCTTGTTCTAGTACAAGAAAAGAACAACTCTCATTTGTTGCACAGAGACCATGATACAACCAGCAGAGACATCTACTCAGCCTCCTCACTTTGCAAAGGACTGTGTATGCTGAAATGCTGGCATGAGAAATAGTACCGGAATGCAAAATAGGATTATTAGATTATTAGAATGGCATATTTGTATGAAGAATTCAGTGTAGTAAAAAATACAATACTCTTTATACAATATACATTTACTTTTGTTTAATGGAACTTCTCATCTTTTTGTGAGCCAAGGAGAAGAAAAAAAAGGGAGATAAAAACATCATGATTCTATGTCAAAATAGTGATTGTATTGGTAATGAATGAGACCTATGTGGTATTGTCATACCTATGAATTCAGAAGCAACAGAGGTAAACCTGGATGCCATCTTTATTATAGCTGCTCCGTGCAAATCATAACTTAATAAAAACACAGCTCATCCCAAACTCAAGGAATTTATATTCCATAACTCCTTTTACTTTTTTATTACAACATCCCATTCATTTTCTTCTCCTACACTTTCATCAGAATGAGTCCTAATTGGTTGAAATAGTCTTTAGCTAGCCGTTTGAGTAGCTTCTAATGAATATGAAATTCTTCATTAACAGTTATGGTAATCCTAAAAGAATATGTTATTACCATCCAGTGTAAGATCTTGGTTGTTTTTCTTCTAATTAGAAACATCATTTATTTGACTGTTTATGAATATTTCTTCAAATTAAGGATTTAATTATTTTCAACAGTGTAAGTCACTGTCACAACATACAGATTTTTGCAATTATATTCCTGCACATATTTTAAAATAGTGTTTATTATTTCATCTCTGAGTTTTTCAAATTATGTATATATTGCAGTTTATCTTTTTCTTGGATGGCTAACTTAAGATACTTGAATTTTAGTTCTAAAATTGTGGTCTGACACCTTAGAAGAAATGAAAAAGAAATTCAAAAGCAGACAAAAACTATTCTAAGTGCCCACAGCAGATGAAGGAACAGCTGTGTGACTTACAAAACATAATTTCAAATACATTTCTCAAAATATAAAGTCATAAATATTTGCTTTGTGGTATCACAATATCAATGTCAAAAGGTTACAAATTTTTGTGAAGATTTAACATAATTAAATAATAGGGTTGTTAGAAGAAATATCCTTCGGGGTTCAGTTCCAAATGGGGAGAATGACACTAGAACGGGGTGGGCAAACTTTTTGGCTTGGGGGCCTCATTGACTTTTAAAATTTGACAGATGGGTCGCCACCTGGTGTCGAAATGCCTGTCATTACAAGTCAAAATCAAATGAATGCAATCATTCAATCATTCACATCAAACCTTAATTCTGTACCAATCTTCGGCGGGCCGGATTAAAAAGACCAACGGGCCGGATGTGGCCCCCAGGCTGTAGTTTGCCCACCCCTGCACTAGAAACATGGAGGCTGTTTGGAAAGATAGTTTAATGGTGGACAGGATCACATGCCTTGGAGCTCTTGGGCGAAGAAAAAGGGAAGAGATGCTGAGAGTCCCTGGGTTTTATACCCTTCTCTGGCTTTGAACTTCCTGGGGCACAGAAAGAGTATCCTGATTGGTTACTGTCAGAGGTCATAGCTAGCTTTGTAAGTGGTCTGTATGCTAAACTTGGTTGAAACTTGGTGGTTGGTGCAATGAAGGTCAATTAAATAACTCTGCCCAAAGGAGTAGATCTTTGTCATATAGAATAGACTGGCCTAGACCTTAATGGCCCATTAACAAGGGGGGGATGCGTTTCTGCCTCTCTGAGTTTCTGCTTCTCTTTTAGGAAAAATATTCTGCTTTTTTGAATATATCCTAAAATATTTCATTTTTCTAGGAGAGGGGTGGGTTTTAACTTCCAACAGAAGACTAAAACTTTTAGAGGAGTAAACTTTCAGAAAATAAAATTTAAACTTGTAATTGCAAAGTACTGAAAGTTTCCCAGAAAAAGAAGAGAAAATGGAGGGAGAAGTCATTTGCATGTTATCTTCTCTGACTCTGGGTTTCTAAAGCAAGGAGTGGAAGAAGAAGATTCACAGGATGTGCTCAAAAGAAAAAAAAATATGTCTACTGTAGTTGCACATCTTTATTCTCAAAATGTAAGTTCCTCCAAATTAAGAGAGCTTTATCCTAGTTAATATTGGAGTGTAGCAAGCAAAATAACTTTCCACAATTCCTTATATATTCTGGATACTTGGGCAGAAGATGATCTATTTGCAAGAAAAGACATTCCAGAACAAAAAGGAATTATTCTAGCATAAAAGGACAGTTACACTTGAAAACCATCTGAGTGACCTTGGGGCCAGGAACTCTTTTTCAGCCCAACTCACCTGACAGGGTTGTTGTTGCTGTTGCTGTTGCTGCTGCTGTTGTTGAAAAAACAGGAGAAAGGTGTGTTGGATATGTGTACCGCCTTGAGGGGTACTATATTGTAATGTAGTACAATATTTACTATTGTATTAACAATTAACTTCTGCATTGTGGGAGATTCTTGTTTCTAATTAATTAAATTAATAAATAAATGTGGCCACCCATCTTTTTCATTTTATATTTTTATATCTCACACACACACACACACACACACACACACACACACACACACAGATGTACGGACACATACACACCACTAGTGTAGCTAACAAAAAGATAAAATAACCAAAATATTAAAAATGACTATTGTCTAGACATGGGCATTTTTGAAGTACATCTTAAGTGTATATATAGAATGGTGCTACTCATAATTTAAAATCACTCAATTCTCCATGATTCTGAGTACTTTATACTAGAAATAAGCTGAACACTAAAATATAAAAGCAAAAAGCTACTACGGCCTACAAGAAAAAGCAGTCAACTAGTGAAAGAGTGACTTGCTCCTTGAAGCAATGATCAAAAACGAGAAATGCATAAAAGTTGTGCATGCCACTGATTTCAAGGAGACAATGGGTTAGGGAAAAAACTGACTGTAATAGACAAATCTGATGGAAAAAGATAATAACTGAAAGACCACATTTAAATGGACAGGCTCAAGAAGATCACTGGAAACTTCTTTGGAACAATTATGAATTATTAGGGAAATATGCTTACAGAGATATCAGGAGTCAAACCTGACACAGTAGCACTTAATTAAAGAATGAGAAACCAGGGGTGGGGTAGTGGTGGGGTTATGAACTAAACCTGCCACTTAATTTCATTCCTCAAACACTACAGCTTTCATGTCACCCTCCTCTTAATTTGCTGTGGGAATTCTAGTTCCTGTGGAAGTTCAATCCTGCCTTACGGCATGAAAGCTGTCGTAGTGATTTTGGGCCAATCAACCTCTCTCACTCCAACTCATCTCACAGGGCTGTTGTGAGGAAAATATGCAAAGGAAAGAGTATTAGATATGTTCACCACCTCAAGCTATTTATAAAAATTATAAATTCAGTGGTTTTTTTTAATCTAAACAAATTCCTCTATCATATTTGCTGCAGTTGCCTCAATATGCAGTATTGGTTATTTGAAATGTCCAACAATGCAATCTGATAACAAAAATAGATGGAAACTAGAACAACAGAGCAATTCTGTCAAGCAGCTTAACTTGACCATTGAGAAGATTTCAGATTAATGGGGGAAATAGTGGTTTAGAATTGCTTAATGTTTTGTTTACTACATAGCATGTACATGAATATTGCACACTGTGCTAGAGGAACAATTAGAAATCAGTATTTCAGTTAACTCAATATACAGCTTTTTCATTGAACGTATCATCTGACAGTTAAAACAATCAGCAGAGACTTCTGAGCTACAAACAACTGGTGGGAACAATTACTTCAAACCAAATTAAATGACAAAATGTCACTTGAAAGCTTCTAAATTGCCAGAAAAATAAATCATGTCACTAAAGAAAGAAAATCACCAAGACTTTGTAATCATCTTTTCATTGCCATCAAGATTATCCATTGTCATACAACTGAAAATTAGTTTAACCTTTGCAGGGTTGCAGGCCTTTACTTTGTTTTCTATTTGACTTGAGATTATACCAAAGTTTGTCTAAACATGCTGTTGTTTTCAAATGTATCCTGCTTACCCTCTGAATCTGTAGTTACAAATGATATACCAAATATGGTACATTGTCCAATCTTTTATTACAAGTGTTTTCAGAATTAATAAAATTATATTTCAGTATTATATTTCTCCTGAATACATGTCAGCATACAAAATTCATTTATCATGAGTATGTGAATTAAATATGAAGCAGAATATAAACATTTCTAGAGTCAAGACACTATAAATGAGGCTCGAAGATAGAAGTGTATGCTAAGCAAATACGTATCCAGGGACTGTTTGTGGAACTAGTAAGTTTCACATCAAGCTAAAGAAGAAAGAAGCCAACCAGTTTCCACAATGTACTCTAAAGCATTTCTCCACAACATCCAAGGAGAACATTAAGAACCATCTAGAACTACTAAAAACACAGCTAGCAACAAGAGGAACTGATAAATTGTTAAAGATGAATATAAAAGGAAAAAAAATTAGCCAAAAAAGAGAAACAGAAAAAGAAGATTGGATTTAAGAACATATTGTGGAAATTGCCAAGAAGAAAAGAGCAACTAAAGCCTAGGAAGAACTCAGAAGGAAATTCCAAGTTTTAATTTGGTATATTTAAGAGTGCCAAGAGACAGAGAATAACGGATTCAAAGAAATTCAAATATTGACACTACATACTGTAGAAATGTCAACATCCAGAATACTGCAGAAAGTATTTCCTAATAACCTTTAATATTGAAAGATGAAGATAACTTTGGTCTTTGATCATTATCAAGTCAGAGAAGGAATTAATGGAATATATAGAAATACATATAGAAATGTATTCCATCAATTATGTAGAAATATAGCAAGCAACTCAAGAAGAATCAATAATGCTTCTAGCTAAGTTATGGCAGCAAATCTAGAGAATGATATAATGGCCAAATTGGAAGAGATCAGTCTATAAGAAAATACCAAAAGAAAGTAGACATAATAGTAAGCAAGCTATCAGCTATCAATAGTAAGCAAGCTATCATTTCTTTAATTCCAGATTCTAGCAAAATAATGCATGGGATCATTTGATGCGGATTACAACCCTATAAGGAAAGGGAATTAATAGAAGGCAGGTTAATTATTTTAAAAGGCAGAAGAACAAGAGACATTATTGCTGGTTCATGGTGTATAATTGAGAACATACAAAAAAACAACCTTTGATTGTGTTGACTATGATGAGCTATGGAATCTTAGAACATCTTTCTGTCCTCATGAAAAATCTATCCATAAGAAAACCATAGTTCAAAATAGGACATAATAAAACAGATTTTCTCCAGCTCAGTAAATAGTAAATGAGTAAATGAGATAAATCTGTATACTATCTCACTATACTTACTCAACCTACATGTTCAATATGTACTGAGGGAAGCTGATTTGGAAAAAAGATGAGCACGGTTTTAGGGCATGAAACATCACTAATATAATTATGAGCACAACACTATTCTGAGAGTTGAAAATGATCTTCAAGTTCTTGTAATGAAAGTTAAGAAGCACTGGAAAATATGTGACTGTGATTAAATACAAGACCAAATTTAATAACAATGAGAACAATGTTAGCAAAGACACTGAAGTATTGAATACCTTCCTTCTTTTAGAATTGACTACCAAACCCCAAAATAAAGAGTCAAATTGGTGTAGTGATTAAGATGCTGGCCTGGAAATCAGGAGATTGGGTTTTAGATATGAAAGCCAGCTATATGAATTTGGGCTAGTCACTTTCTCTTAACCCAATATACCTTACAGGTTGGTACAGTTGGGAAAATAGGAAGAGGAAAGAATATTATGCATGTTTGTTGCCTTGAATTATTTATATAAAAAATAATAATCAGCAAACAAGTAATACACCACAATCTTTCACTTGGTAGGATAGCAATTAAAACTTTTGAGAGTTATTCATATTTTGGACGTATCTGAAAGCACAACCCTCTTGAAAAGTCTGTATTGTTAGGAGAAATGGAAGAAAAAAGAGGACCAGCAGTAGCAAAGTGAATCAATTAGATTATAAAACAGCAATTACTGCAATTTTGATGAACCTAAAGGGCCAATGGGTGTTGGTATAATTACCTGAGAATGCCCTATCTATGTTACAAGATAGTCCAGGAATGGGATGACTCCTCCCTCTGATGTCATAGAGCTGAGTTTGCCACTATATAAAAAGCCAGCCCTAGCTGGCTCCCTAGCTTTTAGGTGAAGATGCTTGACAGATGTAACAAGTCTCTGGAAGATAAACAATGAAAATTAATTCACCACCACCACCACCACCAAGACCAGACGCATAAGGGTGAGGCTGGACTCTCTTGCAGCACAGATAGAAAGGGCATTCTCAGGTAGCTATACCAATGCCCATTCTCATCCACGCTGTGACGAGAGTCCAGGAATGGGACATACCAAAGCCTGCATGTACATGGGAGGGCCATCATCTGGTCCACTCACTCCAACTGTGGGACAACTTTCTGTAGTACCCTCCATCCAAACGCAGTTTCAGCAGAAGCAAAGGAATACAGGTGATAGTGCCATATAAATGGCAAAGGGGATGCCCAGCTAGCTGCCCTGCAGATTTCCTCAAGAGAAGCCTGGGTAGTGCAGGAGGTGGAAGTAGCAGCACTTCTAGTGGAGTGGGCTGTAAGATTCTTGGGCACTGGTGGGCCTTGGATAAGCATGTCCTGATCAATCTACCTATGGTAGATGATGAAGCCTTGCTCCCCAAGGATGTAGGTTGGAAAGACATGAACATCCCTCAGAGATTTCCGAAAGGCCACAGTATGTTTGATGTAGATACGTAGAGCTTGCCTTATATCCAGCGTATGCCACTTGTGCCCCAACTCATGGTGTAGCTTGGGGCAAAAATCTGGTAACACTATGTCTTGTGCCCGATGAAACCAAAAATTTACTTTAGGAACAAACGTAGGGTCTACCTTTAGAACCACCGTTCTCATGGAAAATACACAGATCCTGTCTGAGAGTGCCGCTAGTTCGGACACTCCCCTGGCTGAAGTAATGGCCACTAGGAAAACCACCTTGATGCTCAACAGTTGAAGTGACATAGATCTGAGAGGCTCAAATGGGGGCCCTGTGAGAGCCTGCAACACCTTAGGGAGGTCCCAGGTGGGAAACCTGTGAACTACAGGGAGACGTAGATTAGAAACCCCCTTCAAAAACCTGCAACCTGAAGGATGATGGGATAAGGCCAGATAATTTTCCCAGGACAACACCAAGGACAGTGCCACCACCTGACGGCAGAGGGTGTTAGGTGTGATCCCTTGATCTAGCCCATCCTGAAGGAACATTAACAAATCTGCAACAGATGCCCAAGTGGGATCTCAGGCTGACTTTGAACACCAAGAGCAGAAGACCTTTCAGATAGCATCGTAGATGTGAGTAGTAGATGGCTTATGGGAATCCTGGATAGTATCTACCACGTCAGGGAGATTAGAATCCCTCAGAGATTGCCGCTCAAGCGCCAAACAGCTAATCTGAAAAACTGAGGATCCTGGTGGAGTAAGGGTCCTTGATGGAGAGATATCCTGTTGGCCCAGATCCTCCACGGCTGGGCCACAGACAGATTCACCAGACCAGCAAACCAAGGGCTCCTGGGCCAATGAGGTGCCAAGAGCATTAGCTCTGCCTTTTCCTCCAACACCTCCCGAATGATTGCCGGAATAATAGGAAGAGGGGGAAAGGTATATAAGTGAAACTTGAAAAATTAGAATATTGTGCAAAAGTTCATTTATTTCAGTAATGCAACTTAAAAGGTAAAACTAATATATGAGATAGACTCATTACATGCAAAGCAAGATAGTTCAAGCCTTGATTTGTCATAATTGTGATGATTATGGCTTATAGCTCATGAAAACCCCAATCCACAACCTCAGAAAATTAGAATATTACATGCAATTAATAAAACAAGGATTGTACATAGAACAATATCGGATCTCTGAAAAGTATAAGCATGCATATGTACTCAGTACTTTGTTTGGGCCCCTTTTGCAGCAATTACTGCCTCAATGCGGCATGGCATGGAAGCTATCAGCCTGTGGCACTGCTGAGGTGTTATGGAAGACCAGGATGCTTCAATAGCGGCCTTCAGCTCTTCTGCATTGTTCAGTCTCATGTCTCTCATCTTTCTCTTGGCAATGCCCCATAGATTCTCTATTGGGTTCAGGTCAGGCGAGTTTGCTGGCCAATCAAGCACAGTAATCCCACGATCATTGAACCAGGTTTTGGTGCTTTTGGCAGGGTCGGCAGGTGCCAAGTCCTGCTGGAAAATGAAGTCAGCATCTCCATAAAGCTCTTCTGCGTAAGGAAGCATGAAGTGCTCAAAAATCTCCTGGCAGATGGCTGTTTTGACCCTGGACTTAATGAAGCAGTGGAACAACACCAGCAGATGACATAGCTCCCCAAATCAACACAGTCTGTGGAAACGTCACACTGGACTTTAAGCATCAACCCACAACTCCACATTCAACCCCACCCCATCCAATCCAACATCACTCAAAACTAGGCACGCACGCACACAACTACCTCTATTCCAACCACAACTGGCCTTAAATGCAAGCTACTCAATGCAAGAAGCCTTGTAAATAAAATACCTGAATTTCTCCTCTTACTAAATATGGCTAAATTCAACATATTGGTCAGTGAAACATGGCTCAATGCATCTCTCCCTGACTCGATTACCACAGTAAGAGACTATCATGTTTATCAATCAGATCGTGAAATCCATAGAGGAGGTGGTGTTGCTATCTTCTATAAAAAGTCCCTACATCTAAAAAACATCCACGTTACCCAGGAGCTTGCTATTCCTGAGACCATCATCTGGAAACTGTCCTTAAATATCACATTTTGGTTCTTACTGTTACAGAGCCCCTGATTATGACATCGAACATGCAAACAAGCTAAATACACTACTAACATGGGCAGCATCTGCCCATATGCTTTTATCTTTCTTGGTGACTTCAATATACCCCATATTAACTGGATTCTTAACGAATGTACAACTGAACCCACATATGCAATCTCCTACAATGCAGTAACAAATCTAGAAGAACTAGTAACCAACAACACGAGACTTAACAACTGTCTCGATCTCATCTTCTGCAATAGTTTGAATTCAATTTATGGAGTACAAATTAAAGAACCCTTTTCCAACAGTGACTACAACATGACTGACTTTTGTCTCAACATACATCCACACAAAAATAATCACAATGATAGAATCCCCAATAATAACTTCAAAAAAGGCAACTATGACCTTATAAACAACAAACTCTCATCCCTTGATTGGCAATTTCTATTCTCTGGATGCAATACTGTAGAAGACCTTTACAACATATTTTTACTTGAAGTCATAAGAGTCATCAAACTATATGTACCATTAACAATTCCCAAAACCAGAAAAAAACAAATTACCCAAAACAATAAGGAAGCTTCAATCCAAAAAGAAATCACTTTGGCAGAAAAACAAATCTGGTCACAGTGCCAACTTCAAAAGCCGATACAAAAATTTATGCGACCAGAAAAAAACTGAATGCACCAATTATCACATTAAACAAGAAGAAAACCTTCTAGGCACCAATTCCACCCACCCTTTCTACAATTTTGTAAACAACAAACTAAAAGACTCAAGGTCCATCCCACCCCTGAAAAGACTTAATGATAAAGACTGCAACGACACTATTAAAGCCAACCTCTCTAACACATTATTTGGCTCAGTATTTGCAAACAGCAATGGATCATGCCCAGTATTTCCTAGTCGAACCACAGACAACTACAATGACAATTGACAATGACAACTACAATGCATATCGATTTTACAGAAGACAATGTTGAAAAAGCACTACGCAATCTAAAACCATCTCTATCTATTGGACCAGATGGAATACGTGCCTACTTCTTTAAAAAGCTACCCACTGCCATAGCTGAACCCTCTAAGCATAATCTTTGAAAAAACTTTCAGGACCAGCTCCTTGCCAAAACTATGGTCACAAGCCAGGGTCATCCCCATCTTCAAAAAGGAAGACCCCAGCCTAGTTGAAAATTACAGACCAATCTCTTTATGCTGCATCACCTGTAAAGTCATGGAATCAATTATTAACCAATCCATCATCCTCCACTTAGAAACAAACAACCTACTCTCTAATAAACAATTTGGTTTTAGGAAAAAACTATCATGTAATCTGCAACTCTTTGCAAAAACATGGACTACACAACTCAAT